>NC_140991.1:119150331-119473127 GCF_052327205.1 Somniosus microcephalus
CCAGTTGCTCTCTCTTCCCCCCAGTCGCTCTCTCTCTCTCTTCCAACAACAACATGCCCTCAAAAAACCCTTGGCACCGCCGGGCACTTCAGCTAGTATTACATATGAGGGCTGATTTTCTGACTGCCCAATCCCAGCACAGAGCTTCACGCACTGGCAGCACATATCAGAAAATCGCAGGTGCTCTTGCCATGATATTCTACCTATGATGGATAGGAAATCACGGTGCATGTGTCTGTGATTTTCCAGTATGTTCTCTTGATGGGTGAGGCTTGCACTGGTTTCTGAATTTTTCATAAAACTTATATTGTGATAACAGAACTGAAGGGTACAAAGATTAAACCGGGAAATCGCAAGCAAAAACATGAATGAGAAGAAATTGTTTTTTCCCACAGTGCAGTAGATATGTGGTTTAGACTCCCATCAATAGCAGTATGTAATATGTTAACACCTTTAAAAGGGAGCTAGCTGAATATCTAGTCAATAAAGAGATTTAAGATGATAAATATATACAAAATGCAGTGATTTCTGTCTGTTTGGAACCATGGTGAACGTCATGTGTGGAATCCAACCAGTGAGGGTTGAATAAGGTAGATTGTGATGTTAGACTGATGTCCTGGAATGATGCAAAATTATCTTTGGGATTGGAGGCTGATGAAATTTCATGGAGTTTTATCTTTGTGGAAGTTTTGCTTCTGCTTATCCACTTCCATTAGGAGATTAAATAGGTTGGGGAAAATCCATCACATGAAATTTTCACATGATCTGCTGGAGGAAGAAGACCCAGTGGCCTTTCCTCGTTCTACTCGGGTGATTCTGCAATCTGGCACTTTCAGCAGGGATCGGCACTCGCACTGGATAGGAAATCATAGGTTGCATGCCACAATTCCCTTCATATTTTCTTTTGTTTTTATGCAATGTGCAATTGCACTTGACCTCTTCTAGGGAATGTACAGAGATTCATACGTGTTCTGCGGGTCACTGACTATCTGCGATTAGAAGTCAGACGTGTTAAATTTCTATGGTAAACTAATGAACTAATTTATGCAAGAGATAATCATTTATAGAGTACGCAGATGGATTTGTTTCTCTCCAGATCATTGCATCTGTTATCTACCAGAAGAACCCTGTTGGAAAAATATTAATGGCTACCGTGACACAGAGGCACTCTCCAGATCTGTCATTACCTCCCTGGTTAGCCTAAATGTACTTAGACACTGCTATTAAGCCTTAGTTTGTGCAGATTTTCACAAGGATGGACCCTTCTGCTTAATTTCCTCCTCTATGATTGTATCTCTAATGTTTCTCTTCTTCCTCAGAAACTGAAATCACTTTGTTTGTTCCAATAGCAATAACAAAACCTGACTGGTGGTGTAAGGATTTTAAAGTTCTGGAAACGGGGTCATTTAAACAATAGGGTTGAACACACATAGCTGTAGCTGTGTAACAGATACGCCCTCCACACAGAGGTAGCATAGTCTCGGAGTGGCACATTGCCGTTCCAAGAGTGGGAGCCAGAGGCAGCTCAGGTCAAAGAGGTAAGGGAGCACAAGTTTTTTCAAAGTTCCTTGCCGCAATGTTAGGTCCTTACCACAAGGGCAGTTATCCTTCTGGGATTGATTGCCGTTTGATTTTGTTGAACTTTGAGGTTCATTTCGGCACAAAACAGAACCTACACCTGCTCTCAGTGCAAGTAAGGGCTGGGCCAATGATAGGCCTAACTTGCGGGATTCCCAGGAATATTCCACACTTGTCTCCAAACTACTGCCAACACATAAGGTATTTTGTGGCGAGTGTCTCACCTCCTGACTCCCCAAAGCCTTTCCACCATCTACTAGGCACAAGTCAGGAGTGTGGTGGAATACTCGCCACTTGCCTGGATGAGTGCAGCTCCAACAACACTCAAAAAGCTCGACACCATCCAGGACAAAGCAGCCGGCTTGACTGGCACCCCATCCACCACCTTAAACATTCACTCCCTGCACCACCAGCATACCGTGGCTGCAGTGTGTACCATCTACAAAATGCACTGCAGCAACTCGCCAAGGGTTCTTCGGCAGCACCTCCCAAACCGGCAACCTCTTCCATCTAGAAGGACAAGGACAGCAGGCGCATGGGAACACCACCACCTTCACGTTCCCCTCCAAGTCACACACCATCCTGACTTAGAAGTCTATCGCCGTTCCTTCATCGTCGCTGGGTCAAAATCCTGACACTCCATCCCTAACAGCACTGTGGGAGTACCTTCACCACACGACTGCAGCGGTTCAAGAAGACGGCTCACCACCACCTTCTCAAGGGCAATTAGGGATGGGCAATAAATGCTGGCCTTGCCAGCGATGCCCACATCCCATGAACGAATTAAGGGGGAGTGGGCAGTTCAAGTACCTACCCCCACCCTCTCACCACCCCGCCCCATTGCCCCCGAGATTGTAATTTGAGATGTAGTTAAAAAAGGGCAGAAACCTAACAGATCTGGGTTTCTGCCATGTTTTCTGATCACCACCATGGGAATTCCACCATATTCGTGGCAGAACAGCAAACACAACAATTTGTATTTATATAGCGCCTTTAATGTAGTAAAACGTCTCAAGACGGTTTACAGGAGTGCCATAAAACAAAATTTGACACCGAGCCACATAAGGAGAAATTAGGGCAGATGAAGGTTTTAAGGAGCGTCTTAAAGGAGGAGAGAGGTAGCGAGGCGGAGAGGTTTAGGGATGGAATCCCTGTGCTCAGGGCCTAGGCAGCTAAAGGCACGACCACCAATGGTTGAGTGATTAAAATCAGGGGCGCTCAAGAGGCCAGAATTATTGGAGCGCAGATATCTCGCAGAACCGTCACAGATTTTCCAGACTAATGTCAACCACATCCTAATAATTAGCTAAATTGGTACAACTTAAAGTGTTATAAGTTGTGGATCTCCTAAAACACAAACCTACTGCACTTAATATCTTCAGAACAATGGTGCATCATTTTTCCCCTGAATGTTACAAGGAAAATAATTACAGAAAGTAAAGAGTTTTTAATACTATTTTTTCAGTTCTTGTTGGCTCAATGTTCAACATTCACTATTCAACAGTTTTCATCTGTTTTAGAATTCTAAATACCTTACAAGTGGCTTAATATTGACATTTAATATTTGATGAGGTCAGTTCAAAGAAAAGAGACAGAGCGACAATAGCAATGCTCACCTGCTCTGATGTGTAGGCCACCAGCTTTGACTGGATCATGACGTCTTCAAGGTCAGGACTTTTTGCTTGAATTTGTGTAACCACCTTCTTTCTTGCAGCAAGAAGTGCCACCAGTGTACTTTCACTGGCTGTGCCCTAAATAAGGCAAATATGTACACAAGGTTAAAATGGACTGTTATGCAGAAATTCATTTATTTTAAATATCAGCAATTTAGTAACCTTAGTTAATTATAAGACCACTGTTAGAACAATAGTAAACGGCTGATGGTTTCCAAAAAAAATCACTGATAAATAAAATTAAAGAGTTAAATGCATGGCTCAAAGACTGGTGTGGGAGAAATGGGTTTTGCTTCTTGGGACACTGGCACCAATACTGGGACAGGAGGGAGCTGTTCCGTTGGGACGGACTCCACTTGGCCAGTGCTGGGACTAGAGTCCTGGCGAATCATATAACTAGGGCTGTAGAGAGGGCTTTAAACTAATTAGTGGGGGGGTGGTTTCTAGAGAGCAAATAATAGAAATGACAACAGAGAAGGTCATAGACTTAGGTAGCAGTGGGGGAATTAAAAAACAGAATGTGTCAGGAAGGGACAGAAGGTATGGAGTAAAAAGTAAAGTACTAAAAAGGGAAAAAACAGGAACTAAGTGTTACAAAACATATTTGAAAGTTCTTTATCTGAATGCACATAGCATTCGTAACAAAATGAATGAGTTAACGGCACAAATAACGACATATGGGTATGATCTTGTGGCCATTACAGAAACATGGCTGCAGGGTGACCATGACTGGGAATTAAACATACCAGGTTATTTAACAATCAGGAAGGACAGGCAGGAAGGGAGAGGAGGTGGGGTGGCTAGGTTAATAAAGGAAGGAATCACTATAATACAGAGAAATGATATTGGGTCAAAGGAGCAGGATAGTGAAACAGTTTGGGTGGAGATAAGGAATAATAAGGGGAAAAAAACACTAGTGGGTGTAGTCTATAGGCCTCCGAACAGTTGCAACTCTGTTGGACGGAGTATTAATCAGGAAATAGTTGAGGCTTGTAATAAGGGAACAGCTATAACTTTGGGGGATTTTAATTATCATATTAACTGGACAAATCAAATTGGGCAGAGAAGCCTTGAGGATGAGTTCATTGAGTGTATTAGGGATGGGTTTCTTGAGCAGTATGTAACTGAACCGACCAGGGGGCAAGCAACCTTAGATTTGGTCCTGTGTAATGAGACAGGATTAATTAAAAATGTCCTAGTAAAGGATCCCCTTGGAATGAGTGACCATAACATGGTTGAGTTCCATATTCAATTAGAGGGTGAGAAGGTTGGATCTCAAACAAGCGTGCTGAGCTTGAATAAAGGAGACTATGAAGGTATGGGAGCGGAATTGATTAGAGTGGACTGGGAAAATAGATTAAAGGGTAAGACGGTACATGATCAGTGGTGTACATTTAAGGAGTTCTTTTACAACTTCCAAAAAATATATATTCCACTGAGGAAAAAAGGGTGTAAAAGAAAAGATAGCCATCCGTGGCTAAGTAAAGTAATTAAGGACAGTATCCGACTAAAAACAAGGGCATATAAGGTAGCCAAATCTAGTGGGAGGATGGAAGATTGGGAAGTCTTTAAAAGACAGCAAAAAATAACTAAAAGATTGATTAAGAAAGGGAAGATAGATTATGAAAGTAAATTAGCAAAAAATATAAAAACAGAGAGTAAAAGTTTCTATAGTTATATAAAAAGAAAAAGGGTGGCTAAAGTAAATGTTGGTCCCTTAGAGGATGAGACCGGGAAATTAATGGTAGGAAATATGGAGATGGCAAAAACACTGAACAATTATTTTGTATCAGTCTTTACAGTAGAGGACACTAAGAATATCCCAACACTGGACAAACAGGGGGCTCTAGGGGGGGAGGAACTAAATACGATTAAAATCACTAAGGAAGTGGTATTTGGTAAAATAATGGGACTCAAGGTGGATAAATCCCCTGGACCTGATGGCTTGCATCCTAGGGTCTTGAGGGAAGTAGCGGTAGGGATTGTGGATGCATTGATAATAATTTTCCAAAACTCACTGGACTCAGCAAAGGTCCCGGCAGATTGGAAAACTGCTAATGTAACACCCTTATTTAAAAAGGGTAGTAGACAGAAGGCTGGAAACTATAGACCTGTTAGCCTAACATCTGTGGTTGGTAAAATGTTAGAGTCCATTATTAAGGAGACAGTAACGGGACATTTGGATAAACATAATTTAATAGGACAAACTCAGCATGGTTTCATGAAGGGGAAGTCATGTTTGACAAATTTGCTGGAGTTTTTTGAGGAAGTAACATACAGGGTGGATAAAGGGGAACCAGTGGACGTAGTGTATTTAGACTTCCAAAAGGCATTTGACAAGGTGCCACACAAAAGATTATTACTCAAGATAAAAAATCACGGGATTGGGGGTAATATTCTGGCGTGGGTGGAGGATTGGCTCTCTAACAGAAAGCAGAGAGTTGGGATAAATGGTTCGTTCTCAGATTGGCAACCACTAACTAGTGGTGTTCCGCAGGGGTCAGTGCTGGGTCCCCAACTCTTTACAATCTATATTAACGATTTGGAGGAGGGGACCGAGTGTAACATATCAAAGTTTGCAGATGATACAAAGATGGGACGGAAAGTAGTGAGTGAGGAGGACATAAAAAACCTGCAAAGGGACATAGACAGGCTAAGTAAGTGGGCAGAGATTTGGCAGATGGAATACAATACTGGAAAGTGTGAGGTTATGCACTTTGGCAGGAAAAATCGTAGAGCAAGTTATTATCTTAATGGCAAGAAACTGGAAAGTACTGTAGTACAAAGGGATCTGGGGGTCCTGGTGCACGAAACGCAAAAAGTTAGTATGCAGGTGCAGCAAGTGATCAAGAAGGCCAATGGAATGTTGGCTTTTATTGCTAGGGGGATAGAATATAAAAACAGGGAGGTATTGCTGCAGTTGTACAAGGTATTGGTGAGATCGCACCTGGAATACTGCATACAGTTTTGGTGTCCATACTTAAAAGACATACTTGCTCTCGAGTCAGTACAAAGAAGGTTCACTCGGTTAATCCCGGGGATGAGGGGATGGACATATGAGGAGAGGTTGAGTAGATTGGGACTCTACTCATTGGAGTTCAGAAGAATGAGAGGCGATCTTATTGAAACATATAAGATTGTGAAGGGGCTTGATCGGGTGGATGCGGTGAGGATGTTCCCAATGATGGGTGAAACTAGAACTAGGGGGCATAATCTTAAAATAAGGGGCTGCTCTTTCAAAACTGAGATGAGGAGAAACTTCTTCACTCAGAGGGTGGTAGGTTTGTGGAATTTGCTGCCCCAGAAAGCTGTGGAAGCTACATCATTAAATAAATTTAAAACAGAAATAGATAGTTTCCTAAAAGTAAAGGGAATTAAGGGTTACGGGGAGCGGGCAGGAAATTGGACATGAGTCTAGGTTCGGAATGGTCATGGCCCTGTGGGTAGTGGAGTGGGCCCAGGGGCCGTGTAGCCTGGGTCTGCTCCTACTGTGTTCTAATTCTGTGTTAGATTTCAGGAGATGGTTTTATTCCTGTTCCTGGCTGGGGTGGAGATCGCCTTTACAGAAGGTAAGTACTGTAGAAAATATAGGGACAGAGTGATCTCCTGGAAGAATTTCGATCGCATAGATGGGTCGGAGAGGAATTTCCCAGATTTTTTTCTCCCAAATTGGCCATTGGGTCTTTATCTGGTTTTTCGCCTCTCCCGGGAGATCACATGGGTTCGGGTGGATGCAGAGTGATAGAAGATTTGAGGTTAGGATCAGATCAGCCATGATCTTATTGAATGGTGGAGCAGGCTCGAGGGGCCGATTGGCCTACTCCTGCTCCTATTTCTTATGTTCTTATGTTCTTATAAATGGTTAAATAGATAATTTATCTATATAATATATTAAATGTGTTATGTATGTTGCTCACTCCTTATTTGGGCATCATCTGTGCAGTCACGCAGTAGCTGAACACTTCTACCACTAAATAGGGCTTATAAAGCTCCAGTGCCCCAGGCTTCTGGAAATTTCAGGTAGATTCCATCTACTGTCTTGCTTTCCTTTTAGGTAAGTCATAGATTAAAATGTTACTGTTTTGCTAGTTTTATTTTTACACTTTAATTCTAAATTGATTTTTTCTCCTTTTTTAATAGTTAGATTTTTGGATACTAAGGGAACCAAGAGATTTGGGGATCAGGCAGGAAGGTGGAGTAGAGGTAGAAGCTCAGCCTTGATCTAATGGCAAAGCAGGCTCGAGGGGCCGAATGGCCGACTCCTGCTCCTATTCTTTATGTTCTTTTGTCTTTTTGTCTCCTGCCTCCCCTCTAAAATTAAAAAAAACAATCCCTTACAGACTCGGGCTTCACGGTCAAGGATTTCCAGAAACCTGGAGCTTTTAGAAAAGGGCAGCAGACCTGAGCGAGAGCGGAGTGAGAGCTAAGCGGGGATAAAGAGCGCGGCGAGAGCAGGCCCGAGACCAGAGGCGGCGGACCTGAGCGGGACCTGAGCTGGGAGCAACTCAACACTGGCAGAATTTGAAAGAGTGATGTCAGATGAAAAAAAACCTAAAGTAAGGTCAGCACAAGAGAAGGAGCTGATTGGTGAGTAGCTGGTGAGTGTTTTAAAAAAAGTTTTAAGCTTATTTCTGCTAAGTTAGTTAATAGTCTATTAAATAGAGGCATGTCAGGGCACCTCAGTCCCATGGAATGTACATCCTGTGCCATGTGGGAACTCCAGGATGCTTCCCGTGTCCTGGACAACCACATGTGCAGGAAGTGTCGTCAGCTGGTGGAGCTCGAGTTCCAGGTGTCGGAGCTTGAGCGGCAGCTGGCGTCACTGCGGTGCATCCGCGAGGCTGAGAGCTACATGGATAGCACATTTCAGGAGGTGGTCACCCCGCAGCTTTAGAGTGTGCAGGCAGAGAGGGAATGGATGACCGCCAGACCAAAAAGGAGGAGCAGGCAGGTAGTGCAGGAGTCCCCTGAGTGCATCTCCCTCTCCAACCGGAATACTGGTGAGAGTGATGGTTCCTTTGGGGAGTACAGCCAGAGTCAAGTCCCTGGCACCATGGGTGGTTCAGCTGCGGGGGAGGAGGGAGATCGGGAAAGCAATAGTGGTAGGGGATTCAATAGTTAGGGGGACAGGTGTTTCGGCGGCCGCAGACGTGATTCCAGGATTGTATGTTGCCTCCCTGGTGCCAGGGTCAAAGATGACACTGAGCGGCTGCAGAACACTCCAAAGTGGGAGGGTGAACAGCCAGAGGTCGTGATCCATATCGGTATCAATGACATAGGTAGAAAGAGGGATGAGGTCCTGCAGGCAGATTCTAGGGAGCTAGGAAAGAGATTAATAAGCAGGACCTCAAAGGTAATAATCTCCAGATTACTCCCAGTGCCATGCGTGAATGAGTGTAGAAATAGGGAGGATAGAGCCGATGAATGTGTGACTGGAGAGATGGTGCAGAAGGGAGGGCTTTAGATTCCTGGGGCATTGAGACTGGTTCTGGGGGAGGTGGGACCTGTACAGGCCGGACAGGTTGCACTTCAACAGAGCCGGGACCAATATCCTCACGGGGAGATTTGCTAGTGCTGTTGCGGAGGATTTAAACTAATTTGGCAGGGGGATGGGCACCAGGATGTAGCATTAGAAAAGCGAAACAAAGTGCACAAAGGATTGGGAGAGATGGAAAAGCACTAGAGTAGGAAATACTACAGTATTAGATGGGGTCAGAGTAAGAGAGAATACAAGAAGGTCTAAGATAGGTTTACAGTGCATGTGTGCAAACACACGAAGCGTGGTCAATAAAGTTGGTGAGCTGCAGGTGCAAATAGCCACATGGGAATATGATGTTGTGGTGATAATGGAGACCTGGCTCAAAAAAGGGCAGGATTGGGTACTAAATATTCCTGGATATAAGGTGTTCAGGAAAGATAGGGAAGGAAAGATAGGAGGTGGGGTGGCAGTATTGATTAAGGAGAATATTAGAGTGCTGGAGAAAGAGGATGTCCTGGAGGGGTCAAGGACAGAGTCTATTTGGTTAAAGTTAAGAAATAATAGAGGTGCCATTACAATACTAGGTGTATTCTATAGGCCACCAACTAGTGGGAAGGATATAGAGGTGCAAATTTGCAGGGAAATTACAGAGAGGTGCAAGAACTATAGAGTAGTGATAATGGGGGACTTTAATTATCTTGATGTAGACTGGGATAGTAATATTGTAAATGGCAGAGAGGGGGAAGAATTTCTGAAGTGTGTTCAGGAGAACTTTTTTGATCAGTACGTTTCTGGCCCAACGAGGAAGGAGGCATTGCTGGATTTGGTTCTGGGGAATGAAGTGGGTCAAGTGTCAGTAGGGGAACATTTAGGGAACAGTGATCATAGTATCATAGGTTTAGGTTAGCTATGGAAAAGGACAAGGAGCAATCTAGAGTAATAATACTTAATTGGAAGAGGGCCAATTTCAGTGGGTTGAGAACGGACCTGGCCCGGGTAAACTGGAATCAAAGAATGGCAGGCAAAACTGTATTTGAACAATGGGCTGCCTTTAAAGAGGAGATCGTTCGGGTACAGTCGAGGGGGAAAGGTAGTATTATGTCCGTGTATGATTGAGACACGGACAGCAGGAGTTGAACAAAACAAATCTTTACTGAATGGAGACAAATGGGAAACTGAAACTACAGAAGATTGCTAGCGCCTTTTATACAGGGGTGGTCACTGCCGGTACTGCAGCCTGAGACCAGTTATTCCCTTAAAGGTACACACACAACAATTCCTCCCCTTTTAGATAAACAGTACATAACATTCATTTAACAACTAAATGATAACTAATTACAATCACAATTACGGTTGTTAGATACATTGGTTGAGGTTAAGCAATTATAAGTTCAGTCTTTGAGGAGGCTTCCTGATTCTGTCTGGATAACGCCTCTTTGGGGTATCAGGTTCTTCTGGCAAGGTTGAGTCTGGATCAATGTCGTTGTTTGGTTCATCTGCTTCAAAGATCACCGATTCTGCGGTAGCTGCAATTCGTACGTCGGTTTCATCGCCAGGTGTATCAGATCGTGGTGTGGGGTTGACGTTTTCCAGTGACTCTAGAATCTGGTCAGCATGGCGTCTTACAATGCTCTCTCCAATGTCCACGGTATACATGAGAGGTCCTTGCCGTGTACAAATCGTTCCTGGCTGCCATTTCTCTGTGCGGTAGTCCCGGGCCAAAACTGGTTGACCTATCTTAAAACTCCTGGTCGGCCTTTCATTCATATTCTGAAACTGCCTGTTCTCCACATCTCTTCGGACGTTTGGCTTAACCAAATCCAAGTGGCATCGTAGTCTTCGATTGAAGAACATCATGGCTGGAGTTTGGTTGGTGACTGCATGTGTCGCATTCCGGTAGGCAAACAAGAAGTTGTCCACCTTGTGTTGTAGGGGTATCTTTTCATTACACATTGCCTTGATAGCCTTCTTGGATGTTTGAACAAACCTCTCGGCCAATCCATTAGTGGCTGGATGATATGGGGCGGATGTGTAATGCTTAACACCATTGTTCTTTAAGAACCTCCGGAACTCTTCAGACACAAACTGTGGTCCATTGTCAGAGCAAATCTGTTCAGGCAGCCCATTTCTGGCGAATATGGTTCGTAAGACTGTGATTTTTTTTCTGTGGTGGTTGAGGACATTTTTATTACCTCTGGCCACTTTGAATGGGCATCCACCGCAATTAAAAACATCGAGTCCATAAAGGGACCAGCAAAATGAATGTGCACCCTTTGCCATGGAGATGAGGGCCACTCCCATGGATGTAGAGGAGCTTGTGGTGGGGCGTTTTGGACCTTCTGGCATCCTGTACAGCTTTTGGTCATCTCTTCGATTTCTCTATCGATTCCCAGCCACGACACAAACGCTCTGGCTAAGTTCTTCATTTTTACCCCACCCAGATGACCCTCATGAAGCTCATTGAGCACTCTATCCATCAACTTAGGTGGAATTACTACTCTGGACCCACACATCAAGGTTCCTCTGCACACTGACAGCTGTTCTCTTCTCGGCGAGAATGCTGGCAGCAGTGGTTCGCCATGTGCTGGCCATTCCTTCACCGTTAAATCATAGACCCGGGATAGTGTCGGGTCATTTCGTGTTTCCTTTTCTATGCTTGCATTCGTCACGGGGAGACATTCGACTATGGTCGAGTGGAATATCTCCATTGGATCCACTGTAAGTTCTTCTTCCACCGTTGGCAATGGTAGGCGCGACAATCCATCAGCATTCCCATGCTGCTTAGGTCCTTTGTACTCGATGTCATATTGGTGTGCCCCTAGGAAAAGGGACCACCTCTGTAGCCGTTGTGCTGTCATTATCGGTACGCCCTTCTGAGGGTTGAAAATGGAAACAAGAGGTTGATGATCAGTTAGTAGAGTAAATTTTTGACCGTGCAGGTACTGATTGAACTTCTTCACCCCCCACACTAGGCTGAGGGCTTCTCTGTCAATCTGGGCGTAGTTACGCTCGGCCGAAGTTAACGAACGTGACGCAAAAGCTATCGGCCTCTCTAACCCATCAAGGAATTTAAGTGACAGTACCGCCCCAATGCCGTAGGGAGACGCATTACACGCCAGTCTTATCGGCAGTGATGGGTTGTAGTGAGCCAATACTTCCACTGAAGTGATTAAGTCCTTGCTCTTCTGAAAGGCCCGCTTACAGTCATTGCTCCATTTCCATGCCACTCCCGTTCGTAATAGGGCGTCAGCGGGTGCAGAATTGTGGACAAATTCGGTAAAAACTTATGGTAGTAATTTACCAATCCGAGGAATGACCTCAGTTGCGGCACATTTTCAGGCGCTGGGGCCTTAACAACCGCTTCAATTTTGTCCGGGGACTTATGTAACCCCTCTTCATCAATCACGTGGCCACAATACGATATCTGTTTCTTAAAAAACTCGCACTTGGGGCGGTTGGCTCGTAGCCCATGTTCCCGTAGTCTAGTGAGCACCTGTTCTAGGTTGTTAAGGTGTTCACTGTCATCTTCACCTGTCACTAGGATGTCGTCCAAGTAACACCGAGTCCCCGGAATCCCTTGCAGGACTTGTTCCATCGCTCTTTGCCATATCGCCAGAGCTGATGCTACTCCGAATACCAGTCGATTATACTGGTAAAGACCTTTGTGAGTGTTTATTGTGAAATACTTCCTAGAGGATTCTTCAACCTCCATCTGCAAATATGCTTGTGCTAGGTCAATTTTAGTAAAACGCTTCCCTTCAGATAGCGAGGCGAAGATATCTTCTATCCTTGGAAGAGGATATTGTACTGTGTGAAGGACAGGGTTCACCGTCACCTTGAAGTCCCCACAAATGTGAACCTTCCTTGGCTCCTCAGACTTATTGTTTAACGTTTTCTTCTTGACAGGAACAATGGGTGTCGCCCACTCGCTCCAGTCTACCTTAGATAACACGCCTGCCGTCTCCAGATTCTCCAGCTCTGCCTCGACGGCTGGGCGAATTGCATATGGTACCGGTCTTGCTTTGAAAAACTTGGGAATTGCATTCTCCTCTATTTTTATCGAGGTGGTTACGCCTTTAAGAGTTCCCAGTTCCTGTTGAAAAACCTCTTTGGCGTCAGCTAAGATTGTTGACAATCGTCCAGGAGTGACGTCGTCATCCTTTTTACCAGCCACCGTTAGTGCCTGAATGGAGTGCCAGTCTAAACTTATCTTTCTGATCCATTCACGTCCCAATAACGGTGGTCCACCATCTTGCAGAATGTAGAGATACAATTTCCGTATTTTCTTGCCGTTGTATTCGACAGGCACCCTTATTTTCCCTCTGGGGTATACTTTTTGCCCCGTATACGTCCTCAAGACAATGGATGTCTCTCTCAAAGGTATGTGTGAGAATAGTCGCTCGTAGTCTTGTCGATTCATGATGGTTAGGGCTGATCCTGTATCCAATTCCATTTTGACTTGAGACCCTGCTATCGTGAGGGTGACCCAAATGGTTCGGTGATCCTCTTTTGCGATTACGTTGTGAAGTTTGAGACAGCTTAGTCTCTTGTTCCCGGATTCACTATCGCTCATCTGGTCTTCGGAACTACTGTCCGTCAGCTTTTGTACTTTCCTGTACGGTTCCTTATTAGCTTTTTTGTTGTCGTTGGTCTTCTTCCCAGACCTGCAAACTCGTGCAATGTGTCCCATCTTTCCGTATTGCCTGCATATTTTGTCCTTGGACCAGCAGTCCTTCTGGTCATGGTTAGTTCTGCCGCAGCGATAACATTTTGCAAATTCCCGTGTCATTTCGTGGGTGCCGTATTCCTGTAGCTTTTGTTGTATTTCCGTAGCTCCCCTGGCTGCTGCTTTGTACGATACTGCCACGCTGAAAGCCTTATCTAGCGTTAGCTCTTTCTCTGAGAGTAGCCTCTTCTGGGTTCCTTCACTCAGGAGTCCACAGACAAATTTGTCCCATAGTGTATCGGCCAGTCCTGCTCCGAACTGGCAGTGCTTTGCTAGCTTGCGTAGTTCCGTAAGGTACTCAGCATTGCTCTCATCTTTACGCTGAGTTCTCCTGTGGAATTTAAATCTTTCTGCTATCAGCAGCAGTGCAGGGTTTAGGTGTTCCTGTAGGATAGCAACAATGTCGTTAAAACTCTTCGCCTTCGGTTTGGCTGGAGCAATCAGGTCCCGCAATAGGCCGTATGTTCTTGCGCCCATTAAATTTAGCAGTACCGATGCCTTTTTCTCCTCGGCTATTTCGTTTGCCTCGCAATATACCTTGACTCTTTCCACATACGTGGTCCAGTCCTCTATTGCATTATCAAAGGCAGTGATACAGCCAGTCTTTGGCATCTTGAAAATCTAAAATGGCGCCTCCCGCGCTTTGCCTTCTTCCCCGATTTAACAAAATGGCACTTTGCCTTCTTCCCCGCTGGATTAAGATGGCGCCTCCCGCGCTTGCCTTCTTTCCCGCTGTTGCTAGCGCTGCTTTCCGCGGTTTCCGTTGCAACCTGCAGCCCCTCACGGCTTCCTGCGCGTTTTATATATATTTATTATTTTCCCGTCGTAGAACAACCCTGTGGGACTCTTGCCTCCCTCTTCTCGGGTCTGTGTGCTCCACCCTCGCTCTCTCTCCTCTTCCCGACAACGCTGCTCGGCCCCGTTGCAAGCCACCCGCTCGAGTTCTAGACCGCCGCAGCCCAGGAAGGATCAGTGTACTACCTGCCACCAGCCCGATTAGCTGAAGCACCGTCGACAGGAACCCAGCCCCGCTCTCGACAGCCTCTCCAGCAATCTTCAACTCCGCTGACTCAAGGGCGGATGCCCACGGTCGACGCCCATTTCTACTGCTTCTTTCTTCCTTCAGGCCTCGACCTCTGCTCACTTCGCTTCAGGAATGGATCCCAGGAGGTGGTGCAGACTGTAGGTAAGTTTGTATCTGCTCGTCGCCAATATTATGTCCGTGTATGATTGAGACACGGACAGCAGGAGTTGAACAAAACAAATCTTTTCTGAATGGAGACAAATGGGAAACTGAAACTACAGAAGATTGCTAGCGCCTTTTATACAGGGGTGGTCACTGCCGGTACTGCAGTCTGAGACCAGTTATTCCCTTAAAGGTACATACACAACAGGTAGGGCAACCAAAGGCAGAGCTCCCTGGATGAAGAAAGAAATAGAGAGTAAAATAAAGCAGAAAAAGGGGCATATGACAGATGCCATGTTGAAAATACAAGTGAGAACCAGGCTGAATACAGAAAGTTCAGAGGGAAAGTGATAAAGGAAATGAAGGGAAAAGGGAGTATGAGAATAGATTGGCAGCTAACATAAAAAGGAATCCAAAAGTCTTCTATAGGCATATAAATAGTAAATGGGTAGTAGGAGGAGGGGTGGGGCCAAATAAGGACCAAAAAGGAGACCTATGCATGGAGGCAGAGGGCATGGCTGAGGTACTAAAGAAGTACTTTGCATCTGTTTTTACCAGGGAAGAAGATGCTGCCAAAGTAATTGTGAAAGAGGAGGTAGCTGAGATATTGGATGGGATAAAAATTGATAAAGAGGAGGTACTAGAAAGGCTGGCTGTACTTAAAGTAGATAAGTCACCAGGACTGGATGGGATGCATCATAGGATGCTGAGGTAAGTAAAGGTGGAAATTGCAGAGGTACTGGTCATAATCTTCCAATCCTCCTTGGATATGGGGGTGGTGCCAGAGGACTGGAGAATTGCAAATGTTACGCCCTTGTTCAAAAAAGTGTGTAAGGATAAACCCAGCAACTACAGGCCAGTCGGCTTAACCTCGGTGGTGGGGAAGCTTTTAAAAATGATAATCCGGGACAAAATTAACAGTCACTTGGACAAGTGTGGATTAATTAAGGGAAGCCAGCATGGATTTGTTAAACTGTGTTTAACCAACTTGATTGAATCTTTTGATAAGGTAATAGAGAGGGTTGATGAGGGCAATGTGGTTGATGTGGTGTACTTGGACTTCCAAAAGGCATTTGATAAAGTGCCACATAATAGGCTTGCCAGCAAAGTTGAAGCCCATGGAATAAAAGGGATAGTGGCAGCATGGATATGAAATTGGCTAAGTGACAGGAAACAGAGAGTAATGGTGACCGGTTGTTTTTCGGACTGGAGGAAGGCATACAGTTGTGGCAGATAAAGTTTAACGCAGAAAAGTTCGAAGTGATACATTTTGGTAGGAAGAATGAGGAGAGGTAATATAAACTGAAGGGTACAATTCTAAAGGGGGTGCAGGAACAGAGAGACCTGAGGGTATATGTGCACAAATCGTTTGAAGATGGCAGGGCAGGTTGAGAAAGCAGTTAAAAATGCATATCGGATCCTGGGCTTTATAAATAGAGACAAATAGTACAAAAGCAAGGAAGTTTTGATGAATCTTTATAAAACACTGGTTCGGCCACAACTGAAGTATTGTGTCCAATTCTGGGCATTGCACTTTAGGAAGGATGTGAAGGCTTTGGAGAGGGTGCAGAAAAGATTTATAAGAATGGCTCCAGGGATGAGGGACTTCAGTTACATGGATAGACTGGAGAGGCTGAGGTTGTTCTCCTTAGAGCAGAGAAGGTTGAGAGGATATTTGATAGAGGTGTTCAAAATCATGAGAGGTCTGGACAGAGTAGATAGAGGGAAACTGTTCCCATTGGTGGAAGGGTCGAAAACCAGAGGACACAGATTTAAGGTGATTGGCAGAAGGTCCAAAGGCAACATGAGGAAAAACTTTTTTACGCAGCGAGTGGTTATGATCTGGAATGCACTGCCTGAAAGAGCGGTGGAGGCAGATTCAATCGTGCCTTTCAAAAGGGAATTAGATAAGTAGCTGAAGGAAAAAAAATTGCAGGGCTACGGAGAAACGGCGGGGGATTGGAACTAACTGAACTGCTTTTGCAGAGAGCCAGCACGGGCTCGATGGGCCGAAAGGCCTCCTACTGTGCTGTAATGATTCAAAGTTTCTACCTACTCTTCCTGATCCTCTCTTTACCCATTCCTAGGGCCTCTAGGTTGCCATTTCTGAATTTATTTTAATAATATTTTAATTAACTGTATAATAATAGCGCCTCCCAATTAATAAATAATATCTTTGTTTCCTACATCCCATTCAGTTCCCATCCCACTAGCTGACTGTAGTGCTGCTAGCTCCCAGCCCAATTCTGATACCTTTTCTTCCCAGGTGCCTCACCCTGTTGTGATATATTCTGGCTTATGATTTTTATTTATATATAAAAATTGGTATGCTATTTTAACATAATATAGTTCGCAATTGACTGTGGGTAATAAATAAGAAGTACTTGACAAATATTTTGCCTTTTATTTACACAGGAAGGTGAAAGAACAACTGCAGTAATACCAGAGGAGAAGGCTAATGTGATTTAAAATTGATAATGGTGTGGAGATGCCGGAGTTGGACTTGGGTGGACAAATGTAAGAAGTCACACAACACCAGGTTATAGTCCAACAGCTTTATTTGAAATCACAAGCTTTCGGAGTGCTGCTCCTTCTTCACCTGAAGAAGGAGCAGCGCTCCGAAAGCTTGTGATTTCAAATAAAGCTGTTGGACTATAACCTGGTGTTGTGTGACTTCTTAAAATTGATAAGTCACAGGTCCAAAGAGATTGCACTCAAGTATACAGAGGGAGGTTTGTGATGAAATAGCTGGATCACTAACTATGGAAATGAACATTGTACCAAAAGACTGGAGAGTGGTGAAACGAACACTCCTGTTCAAAAAATGGGAAAAGCTGCCAATTATAGACCAGCTAACCTCATGTTAATAGCAGCAAAACTATTAGAAACTATTGTTAGACATCCTGGAGAGATGTATGTTGGGGAGTTAAAGGTTTTCCTGCAAGTGTCATAAAAGGAATGCATTGTCAGGCTTTCCGATATAAACATGATGACTTTGAAGTGTTGTGAGGAGAAAGCATTGCTTGTTTTCTGAAATGTAAAGTGCTTGTGTAAAAAAATAAATGTTAGTAATGACATCACCCATGAATGGTTTAGTTTTAGGGTAATAAAACAAGGGTAGCGAGTCCTTTTGCTAAAGATAACAGTAAGTAAAGGAATTTTTAAGGGAAATGGTTCTGAGGTAAACAATTGCAAACTGTTTACATAGATAGTCTGTTTATCTATGAAGTTTCGTACTTACTCTCGAAAGGTGTTGTTGTGAACCAGAGGAGAAAGGAGGTTGCTTAACAACTATAATAAGGGATAACTTTAGTGAACATTTCAAAAGGCATTAAAAAAAATTCCCAGGATCTGGCTGTCACTGGCAAAGGCAGCATTTATTGCCCATCCCCAGTTGCCTTGAGAATATGGTGGTGAGTCGCCTTCTTGACCACTACAGTCTTTGTACTGGTTTGATACAACTGAGTGGCTTGCTGGGCCACTTCAGAGGGCAGTTAATTGTCAAGCACGTTGGTGTGGGACTGGAGGGAGGAAAGGACAGCAGGTTTCCTCCCTTAAAGGACATTAGTAAACCAATTAGCTTTTTATGACAATTTGATAGATTCATGATCACTTTTGTTTTAACTGATACCAGCTATTTATTTCCAGATTTTTTTTAACTGAATTCAAATTCTACAAAACTACAATGGTGGGATCTGAACTCATGGGGGTCGATTTTCAGTGTGCCGTGAGGCGGGCTTTTAGGCATGCGGGGGGCCAAAATCCCGAATTCGGAGGTCCCGACACCATCCCGCCCAAAATCTGCCTCCATGTAAGTTTCAAAGGAGGCGGGCACCTGCCCCGCACTGGGACCCGCCGACCCGAGGAGGGAAGGGATTAGTGCCAATTAACTGCCTGTTAACAGGTAGTTAACAGGCAGTTTTTAGCCTAATCACTATTTTGAAGGTTGTCGTGTGGGATTCCCGACGGCTCCAAACCACGCCAAGTTAGAGGAGTCGGGCTGTCGGGTTGAAGGACTTGGAGGGGTCGAGATGCCGGTGTTCAGGTGAGTGATGGGTGCATGAGTGCAAAGGTAAGTGTGTTTGGTGTGTCTAAAGTGTGTAAAGAAGTTTAAATTACCTATACTTACCTTTACAGCCTTCCTTCCTCTAGGTTTCGGGAGTCCATCATTCAGCCGGCACAGAAAGCAGAATGGCTGCGATCTGTCAAAAGTGACAGCCTGCAGCTTTCAGTGCCGGCGAGATTTCTAACTGAGTCTGCGTAGAAGGACTCAGGTTAGAAGTAAGGCTGTCAGTGTTTGACAGCTTCAAACAGCTGTGAAACACTGGTATTTCATCCGTCAACACGTCTTGACAGATGAAATTTCAGTCTGTGACGTCACCTGTTGCCCCTTAATTGGCCTGCTGAGCCTGCTGGGCGGGCTCAACAAGGTCAATCAAATGAAAATTGCGTGGATTGGCCGCATCTCGATGGAGGCGGGACTACAACCCGAAAGTTGTAGTCCCGCCTCCTTCCTGACTTCTGAATGAAAATCCAGCCCATGTTCTCTTGATTATTAGTCCAGGCCTCTGGATTAATTATTCAGTAACACAACCACTACACTACTGTAGTATGGGTTAATTAGGCACAATCAACACAGATTTCTAATGGGCTGATCTTGCAGAACTAAATCAAATTACTTGAGGAAATTAGCAAATAATTAGACAAAAGGATGCAGTAGCTGCGGTATATCTGGATTGTCAAAAAGTGCTTGGTAAACTAGTAGCATAGATAGAGTAAAAGCTGAAGGATAGATAGTACAGAGTAAAAGTGAATAGGTGTTTTTATATTGGCAAAATATAGCTAGTGCCATGCCCTGGGTTGAGGTCTCTAGTGTCGACTTGGGCATCGAGTGACTAATACTGAAGTTTGCTGACAACACCAAATTAGGAGACATGGCAAACTGTGAGGAAGAAAGCAAGAGACCGCAGGAGGCATAGACAGAGCAGATACATGGAAAATGCAGATAACTGTGATTACTGTAACTACATTTTGGTAAAAAGAGAAAAAGATACAACCTTAAACAGAAAAATCTCTCAACAAAATGGAGGAACAGAGAATTCCAGGGGTTCAGACACAGATCTTCAAAAGCAGCTTTCAGATTTTTAAAAATCCATAAAAGGGCAAAGGAGATTTGAGTGTTATACATTTGACATCGATTACAAAAACAAACAGGGATGATGAATCTGTACAAGAAGTTGGTTAAGCCACAGTTGGAATACTAATTGCAGTCTTGGGCATTTTATAATAGAAAGGATACTGGAGCTATGGAAAAGCTGCAACATAAATTTACCAGGATGATACTAGGGGAAAAAAATATAGTTATGATAAGGGACTTGAAAAACTTGGATTGTATTCACTAAAGCAGAGAAGGTTGGGGAAGGGGAGAATCTAATAGAAGCATTTAAAATTTGGAAAGGACTTGCGTGATACCACAACCAAAACCCACCAGGTATTTGTTATGTCCGATAAACACTCAAGTTGGTGTGGTAATGTAATGGCTGCTTTAATTTCAGACACTCTGGAATATTCTTTCTTGATATAATAAACAATGTAAGAGACCCATGAATGCAATGGCTACAGTATGCCTACCCCCACCAGTGGGACCTGCAGTGTTCATTTACAATATGCAAGTACAATACATATCAGTGTTGACACAGCAGGCAAGGACAGCAGTGCACATTAGCGCCGTTGCCACTACCTGGAATTAGTACTATAGGTCATCCACAGTCCTAACCAAACAGCAAAGCTCACTCATTCCCAGAATGTACCATGCATACTAGATCAGATACAATATATTCCATATCAACTGCTGTAATCAAACGATAATTGCAATTAAAAGAGGATAGATTGCTAAAGATTATTTCCACTGGTCTGTGAATCAGTAACAAGGAGATGCAAATTTAGGATTAGTGTTCAAAAAATAAAGGGGCATTTAGAAGAAATTTTTCATCCTAAGAATTTCTAGAATATGGAATGAATTATTACCTGTCTATTGAAGCGGAGTCAATCACAGCATTTAAGAGGGAATTAGTTAAACATTTGAGTAAAAATATTAAAGGATATGATGAAATAGCAGGGAAATGTGTTTTGATTTGATTTTTACTCCTTGCTTATCACAGAGCACTCTGTTTTGCAGCTTTTTGTAACAGTGCTAGTAGAGAGGAAAACTTGTAAGTTGCTAAGATACATTTTACTCCACTGCTGACACAATACAGACAACTGTTGCTATGGTGAGCCATGCATAAGAGGAAAAGAAAAACTGGTCAAAGCCGACGCATAATCTCTCATTTGTCAAACATCTAGAGCTGTAGTTTCCTTTCATCTTCTGGCTTTTTCAAGAGTCAGCTGAAATATATTTGGAATCTGTTCACTACCAGGTGACCAAATAACATTCAAACACATGCGCTGCCGACATCAAAATTACATCTCGGAACAAAAAATCGATTTATGCTGCCTGCTATTATTGCAGGATGCAGGAAATCAATGTCAGTAACAGCTTCACAGATTCCAATTAAGTTGGAAAGGTTTTTACTTTCATAAACATTTAATAATTAGATAAACACGAGTAAAAATATTAAAGGATATGATGAAATAGCAGGGAAATGTGTTTTGATTAGATAGCTGTAGTGTAGAGCTAGCACTGGCACAGACACAATATGACAAATTCCTTCCTCCAACGTTGAACTTTCCTTGATTTTAAATATAAATTCAGATTATCTATTTGCATGATAAAGCTAATTTGCTATTTCGTTTAATTTAAACCCATGTAGCCACTCCAAAAACATAAATTACTGATGCAACAGGGAGCAGCTTCACAATGGACCCTGGAAACTGTCCACTGAGACCAGCCTAATTTTGAGGAGTAATTTTATGAATTTGTGCTCTCAACGGAGAGCTTCACCCTCAAGAATTGGAGCACGAATTTTTCATCGACTAAAATTAATTAAATGACTCCTCTGATCTGGAGGTATATAACCAAAGAAAAGTAGGGAATAGTAAATGTGAGACAATACCCAGCTGATACTAATTTGACCCAATTAGTTTTATATACGAGCTACCAAATACACTATTATAGATTAATTAATTAGTAAGTGCATTTTCTCTTGATTCAATAAGCACAAAACATTCAAATTAATAAATGACTTTTCGTCAGTCATACTTAGTTGCAGCTGCTACAATGGGTTCCTTTCTTTGTTATCATATTTCAATAATCATTAAGATCAGGGGTTGTGATAGGTAAAGCAAAAATGGTACCCATCCCCAACCCGAAGGTCATGTGATAGGGCTGAAGGACACTGTAACACTCAAGCTCCCTCACCTTGGTTGGCTGACCCACGATTCTAAGGGCTGGATTTTCATTGAGGAGGCGGGACTACAACTTTCGGGGTTGTAGTCCCGTCTCCATAGAGTTCTAGCCAACCCACGCGATTCTGACTTGATTGACCTTGTTGAGCCCGCCCAGCGGGCTCAGCAGGCCAATTAAGGGCCACCCGGCAACAGGTGACATCACAGATTGATATTTCATCTGTCAAGAACTTTTGACAGATTAAATATCAGCGTTTCAAAGCTGTTTGAAGCTGTCAAACACTGACAATCTGTACTCCAGGTTAATTCCTTTCTCTCAGGGTGATTTAGAGATCTCCCTGGAACAGAAAGCTGAACACTGCAATTTTTGACAGATCGCGGCCATTCTGCTTTCTGTGCCGGTGAGATGAGGGACTCCTGAGACCTGAAGGAAGGAGGGCTGTAAAGGTAAGTACATGTAAGTAAAACTTCTTTAAACACTTTACACACACCAAACACACTTACCTCTTCACTCATGCACCCATCACTCACCTGAACACCGGACATCTCGAACCCTCCAAGCCCTTCATCCCGACGGCCCACCTCGCTAACTTGGCGTGGTTTGGAGCCGTCGGGAATCCCACATTTCACCAATGAAAATAGGGATTAGGCTAAAAACTGCCTGTTAATTACCTGTTTGAAGCTATCAAACACTGACAATCTGGACTCCAGGTTAATTCCTTCCTCTCAGGATGATTTAGAGATCTCCCCGGAACAGAAAGGTGAATGCTGCAATTTTTGACAGATCGCGGCCATTCTGCTTTCTGTTAACTACCTGTTAACAGGCAGTTAATTGGCACTAATCCCCTTCCCGCCTCGGGGAGGCGGGTCCCAGTGCAGGTCAGGTACCCGCCTCCTTTGAAACTGGCATGGAGGCGGGTTGGGGGCGGGATGGGTTCGTGCCCCCTGATTTCGGGATTTTAACCCCCCACACGCCTCCAATCCCGCCTCCACGACCCAATGAAAATCCTGCCCTAACAGTTTATATACAAGGGTGGAAATGTTAAGGCTCCGCTGCCAGCCTGGCCCTATCTCTGACCCAGACTTGTGTGAAGTGAAGTCCTCACTGGCAGTGGAGCCTTGCAATTTATGCCCTACAACTGCTGGATTCCTAACAAGATGATTTTTACTCCTTGTATATCACAGAGCACTCTGTTTTGCAGCTTTTTGTAACAGTGCTAGTAGAGAGGAAAACTTGTAAGTTGCTAAGATACATTTTACTCCACTGCTGACACAATACAGACAATTGTTGCTATGGTGAGCCATGCATAAGAGGAAAAGAAAAACTGGTCAAAGCCGACGCATATTCTCATTCGTCAAACATCTAGAGCTGTAGTTTCCTTTCATCTTCTGGCTTTTTCAAGTGTCAGCTGAAATATATTTGGAATCTGTTCACTACCAGATGACCAAATAATATTCAAACACGTGCGCTGCCGACATCAAAATTACATCGCGGAACAAAAATTGGATTTATGCTGCCTGCTATTATTGCAGGATGCAGGAAATCAATGTCAGTAACAGCTTCACAGATTCCAATGAAGTTGGAAAGGTTTTTACTTTCATAAACATTTAATAATTTTGAGCACGCTGAAATTGCAAGCAATCACAGGCTTCTAGGAAAAAGAATGACATTTGCAAAAGATAAACATCAAATAATGGGACTGATGGCCCAGAGGCTGTGATATTTGAGCTACTTTTATCAAAATAAAGATCACCGCTCTTGAACAGTTATTGCTTTCCCTATCTGAAAGAAATGTACGTCTTTGGTACAAATCAGTATTATTATCACCAGAGTTTGAGTTTGCTTTAAAGATGTGTGACTCACAAGGAAATTACCAGTAAATAACCCTTCAGCTCAGGCAAAAAAAGACTTGGAATTTCCTCCACCATCTGAAATCGAGCAAAATAGCAGCAGAAAAAGCAGGAAAATCAGGGTGAGGCCAACTGTCACATCACCATCCTGACCTAGGCCAGAATTTTTACCATGGATTCGGGTCGGGTGCGTGCGGGCCGCATAGCGGGTTAGGAGCACAGTGTTCTGCACAGTGCGTTCTTCGGGGCGACTTTAACTTAATGGCCCCAATTAAACCAGTCCTGCGCATTTCCCTGCCCAATTAAATGGAGCGGGTCTGACAATAATAAACATCATCGATGACTCGTTTCAAGCACCGCTTTTTAAAGCAGCCTTGCACACATCTCATTTGAAGGTTGCTAGAGGAGTGTGGAAGCTGAAATACAAAGGGCTGAGTACTGTTCTAAACCAACACTGATGAATAGTCAAAGGCAGAGAGCTGCACCACGATTTTCTGACGCATCCCTGCATATTCTGGTGGAGGCAGTGAGAGCACGTGGGGAGGTCCTGTTCTCTGCAGATAGGCGCAGGAGACCTCCAAAAGACAGCAAAAGAGCCTGGTTGGAGATAGCAGAGGAGGTCAGCAGCAGGGATGTGGTCAGGAGGAGCTGGATCCAGTGCAGGAAATGATTCAATGATTTCATGAGGTCTGGACAGATGAGTGCAATGCCACACTCACCTTCATCCTAATGTGCCTGTCACCACATCCCCATCACTCTGCCTTCCCAAGCCTACTCCTGCACATCATTCCTCACCCCAACATTCCTTGCACATCCACCCATCCCTCTCTCTATGAACATACTCACATCCCCATCTAACTAACCACCCCTCACACTCACCCTCAACCTAATGCAATCATAGCAAGTAATACCACAGAAGGAGGCCATTTGGCATTGTCACACCACTCCCTCATAGTCACCCTCTACAGATGTAACCCATCCATTCCTTACACTCATTCCATCACTCCCACTCAAAGTTATCTTCTTTCCCCCCTTGCAGGAGAAAAGAGCCCAGAAAACACGGGAGAGGCAGAGAACCGGAGGTGGTCCTCCAGTATTCACCCAACTCACACCAGCAGAGGAGGGGGCCCTGGAGATATTGGGAGTTGGAGAGATGCTGGCGGTGGGAGACAGAGAGAGGGGGACATCCCAGCAACCTGATGACAGAATCACATCTCATACAGCAGTCACTCATATGGTGACTGATATCAGCAGCCAGTGAAATGCCAACATGTGCATAATGGTAACGTTACCCATTCTTATTATAACATGTCTAATTCATCTCTTTACTCTTCCACAGATCTATCAACTGCCCCCCCCCACCCCCAGTGTCCAGCCAGAGGAGGAAGACGACTCCTCAGAGGAACCTCCAGCCTCCGAGGGTGCAGCGTCAGCAGTACCAGTGCAAATACACACACCACAGTGGCCACAGTGTGCCATAGAGTAGAGTTGTCAACTGGTGTCTCACATTTCACAAGTGAGCAAAAGTAGATGGTGTTGACAGGGCGCAGGATGCTCCAAGCTCTGCTGAGATACAGAGAAGACAGCCGGCCGCACCTACAGCATGTAAATGGTGGCAGGAAAGCAGGGCCCAGCAAGCTGCACGATTTCTCTTCTTGCTGCTATTGATATGCCACTCCCAGGCCCCAAGCACTAGCATGTAAAAAATTTGATTCACTCTGCGGGGTTCTTCTGCTGCTTTAATTGTGGCTTCCTCCTCTTCTGTTGTTGCAGCAGGTGTCTCGCTACAGCACCACCGCATTTGCCTTCCCAGCAGTGCACGTTCTCTCTTTTTTTTATTTATTCATTCATGGGATGTGGACATCACTGGCAAGGCTAGCATTTATTGCCCATCCCTAATTGCCCTTGAGAAGGTGAGCTGCCTTCTTGAACCGCTGCAGTCCATGTGGTGAAGGTACTCCCACAGTGCAGTTATGGAGGGAGTTCCAGGATTTTGACCCAGCGACGATGAAGGAACGGCAATATATTTCCAAGTCAGGATGATGTGTGACTTGGAGGGAAACTTGGAGGTGGTGTTGTTCCCATGCGCCTGCTGCCCTTGTCTTTCTAGGTGGAAGAGGTCGCGGGTTTGGGAGGTGCTGCCGAAGAAGCCTTGGTGAGTTGATGCAGTGCACCTTGTAGATGGTACACACTGCAGCCATGGTACGCTGGTGGTGCAGGGAGTGAATGTTTAAGGTGGTGGATGGGGTGCCAATCAAGCTGCTTTGTCCTGGATGGTGTCGAGCTTTTTGAGTGTTTTTGGATCTACTCTCATCCAGACAAGTGGAGAGAATTCCATCACACTCCTGACTTGTGCCTTGTAAGTGGTGGAAAGGCTTTGGGAAGTCAGGAGTTGAGTCATTCGCTGCGGAATATCCAGCCTCTGACCTGCTCCTTACATAGAATTTACAGAAACAGGCCATCTAGCCTTCCCTTAAATGCATCTATGCTATTTGCCTAAACCCCTCCATGTGGTAGCGAGTTCCACATTCTCACCACTGTCTGAGTGAAGAAATTTCTCCTGAATTCCTCATTGGATTAATTAGTGACTATGTTATATTTATGGTGCCTAGATTTGAACCCTTAACTTAAGCTTCCCATAAACATTTCTAGGGTTCTGATCTCCAATCTGAACAGCAATTACCTTCTGACTGAACTCATTTAGTGTTTACTTTTCAATTTGACTTTATTGTCTCTTTTGTTTAATAATTGATGGACTATATGGGAAAATTAATTGTGTTTTCCACTTTACAAAATGCACTGCAGAGAGTGCAAAACAATTGGGAGTCCTTACCAGTTTTTCCAGAAAAGTTCTGCCCCACAATTGTACAAATTCAGGAACTAGAGTCTCAGTTTACGTTGAAGTTGATGTCCTTAATTTGTCATTTACTCAGAATCTAGCATTTAATCATGGAAACAATCATAGGAGGCCATTTCTGTCCACTGTGCATTTGCCACTGTTCGTTTCACACCAGAGCTATCTGCTCTAGTCCCATTTTCTCATAAAATTACATTCCACGGAACTCAACAAATTTCAAAACATCTATGCATTGCATTTTTAAATGAAATGTCTTATCATGAAGTAGTTTTTTCTTAAGTATATCAACATTATCTATTACAAGGTGCTGACTATTACTTTCCCATTT
This sequence comes from Somniosus microcephalus, assembly GCF_052327205.1. Lineage (NCBI taxonomy): Eukaryota > Metazoa > Chordata > Chondrichthyes > Squaliformes > Somniosidae > Somniosus > Somniosus microcephalus. The sequence goes on from NC_140991.1 coordinate 119,177,357, forward strand.
GGCAGCATCATCAACCTGCCTGTGGCCATCAGCCTAGCGTCTTGGGACCTCTTACTACGTTGAAGGCACTTGTGACCACAATATTTATGTGGCTACTCCAGTTAAGTTTCTGGTCAATGGTGACCCCCAGGATGTTGATGGTGGGGGATTCTACAATGGTAATGCCATTGAATGTCAAGGGGAGGTGGTTAGACGCTCTCTTATTCAAGATGGCCATTGCTTGGCGAATGTGTAGCGCGAATGTTACTTGCCACTTATCAACCCAAGCCTGGATGTTGTCCAGGTCTTGTTGCATGCGGGCACGGACTGCCTCATTATCTGAGGAATTGTGAATGGAACTGAACACTGAAATCATCAGCAAACTTCCCACTTCTGACCTTATGATGGAGGGAAGGTCATTGATGAAGCAGCTGAAGATTGTTAGGCCTAGGACACTGCCCTGAGGAACTCCTGCAGCGATGTCCTGGGGCTGAGATGATTGGCCTTCCATCACCACAACCATCTTCCTTTGTGCTCGATATGACTCCAGCCAGTGGAGAGTTTTCCCCTTGACTCCCATTGACTTCAATGTTACTAGAGCTCTTTGATGCCACACTTAGTCAAATGCTGTCTTGATGTCAAGGGCGGTCACTCTCACCTCGCCTCTAGAATTCAGCTCTTTTGTATATGTTTGGACTAAGGCTATAATGAGGTCTGGAGCCGAGCAGTTCTGGCAGAACCCAAACTGAGCATCGGTGAGCGTGTGGGAAACAATTATAAACTGCAGTCATTCAAACTATATATTTAAATGCTTAACTACTACATTACCCTAACTTTCTACTTGGCTTTGAATGGAGCAGCTGATCCAGAATTGGAGTTTTTAAAATTAAAACATCGATGCAAACCAAAATAATATTTGTTATTTTTATTCACAGTGAAAAACTAGAATTTATTCCTGGGGTGGGTTTACTGCCAGTAGTAGGTTAGGACAGAACTTCCGCCTGCTGCTCAAACCAGGGTCTGAGGTTCTTTAAAAATGCAGGGCAGTTGCTTGATTGCATCTTCGCCACACAGAGGGATCTTGCCACTGCAAGGGGGCAAAACATCGATATTGTCTGACAGTGGTTTGAGGAGTTGGGGTCCTGCGATAAGCCTCACTTTCCTTCTCCCATTGGCGCTGTATCACCGATTTTGAGGAGAGGTTGCAGTAGACAAAGTGGTGTATGCCTATTAATCAATATAATATTGGCCCTGAAATTGCTGGAGCGGCACATCTCGCAGCGAGTGCCATGAATTCGATTTTTTTCTCACCCTTCAGGTCGTATTATTTTTGTTCTGTAAATTGCTGGAAATGCAAATTGATAATGGCATGGCGATGTCAACATCGGGTCTAACAGTTTATCTATCTTCTTAACCAATGGAAAAAAGGATAGAGAAAGAAACAGTGAACGACAGAGAGACGGAAATAGGGTGAATTAGAGTCAAATTAGATACAGAAAGAAATAAGAGAGGGAAAAAAAGATTGGATTAAGAGAGAGGGAAAAAAAAGAGACAGAAAGGAAAAATAAAGCATAAATTTAAAAATGTAAAATTTTTAATTAAAAAAATTTCTAGGAACAATTTACTACCAGCGGGAGTGAAACTCCAGTTTTAACTGTTCCTTTTATGGGCCTCTTAAGGTTGAGCTTCAGGTTAGGACCATAAATCACGACATTAACAGGGTCCTTATGACATGAATTAGCAGCCCTAAATGTCTGTGGCGAGATTCATTTGTATTTCGTGACACTCATGCGGAGGTTGATGGCAAGCTTCCATTTTTGCAAGGCTAACTGCGGAACAGCAAAAGTTGGTCAGCAATTTGTGGCGATTGGTAGCTCATTATGTTATCTCTTCGCCACAAATTGCTGGGTTTTTTACACACTAATAATGGAGAGCATCATGAACGTGCCATTATTTTTCCAGCAATTTCTGGGCAATTATAACAGCATTCTTTACAATCTTTTACTGAGCCTTTTCTTACCTGTATCACTCCACCACCTACGCTGTTAGTCCCAGCTAGAAACTCTTCAGGCAGATTCAGCATCTTCCCCAGCCAGTCAAGCATCACAGTCTCCAACTCTGTACATGCAGGGCTTGCAGCCTAAAGGGAGAACCAGGAATTCACTTACACCTCATGAGTTTAGACATAAGTCACTTCAGATATACTTACATTTTTCTAATACCATTCAAAACAAAATAATTTTTAATGAGTAGCATTAGGTAAGTGAATGTAATGAGTTAGCCCAAGAAGAACGCAATGGGCCGGATTTTGTGACCCCTACAAGGTGTGTACTCGCCCGTAGGGGCCGCGCAATTGCCGGGTTTAGACATGTGAAGCGCATGCGCTGAAACCCGGTGTTGTGTATGTAATATGTGTGCTACTTTGAACCTATGGACAGGACTGCACTACTTGTTGGGCGTAGTGATACGCAGTACCACTCCTGGCCATAGGGGTATAAATAGTACTGTGGGTACTGATCTCCCCTCAGTTCCCGCCTGTGGGCATGAAGTAAAGACCTACGTATAGTTCCTACCTCCAACCAGTAAAGACCTGTTTTATTGTTACTGATTAAGTCTGAGTATTAATTACTTGAACAACTCACAGATTTAACACTGGCGACGAGTCTGATTCGGACCCTGCGGCAGTCACTCCACGGCAGCTTCGTCCACAGCCAGGACGTTGCAGAGAGGTTTCCACCCTCTCCACCCCACTGGAAGACATCCTGACCTCGGAGCCTCCATCGGCGACCGTCAGCTTCTTCTCCAGCTTGGTGGTGGGTAAGCCGTTGTCTGAGCCGGGCAGCGACGCGACAGGCAGTCCACCGCGTTGGCCGCACGAACGGGGCTGGGGGAGCTGGAGGAATAGGGCGCGAGAGCCGCTTCGAGCGGGAGGCGTTTCAACAGAGCGATCGCATCTCCTGATAAGAGCCGAGAGCCGCTTCGCGATCCAGCGATCGCATCCGCTGATAAGGGCCGCACTCGGGCGATCGCGGCGAAGATAAGGGCCGCACTCGGGGGCTGAAGGGAGACGGCGTTGGGGGACGGGTGAAGACCGCCAAGCGCGGGAAAACCGCCATTTTGTGGGCGGAGGACGACGGCAAGAGCGGGAAGCCGCCATCTTGGATAGCAGTAAAAAAAAAAAAAATCTGAGAAATTGCAAATCTACAATGCCTAAACACGGGAATATTAGCACCTTTGATAGTGACCTCGAAGATTGGGCCATATATGTTGAAAGAGTAAAAAATTATTGTAAGGCCAATAAAATTCGTGACCAAGATAAAGCTCTAACATTATTAAATTTAATGGGTGCGAAGACATACGGGCAATTGAAACACCTGTTATCACCAGATGAACCGGCGGATAAGACGTTCGATGAGATTGTTACTGTCCTGAAAGATCATCTAAACCCCACGCCGCTGATGCTAGCGGAACGATTTAAATTTTACGACAGAAGGCAGCTACAGCATGAAAGCAATGCTGATTATTTGCTGGAATTGCGTAAATTAGCGAAATATTGCCAGTTTGGAACGGGACTGACAGAGGCACTTCGAGACAAATTTGTGTGTGGTTTATTTAAACAGGATACACAAAAGCGACTGCTCGAGGAGAATGAGCTGACGCTTGAGAAGGCGGTCACTATGGCAGCAGCACACGAAGCCGCAGCGAGAGGCACGGCAGTAATGCAGCTACGGTCACCGGAGCTCAGTGCACACAAATTGGGTGTGAGTTCTGGCAAATGTTATCGTTGTGGAAAGACAACGCATGATCAGAACCAGTGTTGGTTTAAAAACCAAGAATGTAGAACTTGTGGTAGGCTTGGACATATAGCTAGAGTATGCAGGTCAGGGAAGAAGACCAGCAACAAGAAGTCACCGCAAGGAAAATACGCAAAGGTACACAAGGTGACCGAACAGGAGTCCGATTCAGACGCTAGCAGTAATGAACTGGCTAGCTTAAGCTGTAATGAACTGGCTAGCTTAAGAGTACTCAACGCTGGTAAGGGTGCAGACCTCCAGACAATTTGGGTCACTCTTCAGATAGAAGGAGTCCAAGTAAAACTGGAATTGGACACTGGATCGGCATTGACGGTCATAAATAAGAAAGATTACGGAAAGTTATTCCAACATATTCCCCTACAGGATACGGGGATTATATTGAAAACATACACGGGGCAAAGAGTGTACCCCATCGGGAAAATAGAGGTTGCAGTGGTCCACAAGGGCGAAGACAGTCAAATAATGGACTTATATGTGATATCTGAAGGAGGTTCTCCACTACTAGGATGGGAGTGGATTAGGAAAATGAATATGGACTGGCATTTCCTACAAACAATAACGAGTGAGAACTCGGTGAAGATAGTCGGCCCAGACTCTGGAACGGATGATGGTAAGCCCAACTCAGGTGCAAAAGACAAAGTTTCAGCACAGAATTCCACTGAGCAACAACAACATAGTTTAACTGTGGATTCTGAGTCTGGCAAGTCTACTGATGTGCCCATTTCTGAGGGACACCGGGCTCGAACTCAACTCCATTTCAAACTACAACAGCAATTAGAACAAATGCTTCGCCGTTGTGAGCAAGAGTTGAATGCAACGAAAGAGTTCTTTGATATAGAGTTGGAGAATCTGGAAAGACAACAGAAGCAGCTGATGGAGAAAATGGAGCAGGAGCACACAAAACGTCTGATGTCAGAGGAGTTAACGGTCAGCCAACTCCTGCATATGCTGAAGGACAGGACTCTGAAATGGGAAAAACTTGAACACGAACTTCAATATTCAAACGAAAGGGGTTCGGAGCTCTCAAAGGTTATTGGAAGAGCTGAGGTGGCAACACAGACTGAGATGACTGCAACAGAGCAGCCCTTGGATGCCAAAAGTACGCTGACTTACGTCAACGTAGAACAACAGACCGCTGAAACAGCTGCTCCGGTAGAGGGATTGAATAGTCCGATCAATCAATCTCCAAAAGAAGTTGAAGTAGTAAAATCTCAAATGAGGTCATTAGTAAACGACTTGCTGAAAGCCCAGAAAAAGCTGGATGAAGAGGTACGCATGAAGAAGTCTCTTCAGGAAAGATGTCTGGACTTGGAACAAAAGCTGGCTAACGCCCAGCTGGGTATGGAGGAAATAGAAGACCCTCTCGCTGGCCTAGATCAGGACGACACCGAATATTACTATGTCCTGTCCTGCCCAACTTGTAACTTCAACTCCCACCATACAGAAATCATGGAGGAGCACCGAAAGTCTACGGAACATCGGGAGAAGGTGGCTCTACTACGGAAAAAGGAGGGAGAGAAGGAGGAACTGCGCATGCAGCTGGCAGCTGACAGTGGAGCCCAGAGAGTCTCCAAGAAGCAGAAAAGGAAAAGTCGAAACAGAAGATGACCCATCTGAACCATTATTACCTCTACCAGATCACGCACGTGGTCCCTCCGAACGGAGCCAATTCAGTTCGGAAGTTCAAACTGTTAAATCCATGGAAGGACTATTGAATGAGTCACTCCAGCAACGTGAACCGACTCCACCACAGAGATTGAATCTGTGAACTGTTTTCCGCAGAGACTGAATCTGTGATCTGTTTTGACATGAAGTTATCTATGTATCTATGTTATTCTGTTATGTAAACCTGAAGTTATATATGTATATATGTTATTACGTTATGTTAAATGGGGAGATGACTGCAAAGCTAGGAAGGGAGGAATGTTGTGTATGTAATATGTGTGCTACTTTGAACCTATGGACAGGACTGCACTACTTGTTGGGCGTAGTGATACGCAGTACCACTCCTGGCCATAGGGGTATAAATAGTACTGTGGGTACTGATCTCCCCTCAGTTCCCGCCTGTGGGCATGAAGTAAAGACCTACGTATAGTTCCTACCTCCAACCAGTAAAGACCTGTTTTATTGTTACTGATTAAGTCTGAGTATTAATTACTTGAACAACTCACAGATTTAACACCCGGCACTTGCGATCTGTCAAGAATTCTCTCTGCTGTAAAAAGGTTTTTCCTCATGCTGCCTTTGGATCTTCTGCCAATCACCTTAAATCTGTGTCCTCTGGTTTTCAGCCCTTCTGCCAATGGGAACAGTTTCTCTCTATCTACTCTGTTTAGACCTCTCATGATTTTGAACACTTCTGTCAAATCTCCTCTCAATCTTCTTGCTGTAAGGAAAACAACCCCAGCTTCTCCAGTCTATCCACATAACTGAAGTCCCTCATCCCTGGAACCATTCTTGTAAATCTTTTCTGCACCCTCTCTAAGGCCTTCACATCCTTCCTAAAGTGCGGTGCCCAGAATGGAACACAATACTCCAGTTGAGGCTGAACCAGTGTTTTATAAAAATCATAACTTCCTTGATTTTGTACTCTATGCCTCTATTTATGAAGCCCAGGATCCCATATGCTTTTTTAACCGCTTTCTCTGCCCTGCCACCTTCAACGATTTGTGCACATATACCCCCAGGTCTCTCTGTTCATGTACCCCCTTTAGAATTGTATCCTTTAGTTTATATTACCTCTCCTCATTCTTCCTACCAAAATGTATCACTTTGCACTTTTCTGCGTTAAATTTCATCTGCCATGTGCCCGCCCATTTCACCAGCCTGTCTATGTCTTCTTGAAGTCTATGACTATCCTCCTCACTGTTCACTATACTTCCAAGTTTTGTGTCATCTGCATGTTTTGAAATTGTGCCCTGTACACCCAAGTCTAAGTCATTCAAGATATATCAAGAAAAGCAGTGATCCTAGTACTGTCCCCTGGGGAACACCACTGTATACCTTCCTCCAGTGCGAAAAACAACCGTTCACCACTACTCTCTGTTTCCTGTCACTTAGCCAATTTCGTATCCATGCTGCCACTGTCCCTTTTATTCCATGGGCTTCAACTTTGCTGGCAAGCCCATTATGTGACACTTTATCAAACGCCTTTTGGAAGTCCATGTACACCACATCAGTTGCATTGCCCTCATCAACCCTCTGTCACCTCATCAAAAAACTCAATCAAGTTGGTTAAACACAATTTGCCATTAACAAATCCGTGCTGGCCTTCCTTAATTAATCCACACTTCTCCAAGTGACTGTTAATTTTGTCCCAGATTATTGTTTCTAAAAGCTTCCCACTACCGGGGTTAAACTGACTGGCCTGTAGTTGCTGGGTTTATCCTTACACCCTTTTTGAACAAGGGTATAGAAAACAGGTTGGGGCACCAAACTCTCTCAGCGGGGAGGAGGGTTGCAACGAGCTGCATCTCCTGCGTTCAGGTCTGGGTTTTCTTCTCCAGAGGGGTTGGGTTCCTCTCCTGGCCCAATGCTAGAGATGTTCCACTTGGTGGGGAGGGGGATTGTGAGCCTTCCCTCCTCCAGGCCTTTCACAGAATCACAGAAACCTCACAGTGCAGATAGAGGCCATTTCGGCCCATCGAGCCCGCACCGACACATATCCCACCCGATCCCTGCAACCCCTACACCAACACATATCCCACCCTATCCCCGCAACCCCACGCATTCAATCCCCCAAACACTAAGGGTCAACTTTATCATAGCCAATCAACCTAACCCGCACATCTTTGGACTGTGGGAGGAAACTGGAGCACCCGGAGGAAACCCATGCAAACACGGGGAGAATGTGCAAACTCCACACAGACAGTCACCCAAGGCCAGATTCGAACCCGGGTCCCTGGCGCTGTGAGGCAACAGTGCTAACCAGTATGCCACCGTGCTGCCCTTTATTATGTGCTCAGTGGGGAAGGGTGGTGGTGAGAAACTATTCTTCTCTTCCCCCAACTTAATTTCTTTGCATAATGTGGGAGAGGGTGTGCGATTCTTTGAGGGGTGGTTGGAGAGCTCTTCTCCTGATAGTTGACTTGAGGATGCAGGAATACTTTTTGCGATTGAATCATTTCGGTGCTGTTCACTACCTATCAGGGGGGAAACTCTCCACTGGCCGGAGTCATACCTAGCACAAAGGAAGATGGTTGTGGTGGTTGAAGGGCAATCATCACAGCCCCAGGACATCGCTGCAGGAGTTCCTCATGGCAGTGTCCTGGGCCCAAGCATCTTCAGCTGCTTCATCAATGACCTTCCCTCCAACATAAGCTCAGAAATGGGGATGTTCGCTAGTGACTGCACAGTGTTCAGTGTCATTCAGAACTCCTCAGATAATGAAGCAGTCCATACCCACATGCAACAAGACCTGGATGACGTTCAGGCTTGGGCTGATAAGTGGTAGGTAACATTCACGCTACAGAAGTGCCAGGCAATGACTATCTCCAACAAGCGAGAGTCTAACCACTGCCCCTCGACATTCAACGGCATTACCATCGCCGAATTCCCCACCATTCACATCCTAGGGGTCACCATTGACCAGAAACTTAACTTAACAAGAGCAGGTCAGAGGTTAGGTATTCTGCAGCGAGTGTCTCAACTCCTGACTCCCCAAAGCCTTTCCACCATCTACAAGGCACAAGTAAGGAGTGTGATGGAATATTCTCCACTAGCCTGGATGAGTGCAGCTCCAACAACACTCAAAAAGCTCGCCATCATCCAGGACAAAGCAGCCCGCTTGATTGGCACCCCATCTACCACCTTAAACATTCACTCCCTCCACCACCAGCGTACCGTGGCTGCAGTGTGTACCATCTACAAAATGCACTGCAGCAACTCGCCAAGGCTTCTTCGGCAGCACCTCCCAAACCCTTGACCTCTTCCACCTAGAAGGACAAGGACAGCAGGCAGCAGGAACACCACCACCTCCAAGTTCCTCTCCAAGTCACACTAAGTCCTGACTTAGAAGTATATCGCCGATCCTTCATCGTCGCTGGGTCAAAATCCTGGAACTCCCTACCTAACAGCACTATGGGAGTACCTTCACCACACGGACTGCAGCGGTTCAAGAAGGCGGCTCACCACCACCTTCTCAAGGGCAACTAGGGATGGGCAATAAATGCTGGCCTTGCCAGCAATGCCCACATCCAATAAAAACAAATATTTTTTTTTTTTTTAATTGTCTCTATTCAGAAGGTAATCGGTCCTAACAAGGGCATGCTTGCTGGAATTCCTGAGTAGGCCGGGTCCCAGTGGAGGGGAAGATAGAACACTTGCCCACTGTCCCCTGACTGGAACATGAGCTGCTGCTTACACAAAGCGTAAACCTGGAGGATCAGGATTCCGCCCAAAATTTGGAGCCACCACTGGAACCCAAATTCCACTTTCTCCCTCCCCAGGAATATCTGTCCCATAGAGTTACTTTTTGTTCCACCAGTATCTTTCAACGTGTAATCTGCATTTCTAACATTGGAAAATGTATTGATTTTGGGCTAGCCGTAGCGTGTGCATTGCTTTACTGGGGCCCAATTCAAAATAAGAATCATTACTGAAAATCCAAACATTTGACAGCAAAATTTTAATACGTTTATAGAAATAAAGAGGCATAAACTATTTAAACAGACTATATTTCAACCATCTCCTCATAGTAACATGTTACAAGCTTTTTATTTTCCTTATACTCTAACCTACCTCACTTGCATCAGCGCCATCTGGTAAAAGTACATGTGCTAAAGATCAAGTGACAGTGAAAAACAAAGAACATATCTCACACAATGTCAAGCAAGGTTTAACAAGCAAATAGAGATTCCCAGTGGATAAGATTTAATTCAACTGGAGGGGCACTGTACCTCTTTAGGATTTTTCATTATGTTCCGTTCCTGGAACAGATAAGAATAGGCCTTACAAAAACTGCTGCACAGCCGCCACATTGGTCGTAACATCTTATGGCAGAGCAAATTTAACTGTGTGTTTGTTAAACTAAAAGAAATATTAAGTGGGATTGGCAGACAAGATTGGTGACCTGATGACATCATATTGACATTATCATGATCTCCTCCATTAACATATTGCGCTGTGCAAATCATGGTCAATCTATGGCAGCTCAGCACCATGAGGTTTTTTTAAATATTCTGTACATATGTAAAGATGTAATGATCAATTTGTACTAAAAAAAATTGGTGGCCACAGTTAGACTACTGTGTGAAGTTTTGGGTGCCAAAAAGAGCATACAGAATAGATTCACTAGGATGACATCAGGAATGGCATAATTATGAGAGGCTTAAGATACTAGGTCTATTTCCACAGGAGCAGAAAAAGCTAGCAGGAGGTTTAATAGAAGTTTTTAAATAAAATTATGAAACATTTTGATAAAGTGAATAGGGAAAGACTATTTCCTTTGATTGGGGTGTCAGTGATGAGGGGTCATCCCTGTCTGGTGACACATCCCTGCCTGGTGATGAGTCCCTGTCTGGTGATGCGTCCCTGTCTGGTGATGTGTCCCTGTCTGGTGCTGCGTCCCTGTCTGGTGATGTGTCCCCGTCTGGTGATGCGTCCCTGTCTATTGGTGCTTATGCTCTTAGCTCCAATCTACTGTTATGCAACACATGGTTATGTGCTACTCCTTCTCACTCCCACCTCTATCCAGTGTCACCTCATTGGAACAACCTCTCTCACTATTGACAGATTGCTTCAGTCATCTCAAGTTCACCTTCCATCTATTCCATCAGCATTGGTACGGTTTATACTCTCTCACCTTGGTTCTCAGAATCTGACCACGATCAGCCGCAACACCAGCATCATCAGGCACACCAGCATCACCTACAACCACACCAACCTTCTCCACAATCACCTGAGGGCATCAGCACCCGACCACATTGCTACCCGGGACACAAGGGATGGCCTCACCTTGGCCACATTTACTTCATTTGACACTGCACATCCTGGCTGCCACATGATGCGCCAGGTTGGTACCACCCCACACCAACAACATAAAGCATCCCTACAATGCCCAAGCCATTCCTTTCACGCTCATCAGCATTGTGGGGGGTACCGTTATGTTTCACCATTCACTGCAACTCACAAAGGTGCACACAAATTTGTCCAAGAATGTGTTGAAAATAAAGATTTCAATGTTTAACAGCACATTAACAGAAACTTCACATGAACATTGGCTAAAATACACAAATGCCTACCCTTGTGTGTTGTCAGTTGGTATGATTGAACTAGGATGAGGGTGAGTGTGAGAGATGGCTAGTGTGATGGGGAACTGATAATGTAGATAGAAAGGGTTGGGTGGAGGTGCAAGGTAAGTTGGCATGAGTAAGGATGCGCAGGAGTAGGGTAGGGAAGGCAGAGTGATGGGGATGTGATGAGTGGCACAGCAGGATGAGGTTGAGTGTGGCTTTGCAGTAATGTTTTGTAATCTGCTGAGAACATTGAAAGGTTTGTGCCACTGTAGCCTGGTCCTCCTGACAACATCCTTGCTTGTGTCCTCCTATGCAATGTGCAACCAGGCTGCATTGGTCGCCTGGGGAGGTCTCTTCTGCCCATTGGAAGGGAAGAGAACCTTCTTGCGTGCTGTGAGTCATGGGAGAGCCTGGGGGCAGCTGTGCACCTCTGTGCAGTGCTTGTCAGTATTTGCAGCGCCTCAATGCTGTAGAACACTGACAGCACAAATGTCAAAGTAAATTTGCACATGGTCCCTTTAAGGAAACCAGCTGATGACGTGTCATCAAAAGACATCATCAGACCCGCTTCCTTCAATTGGCCAGGAACCTCGCTGGACGGGCTTAACAAGCCCAATCAGGAGAAAGTCGTGTCGGAGGCCGGGATGGAGCCAATAGCGAGGCCGCGATCCGCCACCGATGTCGCCTGCCATGGACCTGCCAAGATAGGGAAAATTCCAGCCATTATCTCTATAACAGCTGCATCCAATAGAAACCTGTTGGGTGCTCACGGCACATCACACTTGAGAGCTTTTAGCTTTTGATGACATAAAAAAGCAAGTTTCACCCTGGTTTTTACCTCGCCAACAAATTGTAGAATGTAAGCAGGATGTAAAAATTAAAATTAAATACTTTGATATATCTGCAAAACTAAAGGTCTCATTCAAAGTAATCAACAAGATGAAAGATTCGATGTAAATTCACAGACATTTCATAATATGCCAAGTGGTAGTTAAATAGTATTGTCAAATTGATCTGTTATTGATTTGCAACCTCCCCTTACCTGCAACAACCAGTATACGTCGGAAAACAATTTCACGGGAATTACATGAACTCAGGCAGTTTATTTTAAAAATTATTTTTTCACAAAAAAATTGAATCTCCAAAGACTTCTAACTTCAAAAGTGAATAGCCGAGATAAACGGAGGAAAACAGTCAGATATATGGGAACTCCACTGAAATAAAGAGAATTGGGTTTACCTTAATCAGTTTCAACTGTTGGTATTCATTCAAAGGCTTGTGAATCTTTGGAATTCTCTACCCCAGAGGGCTGTGGCTGCTCAGTGGTTGAGTGTATTTAAGACAAGAGATCGATAGATTTTTGGATACTAAGGGAATCAAGGGATATGGGGATCCTGTCGGAAGATGGAGTTGAGGTAGAAGATCAGCCATGATCTTATTGAATGGTGGAGCAGGTTCGAGGGGCCGAATGACCTACTCCTGCGCACATTCTTATGCTCTTATATTCTTATGTATTACATAGATTGACAGGTTTGAATGCTTGCCTTCATGTTCCCTAAGTTCAGTCTCTGTAATCTTAACATAACTAAATTCTAAAACAAGAGAAACACTAAGAGGTGCATACCCAGGAAAACCCGATACAGCCGATGGCACCAGACAACATATCACCCAGAAGGCCGGGAAAGGAGTTAGCGGCGGTGAAATAGGCATGGAAATGAGGACTCTGCCAGTGGGTTACCTGAGGGCAAAAACAAATGATCACATTAAATACAATTTATAAAACAGAACATACGGCAGAAAACTTGCAATCATCCCTAATGTGGCCTTTACTGACTTACTGATCAACTCATGAATCTCAATTCAAAGTTACTGCTAGCTGTTACAGCAATTGACCATTTGGTTTCATTCGCGTTGCCTTTTTATTCATTCTTGTACAATCTTATTTTTCATGTTGTCAGTTCTCCATCCTGTTGCTCAAATACATGGCAACAGGTAGTTTTAAAACAATAATTACAGCATTTCTGAATGCCGGGGAGAAGAGTGTGCGAAGGTTTAAAGTCAGGGAATTAATCTGTTGGCTGAATTTGCTCACCCCCGGCATGATAACTCTCTCGACGTCCTTCATCAGATCCTCGAAGCTGTCGGGCTGCTGGGGCGCGCTGTCCGGGATGAGCGGTCGCAGGTACCCGGGCTCCACCACCGGATAAACCGGACGTTGTTCGATGGATTGCAGGTAATCTGTGATATAGTCCACCATCTCTTTACCCCTTGTGCGGAATTCCTCGAAATCCATGGCGCTTTACTTCAGATTCTAGCTAAAAAGAGCCGCAGAAATTGCATTAAAAAAATTGCATTGCATAAAATGTAAACTCGTACCTCAAAACTACGGGGAAATCTATATATCATGTATCTACTATGACAATAAAATGAACGATTCTTTACAAATGTACACTGATTCTGTCTCCAGGAGAAATTCGAGTTTTTGGAACAGTTTACATTCTTCACTGCGCATCGAGCTTGCTTCATCGACCCAATTGCAAATGTACATGAAACGTGCCTCTTTTACTTGTTGTAGTACCCGTTTAACGTTGCCTGCTACACTTAACGCGGTCAACCTTCTAATAAGTCCTTTCTAACGAAGGGTAATCCGACTGTATTAAACACAGTTTCACGTTGTGCAGCCACTAGCAGGATTACTGCACTTAAAACTAAAGGGTAATTAAATGTCTACCGGTCTCCTGTTGAAATACTAATGCACGTTTTCATGTGAAATGAACTGTACTTACATTTAACGACAATGCCGCTGACTTGTACCTTGTTCTCTACAGTTTCAGGCAAAATGTATTTTTGACAGAAACATAAATCGCAGCCTCAGCCACTGAGAGATAAGCAATGCTAAAGCATTCTCCCACCCAACTACAGTCACCAATCACAAACAGGATCAAGCTCCTCCTCCACATTAAATTTGCAAGCTTGGATTTACCAGTCGAGTAAAACAACAACCAACATAGATTGAACCATAGAAATGTTGGCACCATTTGGACCATGCTGCTTGTGCCCTTTCAAATCTTCATTTGCCATTCCCTATCTACCCTTTCCCAGTAACCTTTTGTACTTTCCTTTTCAAATACTTATCCAATTCCTTTTTACATGAACTGATAACTCTGCCCCAATAGCCACTTCAAGTAAAGTATTCCATATTTTACTAACTGCATGAATATATTTCTCCTAAATTCTCCATTCATCCTAGTGATAATCCTGATTCTATGGGCAGGATTTTCATTGGGCCATGGAGGCGGGATTGGAGGCGTGTGGGGGGTTAAAATCTCGAAATTGGGGGGCACGAACCCATCCCGCCCCAACCAGCCTCCATGCCAGTTTCAAAGGAGGCGGATACCCGACCTGTGCTGGGACCCACCTCCCCGAGGCAGGAAGGGGATTAGTGCCAATTATCTGCCTGTTAACAAATAGTTAACAGGCAGTTTTTAGCCTAATCCCTATTTTTATTGTTGAAGTGTGGGATTCCCGACGGCTCCAAACCACGGCAAGTTAGCGAGGCGGACCATCGGGCTGAAGGGCTTAGAGGGTTCGAGATGTCCGGTGTTCAGGTGAGTGATGTGTGCATGAGTGCAAAGGTAAGTGTGTTTGGTGTGTGTAAAGTGTTTAAATAAGTTTTACTTACCTTTACAGCCTTCCTTCCTTCAGGTCTCGGGAGTCCCTCATCTCACCGGCACAGAAAGCAGAATGGCCGCGAGCTGTCAAAAGTTGCAACATTCAGCTTTCTGTTCCAGAGAGATCTCTAAATCAGCCTGAGAGGAAGGAATTAACTTGGAGTACAGATTGTCAGTGTTTGACAGCTGTTTGAAGCTTTTCACAGATGAAATGTCAATCTGTGATGTCACCTGTTGCCGGGTGGCCCTTAATTGGCCTGCTGAGCCCACTGGGCGGGCTCAACAAGGTCAATCAAGTGAAAATCACGTGGGTTGGCTACAACTCGATGGAGGCGGGACTACAACCCTGAAAGTTGTAGTCCCGCCTCCTACACGCCTCCTCAATGAAAATCCAGCCCTATGTCTCCATGTTACTAAGTTACCAACTAGTGGAAACAATCTTTCACACTTTAACCTTTAAAAACCTCTCCTAATTTTGAAAATTACATTTTAACCTAATCTGTTCCAGTGGAAAATGCCCCCTTTTTATTTCTTTCTTCAAAACTATAAGCAAGAATTTTCTGTACCTGGGCGTGTTGGGCGCGGGCGGCCGGCATGGCGGGTCGTGACCCCGTTGTTGCTTCCATCCCGCTGCAGAAATCGACTTTGCCCTAATGGGGCCTATTAAGCGTGACCTACGTGTTACCCGGCCCTATTAAATGGTGCAGGTCTGATGATGTCATCCATGATGCGTTTTCAGCCAGGATATTTAAAGGGGCCATGGCCACATTGCATTTGAAGGTTCATCTAGGAGTGTGCAGGCAGCACACTGGAGGTTTTGATTGCTCCAAACAGTTGGAGAAATGGCTGCACAGAGAGAGAGGGCTGCACCCAGGTTTCCGATGACTCCCTCCATATGTTTGTGGAGGGAGTCAGAGCACGCAGGGAGGTCCTCTTCCCTTCCAATGGGCGGAAGAGACCTCCCCAGGAGACAAAAAGAGCCTGCTCCAAATTGCAGAGGAGTTCAACAGTAGGGATGTATTCAGGAGGACCTGGGTGCAGTGCCGGAAACATTTCAATGATCTCACTTGATCTGGAAAGGTTAGTACAAAGCCACACTCAACTTCATCCTGCTCTGCCTCTCGTCATATCCCCATCACTCTGCCTTCCCAAGCCTCCTCCTGCACATCCTTACTCACACCAACATACCTTGCACGTCCACCTGTCCCTCTCTCTCTATCTACATTATCACATCCCCATCTGACGAGACACCTCTCACACTCACCCTCATCCTAATGCAATCATACCAACTAACAACGCGCAAGGAGGCCACTTGACATTGCCATCCCAATCCATCATAGTCTCCCTCTAAAGATCTAACCCATCCATTCCTTACACTCATTCCATCACTCTCACTCAACCTTCTCTTCTTTCCCTCCTTGCAAGAGAAGAGAGCGCAGAATAGGAGGGAAAGGGAGAGAACTGAAGTGCGTACTGAAGGGCTCCTCCAAATCTGTCAAGGCATTTTCAGCATGCCTATTGCTTGTTCTATGACACATCTGGTGGAGATGTGATTCTCATTATAACACTCCTCGACCTCATTACTTGGCCTCCTCACGGGTGCCATGAGCCACGTCTTCAGTGGATAGCCCTTGTCTCCAAGCAGACAGCCGGTAAGTCAGTTTGGAGGTGTGAAGAGCTGAGGGAGGGTGGACTGGCGCAGGACAAAAGAGTCATGGCAGCTGCCAGGGAATCTGTCATGCACATGCATAATCATCTTTTTATGGTTGCAGACGAGCTGCACATTGAGGGAGTGGAAGCCCTTGCAGTTCACAAACACTCCTGGGTGATGATGGGGTGTCTTCATGGCCACATGTGTGCAGTCGATGAATCCCTGCACCTGTGGAAAGTCAGCCAGAGCTACAAAGCCGAGCACCCGCTCAGTAACATTGGCTTCATCAGTGGCAAAGTTGATATAATTGGCTGACTTGTGGGCGGCCGACTGTGAGATCCTACAAATGTCTGCTGTAGATCCCTGGAAGGAGCCTGAGGAGAAGAAGTTGAGGGCGGTGGTGACTTTGACAGCCACTAGTAAGGCGTGTCCATCCAGGACCTCTGGGCACCAGGTCTTGTTCCAGCAAGCTACAAATGCCTGCGACAAACTGGCGCGATAGCCTGAGCCTCCTGAGGCACTGCTGCTCAGTCATGTTAAGGAAGCTCATCCTCTGCCTGTATACCCTGTCTCCGACATGGTGCTGCCCTGTGGTGCCCCCCTCTCTTCTGTGAAGCATCAGGTAGTTGAGGAAAAGGCTGCTGTTGTGGTTGCTGCTGTTGTTGCTGGTGTGGCTGGTGTTGTTGTTGGTGAAGCTCATCTTGGTCCGATTCTGAGGACCAAGGTAAGACAGTATAAGCGGCACCAATGCTGATCTAATAGATGGCAGGTAAAGTGGAGATCAGAGGGCCAATCCCTCAATGTTGTGATAGTGAGTAGCAATGTGGTGAGAGTGGCTTCCGAGGTTTCAAAAATGACCTGCAAACTGCTAACACCTAAATCTGTGCACAAAATGGAGTGAGCAAGAGCCTTTCCATGAGGCAAGTAATGAAGTGTAATGTTGCAGTATTTATGTGCTTTTCCCAGCTGTCAAGGAACTCACCAATGGCCACTGAGCTTCCATCTCCCCTTTACAGACCTCCGTGAATCCTGTGCTCCTGCAGTAAAACTTAGAAGCTGGCATTAAAATCACTCTTAAGGATCTGTAAACAAGTACTTAATGATTTCAAAGAGGTCGCGCGCCTCTGTGAATTGGGTCCATGTCGCACCTTCAAAGCCACCCAAGTTAAATGCTTGAGGTGGCGAGATGGCGGTGGGTTCCCGACACGCTCGCTATTTCTGGCACTTTTACTGCCGACCTGCCACAAAACCCACATGCGCGGCAACTGGAAAATTCTGGCCCATGGCACAAAAGCAAAAAACCCACATTCACTTCCAGTCAATGGCCAGCATTTTTGATACACAATAGCTCAAAACCTAAGCAGATTGTCTGCATGGGTATGTATATATGTGATTAGTAATATATATGTAGATGGCCTGGCCCCATTTTTTTTCAACTCCTATTCTCCAATGTCTTTCGTTTTTCAAGCACCAACCCCCAATCTAAGTATTCCACTCCATATACTCCATCTCCTCACTAATAAAAAGACCCCGAATGATCCCTATCCCATCACATCTTGCACCCCACTCAACTGCTCAATACAGCTTGCTTCCTCTTCACTACTATATCCCAAGCAACAACAACAACTTGCATTTATATAGCACCTTTAACATAGTAAAACGTCCCAAATACAATCTGATGTGCTATCAATTACTCAAAAGACTTAAGCGAGTAACTAACAGGCTTTTATTAACAAGAGAATGAAGGTGTGCCTCGAGTGGTCGACCAGTCCAGAATACAGAGGAACTGTGGAGCAGTCACCTTTATACCTGGACTTGTGGGAGGAGTCAGCCGAGGCATGTACAGACATGTACACAGTGGAATACAAACACACACACAGGCAGGTATAACAGTGGTTTACCACATTCACCCCTTGTTTAAAAATGAGTCCGGCGGGGTGAAGTGTATTAAAAGTTTGTGTATTGGAGTCTCTCCGGAGGTCTTGTCTGCCGCTGTGATCGACGTGGCAATGGCAGGAGTAGTGAAGCTTCCGGCGTCGAGTCCCGCGTAGGCTGGGGCACTGGTGTGTAGTCCTCGTGGGTGTCGAGCGGGTCGCGGGGCCCAAGCATGCCGTCTGCTGGGGTTGGATATTGGATCGTGGGGGGGGGTGGTAGTGGGTAGTGGGTTACTGGGGCCCCCGAGGGTGCGAGGTCTCATATGGAGACTGTGTCCTCCCGCCCGTCCGGGTACGCAATGTAAGCATACTGGGGGTTGGCGTGGAGGAGGTCGACCCTCTCGACCAGGGGGTCCGTTTTATGGGTCCTCATGTGTCTTCTCAGTAGGACCGGCCCTGGGGACGTCAGCCATGGCGGTAGCGATGTCCCCGATGTGGACTTCCTTGGGAAGACAAACATTTTCTCATGAGGAGTGGCGTTAGTGGCAGTGCAGAGCAGTGACCGAATAGAGTGGAGTGCATCGGGGAGCACATCCTGCCAGCGGGAGGTCGGAAGGCCCCTAGACTTTAAGGCTAGCAGGGCGGCCTTCCAAACTGTCGCATTCTCTCTTTCCACCTGTCCGTTCCCCCGGGGGTTGTAACTGGTGGTCCTGCTTGTGGCAATACCCCTAGCGAGCAGGTACTGACGGAGTTCGTCGTTCATAAACGATGTGCCCCGGTCGCTATGGATATAGCTGGGGAAACCGAACAGGGTGAAGAGGTCGTTCAGACATTTAATGACCGTGGCACTGGTCATGTCCTGGCAGGGGATGGCGAACGGGAAACGGGAGTACTCATCAATAATGTTGAGGAAGTACACATTGCGGTCAGAGGAGGGGAGAGGCCCTTTAAAATCAACGCTCAGGCGCTCGAAGGGGCGAGTGGCTTTTATCAGGTGAGCCCTGTCTGGTCTATAAAAGTGCGGTTTGCACTCAGCGCAGACTTGACAGTTCCTGGTCATGGTCCTGACCTCCTCAATGGAGTAAGGCAGGTTGCGGGCCTTGATGAAGTGGAAGAACCTGGTGACCCCCGGGTGGCAGAGGTCATTGTGGAGGGCCCGCAGTCTATCCACCTGCACGCTGGCGCAGGTGCCACGCGATAGAGCATCCGGGGGTTCATTGAGCTTCCCGGGCCGGTACAAGATCTCGTAGTTGTAGGTGGAAAGTTCGATTCTCCACCTCAAGATCTTGTCGTTTTTGATTTTGCCCCTCTGCTTGTTGTTAAACAAAAAAGCAACTGAACGCTGGTCAGTGAGCAGGGTAAATCGTTTTCCGGCCAGGTAGTGCCTCCAATGATGCACAGCCTCCACAATAGCCTGGGCCTCCTTCTCAACAGTGGAGTGTCTGGTCTCCGGGCCCTGGAGGGTTCGTGAAAAGAAGGCCACGGGTCTCCCCGCCTGATTAAGGGTAGCGGCCAGGGCAAAGTCGGACGCGTCGCTTTCCACCTGGAAGGGGATGGATTCGTCCACTGCGTGCATGGTGGCTTTGGCAATGTCTTCCTTGATACGGTGGAAGGCTAAGCGGGCCTCTGCCGTCAAGGGAAAAGAGGTGGACTTGATCAGCGGACGGGCATTGTCCGCATAGTAGGAGACCCACTGGGCGTAATAGGAGAAAAACCCTAGGCACCTCTTCAGGGCCTTGAGGCAGTGGGGCAGTGGGAGTTCCATAAGGGGACGCATCCGGTTGGGGTCGGGACCGATGACTCCGTGTTCCACAACACAGCCAAGGATGGCGAGGCGGGTTGTGCGGAATATGCACTTCTCCTTGTTATACGTCAGGTTCAGGAGTTGGGCGGTGCAGAGGAATTTTTCGAGGTTTGCGTCATGGTCCTGCAAGTCATGGCCGCAGATGGTCACATTGTCCAGATATGGGAAAGTGGCCTGCAACGCATTTTGATCGACCATCCGGTCCATCTCCCTTTGGAAGACGGAGACCCCGCTGGTGACGCCAAAGGGAACCCTAAGGAAGTGGTAGAGGCGGCCATTTGCCTCAAAGGCAGTATACTGGCGGTCCTCAGGGCGGATAGGGAGCTGGTGGTACGCTGATTTCAGGTCAATGGTCGAGAAGACGCGGTACTGCGCGATCTGGTTGACCATATCAGCTATGCGGGGGAGTGGGTAAGCGTCCAGCAGGGTGTAGCGATTTATTGTCTGGCTGTAGTCGATGACCAGGCGCTGCTTCTCGCCGGTCTTAGCGACCACAACCTGGGCTCGCCAGGGGCTGGTGCGGCCCTCAATAATCCCCCCCTTCAGGAGCCGCTCCACTTCGGTTTTAATGAAAACCCTGTCCCCGGCACTGTATCGCCTGCTCTTTGTGGCGATGGGCTTACAGTCGGGGGTGAGGTTAGCAAACAGTGGCGGGGGGGGGGTGACTCTGAGTGTGGAGAGGTTGCACCTGGTGCGCGGCGGGCAATTTGGAAGCTGCTGGCTGCGGACTGTGAGTGGGGGGAGGGGTCCACCGTACGCCATCGTAACACTTTTAAGGTGGCACTGAAAATCTAACCCCAGTAGAATGGCAGTGCAGAGGTGGGGCAGGACCAGAAGTTTAAAATTATCGTACACAGTCCCGTCTACTAAGAGTGTCACCACGCAGTTGCCGCCAATGTCCGCCGACTGGGACTCGGAGGCCATAGAAATCCGCTGGTGCGCAGGCAGGACTGGGAGAGAGCACCGCCACACCGTGTCGGGGTGGATGAAGCTCTCCGTGCTCCCAGAGTCAAAAAGGCAGGTTGTTTCGTGACCATTTACCTTAATGTCCATTGTGGACCGGGCCAGTTGGTGCGGTCTCGCTTGGTCCAGCGTAACGGAGGCCAGCGTAGGGGTCGGTGTGTCGCTGCGGGTATCAGATGAGGCGGTGTTGGGGGCCTGCTGCGTCCCGGCTGGCGTCCAAGATGGCGGCGTCCATGATCCCCATGTGGCTGGAGGCATCCAAAATGGCTGCTGTTCCGGTGGTTCGCACATGGCTGGGGAGGCCCAAGATGGCGGCCCGCACGGCCCACACGCTGCGCTGCTGGGGTTCGGGGTGGCTTTGACCCTGCAGACGCTGGCGTAGTGTCCCTTCTTCCCGCAGACCGAGTAGATCGCATTTTTCGCCGGGCAGCGCGCTCTGGGGTGTTTGGCCTGGCCACAGAAGTAGCATTTCTGGCCTTGGGACACTGCTGCGGTAGTTGGGCCATTGCTGGGATGTGGCTGGGGTGGCACAGTGCTATGAGATGGTCCTACCGTGTCCCAGGCTGTCGTTCCCCGCGGCGTCCATGGTGCAGAGGAGTAGGCATCCATGCCCCGGTAGGCTGCGTCCAATGATAGTGCGAGTTCAGAGGCCTTGTTGAGGTCGAGGTCACTCTGCTCCAACAGTCGCTGTCGGGTGTAATTGGACCTGTGGCCCACCACAAAAGCGTCCCGGATAAGTTCCTCTGTGTACACGGCGGCCTTTACATCCTTACAACCACAGGCCCGGCCAAGCACAGACAGTGCCTGAAGGTATTCCTCGGTCGATTCCCCAGGTTGTTGTTTACGACTCCCCAGGAGGTGCCTGGCGTACACCTCGTTCACTGGGCGCGTGTACTGGTCCTTGAGGAGCTTGAGAGCAGCCGTGTACGAGGTCGCGTCCTGGATGACCGAGTACGCAGGAGTTTCTGTGGCCGAGACCGAGACTCCAAGATGGTATGTTGCCTCCCTGGTGCAAGGGTCAAGGATGTCTCGGAGCGGGTGCAGAGCATTCTGAAGGGGGAGGGGGATCAGCCAGTTGTCGTGGTACATGTAGGTACCAACGATGTAGGTAAAAAGAGGGAGGAGGTCCTACAAGCTGAATTTAGGGAGTTAGGAGCTAAATTGAAAAGTAGGACCTCAAAGGTAGTAATCTCTGGATTGCTACCAGTGCCACGAGCTAATAAGTTTAGAGAGAGTAAGATAGATAAGCTAAATACGTGGCTTGAGCAGTGGTGCAAGGGAGAGGGATTTAAATTCTTGAGGCATTGGAACCAGTTCTTGGGGAGGAGTGACCTGTACCAAGGGGACGGTCTACACCTGAACTGTGAGGGAGCCGATGTCCTCGGGGTAATATTTTCTAGGGCGGTTCGGGAGGATTTAAACTAATTTGGCAGGGGGATGGGAACCTAGGTAGTGGAAAAGAGGGAAGTCATATGAAGTCAGAAATAGATGGTAGAAAGGTGAGAAGCAATAAGCAAAGGAGAGAAACACAAAGGGCCAAACTAATTCATAATGAGAGTGTGAAAAAAGCAAGCCTGAAGGCTTTGTATCTTAATGCTAGAAGCATTAGGAACAAGGTGGATGAATTAGTTGTGGAAATAGAGGTAAACAAGTATGATTTGATTGGGATTACAGAAACGTGGCTGCAGGGTGGGCAAGGCTGGGAACTTAACATCCAGGGATATACAATATTTAGGAAGGATCGGCAAAAAGGTAGGGGAGGTGGGGTAGCATTGCTGGTAAAGGAGGGGATTAATGCAATGGAAAGGAAGGATATTAACTCGGATGAAACGGAATCTGTATGGGTAGAAATGAGAAATAGCAAGGGGAGGAAAACGTTAGTGGGTGTGATATATAGGCCTCCAAATAGTAATATGGAGGTGAGGGAAGGCATAAAAAGGGAAATTAGAGAAGCGTGCGATAAGAGCACAGCTGTCATCATGGGTGACTTTAATTTACATATTGATTGGACTACCCAAACTAGTAAAAATTCTGAGGAGGAGGAATTCCTGGAATGTTTTCGGGACGGTTATCTGGACCAATATGTCGAGGAGCCGACTCGAGATCAGGCCATTTTAGACTGGGTATTGTGCAATGAGAAGGGACTTATCAGCAATCTTCTTGTACGAGGCCCCTTGGGTCAGAGCGATCATAATATGATCGAGCTCTCAGTCGAGATGGAGAGTGAGGAAATTGAATCAGAGACTAAGGTCCAGAACTTAAATAAAGGGAATTACGAGGGTATGAGACGGGAATTGGGTAAGATTGATTGGGTGGTGTTTCTGGGGGGATTGATAGTGGATAGACAATGGCAAGCATTCAAAGATAGAATGGAAGAATTCCAGAACATGTTTATACCGGTTTGGCACAAAAATAAACCTAAAAAGGTGACTCAACCGTGGATAACGAGGGAAATTAGGGACAGCATAAAATCAAAAAAAAGGGCATATCAACTGGCAAAAAAAAGCACCAGACCGGAAGATTGGGGGCAGTACAAGATACAGCAAAAGAGGACAAAGGGATTAATCAGGAAGGGGAAAATAGAATACGAAAGTAAACTTGCAGCAAACATAAAGACAGACTGCAAAAGCTTTTATCGGTATATCAGGAGGAAAAGACTGGTAAAATCCCAAGTCGGTCCCTTGCAGTCCGATTCGGGAGAATATATAATGGAGAATAAGGAAATGGCAGACCAATTAAACTCATACTTTGGTTCTGTATTCACAAAGGAGGACACAAATAACCTCCCAGGAATATCGGCAAACATAGGGACTAATGAGAGGGAGGAGCTGACAGAAATTAGTATCTCTAGGGATATGGTGCTGGGTAAGTTGAGGGGACTGAAGGCCGACAAATCCCCGGGGCCTGATGAACTACATCCTAGGGTACTTAAGGAGGTGGCCCTGGAGATAGCAGATGCTCTAAGGATCATCTTCCGGAACTCCATTGACTCGGGAACAGTACCCGTGGATTGGAGGGTAGCTAATGTTACCCCAATATTTAAAAAGGGGGGTAGAGAGAAAGCAGGGAATTATAGACCAGTAAGCCTTACATCGGTTGTGGGCAGAATGCTAGAGTCCATTATTAAGGATAAAATAGCGGAGCACTTGACAAATGGGGAAAGGATCGGACAGAGTCAACATGGATTTACAAAGGGTAAATCGTGTTTGACTAATCTGCTGGAATTTTTTGAGGAAGTAACTGGTAAAATAGATGGGGGAGAGCCAGTGGATGTGGTGTACCTTGACTTCCAGAAAGCCTTCGATAAGGTTCCACACAAAAGATTATCATGCAAAATTAAGGCTCATGGGATTGGGGGCAAAGTATTAACGTGGATAGAGAACTGGCTGGCGGATAGAAAACAGAGAGTTGGAATAAACGGCTCGTTTTCGGAGTGGCAGGCAGTGACCAGCGGGGTGCCGCAAGGATCTGTCCTGGGACCCCAGCTGTTCACAATATATATAAATGATCTGGATCAGGGAATTGGATGCAATATTTCCAAATTCGCTGACGACACTAAACTAGGAGGAGGGGTGGGCTCTGATGAGGATGTCAGGAGGCTACAGTGCGATTTGGACAGGTTGGGGGAATGGGCGGATACGTGGCAGATGCACTATAATGTGGATAAATGCGAGGTTATCCACTTTGGGGGTAAAAACAGGAGGGTAGATTATTATCTAAATGGCAATAGATTGGGCGATGGGGAAGTGCAGAGGGACCTGGGTGTTCTTGTGCACCAGTCACTGAAGGAGAGCATGCAGGTGCAACAGGCGATTAAGAAGGCAAATGGTATGTTGGCCTTCATATCAAGGGGGTTCGAGTATAGGAATAGGGATACCTTACTACAGCTGTACAAGGTGCTGGTGAGACCGCATCTGGAGTATTGTGTACAGTTTTGGTCGCCCCATCTGCGGAAGGATGTTCTTGCCATGGAAAGAGTGCAACGGCGATTCACCAGGCTGATACCTGGAATGGCGGGAATGACCTACGAAGAGAGATTAAATAGTTTGGGCTTGTACTCACTGGAGTTTAGAAGATTGAGAGGGGATCTCATCGAAACATATAAAATTATGGCAGGCCTGGACAGGCTGAATTCAGAGAGAATGTTTCCAATGGCCGGGGAGCACAGAACCAGGGGCCACAGTCTAAAAATAGCGGGCAAATCATTTAAAACAGAGATGAGGAAGAATTTCTTCACTCAAAGAGTGGTGAGCCTGTGGAATTCCCTGCCACAGAGGGCTGCGAAGGCTAATTCAATAAATATTTTCAAGAGAGAATTGGATATATTTCTGAAGGCTAAGGGGATTAAGGGTTACGGAGAAAAGGCGGGGACGGGGTACTGAACTGGTAAGATCAGCTATGATCTCAGACGAAGATCAGCCATGATCTCATTGAATGGCGGAGCAGGCTCGAAGGGCCGAATGGCCTACTCCTGTTCCTATCTCTATGTTTCTATGTTCACTTTGGAGGTCAGGACATCCAGTTTGTCCTCATCCGATTTGACCGTTGCAGCGGAGGCGATCAGGAATCTTTCAAAGCACTTAAGCCAGTGAGCAAACTTGGTGGATGCGTCCGCCTCCCGATGGTCTAAGTCCAGGCATGCTGGTGTGAGGATCTTCTCCATTATAAAAAATCTTGTTAATAAAATTGATGCGCTATTAATTACTCAAAAGACTGAGGTTAAGCGAGTAACTAACAGGCTTTTATTAGAAGAGAATGAAGGTGTGCCTCGAGTGGTCGACCAGTCCAGAATACAGAGGGACTGTGGAGCAGTCACCTTTATACCTGGACTCATGGGAGGGGTCAGCCGAGGCATGTACAGACATGTACACAGTGGAATACAAACACACACACAGGCAGGTATAACAGTGGTTTACCACACAATCTTACCCCCACAAATATCCTCAATACATTCCTTACCTACACTCACTACCTCTGCAAATCACTTCCTCAACTCATTTAATTACTCCCACACCCCTCCAAAATCTTTACAATCAAATAACCTGTTTCCTACAGCATCTTACAAATGCCACAATCATAGAATCATAGAATGGTTACAGCAAAGAAGGAGGCCATTCGGCCCATCGAGCCTGTGCCAGCTCTCAGCAAGAGCACTTCAGCTAGTCCCACTCCCCCGCCCTTACCTCGTAGCCCTGCAATTTCTTTTCCTTCAGGTACTTATCCAACTCCCTTTTGAAAGCCACAATTGAGTCTGCCTCCACCACTCTCTCAGGCTGTGCATTCCAAATCCTAACCACTCATTGCATAAAACAGTTTTTCCTCATGTCGCTTTTGATTCTTCTGCTGATCACCTTAAATCTGTGTCCTCTGGTTCTCGACCCTTCCACCCATGTGAATAGGAGAAGGAACCTGAGGTGGAGTTGGCACCAGCAGCAGCACACATTGCTGCCCAGGAGGCCCGGGATAGCCTCATCATGGCCAGATTTACTTACCTTGCTCCAATGCAGTCACATTGGTGCCACATGCTGTATTAAGATCCCCCCTCCCCAACCCCAACAACAACATAAACCATCCCTACAATGACCAAGCCATTCCTCTCAACCAAAGCCCCAGTGCTCGAGGTTAATTAATGTCTCACCATTCACTCCAAGTGACAAAGCTTCTTCTAAGTTTTGAGGCAAAAGTGGACAAGTCCCAAAAGTGGTGCAAACAAAAACAGTTACGTGTGTCATAAAAATAACTGAAACTTAGCACTAACACCCATGTGCTTACCCTTGTGCATCTACTTTTGTGCCATTTTTCTTTTCCGTGAGCTTCTACGAGGTGCAACCCTGGTGGCTTCAGCAGAGGTAGAGGTTGGCTGCTCACTTCCCTGCTGTGACTGCATAGGCACTTTTGGCAGATGTTTTCTGTGTTTTGGAGCTTGTGAGGGCCCCGTCAAAGTCTGCTCCTCCTGCGACTGTGCAGGGGCAGAGTCGGCCATCGCAATCCGACGAAGCATGTGGGCCTCTGACTGAGGGGGAGGCAATGAGGGAGAAGTGGGAGTGCTTGGAGAAGAGCCCCCACTTCCATGTCTCCTCTCACCATCATCCCTCTCATGGGCCATCCGCACTTCCCTGCTAGCAAGGAGCTGGAGAGCAGTGGGGCGATGAAGGCCCACATCTTCATTTACATCCGTCCTTGAGAGATCTATGAGCCTCTGCCATCTGTTGTCGACAGCTAGCATGTGCTCATGTGAATGGTGCATTTGCTGCTCCATGCAGATGGCCATCCTTTCCATGGAAGAGCACATCGTCGCCATCGCCTGCGACATGGTGTTGCTCATTTTGGAGATGGACTCCTCCATTCTCTGAACATTTGCAGACATCGCAGCTGAAAAAGATGCCAGAGGTTCATGCATTTGTTGCTGCTCGCCCAAGATCACTCTCTTTCTCGATGGGCCCTGAAGCTCAGCGTCTGGATGCTGCTCAGCAGAGCTTGGAGCGTCCTGAGTCCTCCGGTGAGGAGTCTCCATTGCTGTCCCTGTCAACATGACCTGATCTTGCTCTCTTGTGGATTGTGAGACACCAGGTGACAACTCTACTCTATGGCGCAAAGAACCCATCGAGGTGTGCGTATCTGCGTTGGTGCTGGCTGCGCTTGAGGCTACTGATAGTGTATCCTCAAAGGCTGGAGGTTCCTCTGAGGAGCCATCTTCCTCCTTCGACTGGAAGTGGGAGTGGGAGGGGCAGTTGATGGACCTGTGGGAGAGTAAAGAGATGAATTAGAAGTGATAGAATAAGAATGGGTAGCGTTACCATTATGCACATGATGAAATTTCACTGGCTGCTGACATCAGTCTGTTGTACTC
Organism: Somniosus microcephalus; assembly: GCF_052327205.1. Classification (NCBI taxonomy): domain Eukaryota; kingdom Metazoa; phylum Chordata; class Chondrichthyes; order Squaliformes; family Somniosidae; genus Somniosus; species Somniosus microcephalus. The sequence continues at coordinate 119,205,199 of NC_140991.1, forward strand.
CATGTGGCTGTATGAGATATGATTCTGTCACCAGGTTACTAGGATGTCCCCCTTTCACCATCTCCGACTGGCAGCGTATCGCAAGCTCCCAAATTCTCCAGAGCCCCCTCTTCTGCTGCTGTTAGGTGTGCAAAGACTTGTGGGCCACCTCCGGTTCTCTCCCTCTCCCTGTTGTTGTGGGCTCTTTTCTCCTGCAAGGAGGGAAAGAAGAGAACTTTGAGTGAGAGTGATGGAACGTGTGTAAGGAATGGATGGCTTACATCTGTAGAGGGTGACTATGAGGGAGTGGGGTGTCAATGCCAAATGGCCTGCTTCTGTGGCGTTAGGATGAGGGTGAGTGTGAGGGGTGGTTAATCAGATGGGGATGTGAGTATGTTCATGGAGAGAGGGTTGGATGGACCTGGAAGGTATGGTGGGCGGAATGATGTGCAGGAGTAGGCTTGGGAAGGCAGGGTGATGGGTGACAGGTGCAGCAGGATGAAGGTGAGTGTGGCATTGCACTCACCTTTCCTGACCTCATCAGATTACTGAATCTCTTCCATGACTGGATCCAGGTCCTCCTCACGATCTCCCCGCTGCTGACCTCCTCTGCCATTTCCAGGCAGGCCCTTTGGGTCCCTTGGGGAGGTCTCCTGCGTCCATCTGCTGGGAAGAGGACCTCTCTGCATGCTCGTACTGCCTCGACCAGAATATGCAGCGAGGCATCTGTAAAGCGGGGTGCGGCCCTCTGCCTTTGGGTATTTATAGTTCTCACTTTCCATAATAACTCCAACCTTTCCAATGCTCCTCTTACACACCTTTACCAACCTTCAAATGAGTTGTGTGCAAGGCTGCTTTAAATATGGGTGCTGGAAATGAGTCATCGATGGCGTCATCAGACCCGCACCCTTTAATAGGGGCCATTACGCTAAAGTCGCTCTGAAGAGCAGGCTGATCAAGACATCGCGGTACCGACCAGCTACACGGCCCGCACGCACATGACCCGACTCAGAAGGGAAAATTACAGGCAAAAAAAGCAAGAACAAATTCAAATAAGTAATCCAACTTATTGAAATCCTTTTTCTCATAGGCTGAGAAAGAAAACGTAAAGTAGAATTGGATCAAAGGAAACAGGGCAGTATAGGACTCTGACAAAAAAATAAGTAGTCCTAGTTTCATAAGAACATAAGAAATAGGAGCAGGAGTAGGCCATTCGGCCCCTCGAGCCTGCTCTGCCATTCAATAAGATCATGGCTGATCTACCTCAACTCCACTTTCCTGCACTATCCCCATATCCCTTGATTCCCTTAATATCCAAAAATCTATCGATCTCTGTCTTAAATATACTCAACGACTGCGCCTCCACAGCCCTCTGGGGTAGAGAATTCCAAAGATTCACCACCCTCTGAGTGAAGAAATTTCTTCTCATCTCAGTCCTAAATGGCCGACGCCTTATTCTGAGACTGTGACCCCTGGTTCTAGACTCCCCAGCCAGGGGAAACATCCTCCCTGCATCTACCCTGTCAAGCCCTGTAAGAATTGTGTATGTTTCAATGAGATCACCTCTCATTCTTCTAAACTCTAGAGAATATAGGCCTAGTCTTCTCAATCTGTCCTCATAGGACAATCCCCCCATCCCAGGAATCAGTCTGGTGAACCTTTGTTTCACTCCCTCTATGGTAAGTATATCCTTCCTTAGGTAAGGAGACCAAAACTGTGCACAGTGCTCCAGGTGTGGTCTCACCAAAGCTCTATTTAATTGCAGCAAGTTGTCCTTTTATACTCCAATCCCCTTGCAATAAAGGTGAATATACCATTTGTCTTCCTAATTGCTTGTTGTAACTGCATGAAAAATTTCTATGATTTGTGTACAAAGGCATCCAAATCCCTCTACATACCAGCACTTACTAGTCTCTCACCTTTTAAAAATATTTTGCTCTTCTATTATTCCTACCAAAGCCGATAATTTCACATTTCCCCACATTATACTCCATCTGCCAACTTCTTGCCTACTCACTTAATCTGTCTATATCTCTGCACCCACTTTGCGTCCTCTTCACAGCTTACTTTCCCACCTAGCTTTTGTATCGTCAGCAAACTTGGATACATTATACTTGGACCCCTCATCTAAGTCATTGATATAGATTGTAAATAGCTGAGGTTCAAGCACTGATCCTTGCGGCACCCCACTAGTTACAATCTGCCAACCCAAAATTACCTGTTTATTCCTACTCTCATAATTAATTCAGTTACCTTTAAGGTAGTTATGGCAAAGGACAAGGATAGACCAGGAATAAAAATTCTAAATTGGGAAAAAGCAAATTTTGCTAAGCTCAGAGGGGATTTAGCCATAGTGGACTGGAAACAGCTACTTGAAGGTAAATCAGTGTCAGAGCAGTGGGAGGCATTCAAGGATGAGATCTGGAGGGGTCAGACCAAATATGTGCCCTTAAAGAAAAAAGGTGGGACTAACAAATTTAGAGCCCCCTGAATGTCTAGGGACATTCAGGGTAGGATAAAGAAAAAAAGGGAGGCGTATGACAGATACCGAGGGCTAAATACTCCAGAATCTTTAGAGGAGTACAGAAAGTGCAGGGGTGCAATTAAAAAGGATATTAGGAAAGCAAAGAGAGAGCATGAAAAATTCTTGGCAAGTAAAATCAAGGAAAACCCAAAGATATTTTATAAATATATTAAGAGTAAGAGGATAACTAAAGAAAGGGTAGGGCCTATTGGAGATCATGGGGGTAATCTGTGTGTGGAGGCGGGAGACGTCGGTAGGGTTCTTAATGAATACTCTGCGTCTGTTTTTACAAAGGAGAGGGGCAAAGCAGACATTGCTATTAGGGAGGAGGAGTGTGAAATATTAGATGAAATAAACATAGTGAGAGAGGAAGTATTAAGGGGTTTAGCAGCTTTAAAAGTGGATAAATACCCAGGCCCAGATGAAATGTATCCCAGACTGTTAAGCAAAGCAAAAGAGGAAATAGCAGAGGCCCTGACCATCATTTTCCAATCCTCTCTGGCATCAGGTGTGGTGCCGGAGGTCTGGAGGACTGCTAATGTGATACCCTTGTTTAAAAAGGGAGAAAAGGATAGATTGAGTAATTATAGGCCAGTCAGCCTAACCTCGGTGCTAGGAAAATTATTGGAAAGAATTCTGAAGGACAGGATAAATCTTCATTTAGAAAGACGCAGATTAACCAAGGATAGTCAGCACAGATTTGTTAAGGGAAGGTCGTGTCTGACAAACTTGATTGAATTTTTTGAGGAGGTAACAAGGAGGGTAGATGGGGGTAGTGTGTTTGATGTAGTGTATATGGACTTTAACAAAGCTTTTGATAAGGTTCCATATGGTAGACTGGTCACAAAGTTAAAAGCCCATGGGATCCAGGGCAAAGTGTCAAGTTGGATTCAAAACTGGCTCGGAGGCAGGAAGCAAAGGGTAATGGTTGAAGGCTGTTTCCAGTGGAGTTCCGCAGGGCTCAGCACTACGTCCCTTGCTTTTTGTGGTATATATCAATGATCTAGACTTGAGTATAGGGGGTATGATTAAGAAGTTTGCAGATGATACTAAAATCGGCTCTGTGGTTGATACTGAAGAAGGAAGCTGTAGACTGCAGGAAGATATCAATAAATTGGTCAGGTAGGCAGAACAGTGGCAAATGGAATTCAATCTGGAGAAGTGTGAGGTAATGCATTTGGGGAGGGCTAACAAGGAAAGGGAATACACATTAAATGGTAGGACACTGAGTGGCGTAGAGGAACAAAGGGACCTTGGAGTGCATGTCCACAGATCCCTGAATGTAGCAGGCCAAGTAGATAAGGTGGTTAAGAAGGCATACGGAATACTTGCCTTTATTAGCTGTGGCATAGAATACAAGAACAGGGGGGTTACGCTACAACTGCATAAAACACTAGTTAGGCCTCAGCTACAGTACTGCGTGCAGTTCTGGTCACAACATTACAGGAAAGATGTGATTGCACTAGAGAGGGTACAAAGGAGATTTACAAGGATGTTGCCGGGAGTAGAGAGTATTTGCTATGTGGAAAGACTGGATAGGCTGGGTCTGTTTTCTTTGGAACAGAGGAGGCTGAGTGGAGACCTTATTGAGGCGTATAAAATTATGAGGGGCCTAGATAAAGTGGATAGGAAGAACCTATTTCCCTTAGCAGAGGGGTCAAAAAGCAGGGGGCACAGATTTAAAGTAATTGGTGGAAGGTTTAGAGGGGATTTGAGGGGAAATTTCTTCACCCAGAGGGTTGTGGGGGTCTGGAACTCAATACCTGAAAGGGTGGTTGAGGCAGAAACCCTAACCACATTTAAAAAGTACTTGGATGTGCACTTGGGATGCTGTAACCTGCAGGGCTACGGACCAAGAGCTGGGAAGTGGGATTAGGCGGGATAGCTCTTTGTTGGCCGGCACGGACACGATGGGCCGAAATGACCTCTTTCCGTGCAGTAACTTTCTATGATTCTATGATTCTCTGTTTTCTGTCTGTTAACCAATCCTCAATCCAACCTAATATATGACACACAATACCATGAGTGCTAATCATATGTATCAACCTGTTGTGTGGCACCTCACATTACATTTGCTACCTTCCAATCCACGTGGATCATTAAAGAATCTAGGGAATTCTGGAAGATCAAAACCAATGCAACCACTATCTCTGCAGCCAGCTCTTTTAAAACCCTAGGATGTAGGCTATAAGGTCCAGGGGATTTGACGGCTTTTAGTTCCATTAATTTCCCCAGTACTTTTTGTTTACTAATATTACTAACTTTTGTACCTCACCTTCATTAGACCATTAGTTCCCCACTATTTCCAGAATGTTTTTTGTGTTTTCTACTATGAAGACAGTTACAAAATATTTGTTTAACGTCTCTGCCATTTCATAGAAACATAGAAGATAGGAGCAGGAGTAGGCCATTCGGCCCTTGAGCCTGCTCCGCCATTCAATGAGATCATGGGTGATCATTCAAATTTAGTACCCTGTCCCTGCCTTCTCCCCATATCGCTTGATCCCTTTAGCCTTAAGAAATATATCCAACTCCTTCTTGAATATATTTAATGAATTGGCCTCTACTGCCTTCTGTGGTAGAGAATTCCACAGGTTCACCACTCTCTGGGTGAAGAAATTCCTCATCTCTGTCCTAAATTGCTTACCCCTTATCCTTAGACTGTGACCCCTGGTTCTGGACTCCCCGGCCATCGGGAACATCCTTCCTGCATCCAGTCTGTCCAGTCCTGTTAGAATTTTATAAGTTTCAATGAGATCCCCTCTCACTCTTCTAAACTCCAGCGAGTATAAGCCCAATCGACCCAATCTCTCCTCATACGTCATTCCGGGCATCCCAGGTATCAGTCTGGTGAATCTTCGCTGCACTCCCTCCATGGCAAGAACATCCTTCCTCAGATAAGGCGACCAAAACTGCACACAATACTCAAGGTGTGGTCTCACCAAGGCCCTGTACAACTGCAGCAAGACATCCTTGTTCTTGTACGCGAACCCTCTCGCTACGAAGGCCAATATACCATTTGCCTTCATAAACGCCTACTGCACCTGCATGCTTACCTTCAGCGACTAGTGCACAAGGACACCCAGGTCTCGTTGCACTTCCCCTTCTCCCAATCTATTGTCATTCAGATAATAATCTGCCTTCCTGTTTTTGCCACTAAAGTGGATAACCTCACATTTATCCACATTATACTGCTTCTGCCATGCTTCTGCCCAATCACCCAACCTGTCCAAATCATACTGGAGTTTCTCGGCATCCTCCTCACAGCACACACGCCCACACAGCTTTGTGTTGTCTGCAAACTTGGAGATATTACATCTAGTTCCTCGTCTAGATCATTTATATATATTGTGAATCGCTGGGGTCCTAGGACCGATCCCATGTGCCTTAACTTTACACGCTAATCTCTTATGCGGGACCTTATCGAAAGCCTTCTGAAAGTCCAAATACACCATTTCCACTGGTTCTCCCTTATCTATTCTACCAGTTACATCCTCAAAAAATTCCCGTAGATTAGTCAAGCACGATTTACCTTTTGTAAATCCATGTTGACTTTGTCCGATCCTGTCACTGTTTTCCAAGTGCTCTGCTATTACATCTATATATATAAATCGGTCCTTCTGTCTGTCTGCCTGTCCTTCTGTCTGTCTGTCTGTCTGCAGGTGTGCGTCTGGGCGGCTATGCGCTCGAAAGTTACAGGGCGTACCTACGCGTGCGTAACGTCGAAAAGAAGCTTACCTTTCCAAAACGGTTTTAAGCGTATTTACGTTTCGGCCGGGCTAAAATCGCGCCCGCGGTATCTGAAAAACCTTAACATTCCGCTCATTAGCATCTCATTATCCGCTCATTAGAGACAGAGTGACCTCGAGCTCGACCAATCGTACGCCGGGTTGCTGGCGTGTGCCGCCGGGCCAATCGGAGCGTGTGTGGGCGGGCCTTATCGTTCTGAACCGAGGTGAGTCGCCGCCATCTTGATTCCAAACTTTTCCTTTCTTTTTCCCGCTTTCTGCGTCTTTAAAAAAAACGTTGCTTTTAAAACACATATTGTTTTAAAAAAAAATGATTTAGAAAGTCATTAACTTATCTAATCTCTTTAATTTTCCTACCTTTCCCCGTTTTTCCAGGTAGGCCTCGAAGGCTCGGCCTCTCCTCCGCACCCACGCCCGAGCTAGGCACCTCCCGGCCCTACTCGAAGGCTGGAGGGGCGGGCCTCAGCCCAGCGCCGCTACCTTACTAAAGGGTGCGCGCGCGCGCAGCAGGAGCAGCTGAGACGCGACGTCTCTCTCTCTGGCTCGGCCGGGGGGCGGGGCTTGGTGAGCGTCAAGGGTTACCCTGGCAACCGGGCCCGCCGGCCGTCTCGCACAGCCGCAATCTTGAAGCCAGCTCGGGAGACCGGTGCTCGGAAGATCACGCCTCCAGAGTTCGGTGCTTGGTTGGTGGGGGGGCGAGCCTCGGGGGTGGGGGGCGAGTCTCGGGGGGGCCAACCAGGGGGCTCGGGAGTTTGGGGGGACGGGGATCAGGGGGCTCGGGGACTCTCCCCCTTCCCCTCCCCTCCCCCCTCCCTCCTCCCCTGCTCTCTCCTCCTCCCCCCTCCTCCTGCCCCTCCCCCGCCCTCCCCTCCCCCCCGCCCTCCCCCCTCCCCCCTCCCCTCCCCTTCCCCCCCTCCCCTCCCTCTCTTCCCTCCCCTCCCCTCCCTCTCTTCCCTCCCCTCCCCTCCCTCTCTTCCCCCCAGTCGCTCTCTCTCTTCCCCCCAGTCGCTCTCTCTCTTCCCCCCAGTCGCTCTCTCTCTTCCCCCCAGTCGCTCTCTCTCTTCCCCCCAGTTGCTCTCTCTCTTCCCCCAGTCGCTCTCTCTCTTCCCCCGTCGCTCTCTCTCTTCCCCCCCAGTCGCTCTCTCTCTTCCCCCCAGTCGCTCTCTCTCTTCCCCCCAGTCACTCTCTCTCTCTCTTCCAACAACAACATGCCCTCGAAAAAGCCTCGGCACCGCCGGGCACTTCAGCTAGTCTATATATATAAACCGGTCGATCTGTCTGTCCTTCTGTCTGTCTGTCTGCACGTGTGCGTCTGGGCGGCTATGCGCTCGAAAGTTATAGAGCGTACCTACGCGTGCGTTACGTCGAAAGAAAGCTTACCTTTCCCAAACGGTCATAAGCGTATTTACGTTTCGGCCGGACAAAAACCGCGCCCGCAGTATCCGAAAAACCTTCAACATTCCGCTCATTAGCATCTCATTATCCGCTCATTAGCGACAGAGTGACCTCGAGGTCGACCAATCGTACGCCGACTTGCTGCCGCGTGCGGCCGGGCCCTCCTACGGTCGAGTGACGGGACGATTGACCAATCCTACGCTTTGGTCACCTGACGGTCGACCAATCGGTGCGTGTGTGGGCGGGCCTTATCGTTCTGAACCGAGGTGAGTAGCCGCCATCTTGCTTCCATTCTTTTTCCTGCTTTCTGCGTCTTTCTTTTCAAATATACATTTCCAGCAAAATAAAATTGAATTTATTAAATTGTTTTAAAAAAAATCACTCATTTGTAAATATTTTCTCTAACCTGAAGATTCTTTTTCCTACCTTTCCCCGTTTTTTTCTTGGGCCTGAAAGCCTGGGCCTTTCTTGCCCAGCCAGGCCCGAGCTGGGTAATTGGGCTTCTGCTAAGCTCCTCAGCCCCCCCCCAGTGTCACGTTACCCGGGGCAACGGCGTCAGCCACGAGGGTCAGGGTGCGCGCGCAGCAGGAGCAGGTGAGACGCGGCGTCTTTCTCTGTTCCGCGCTCGGCTCGGACAGGGGGGGCGGGGCTCTCGAGAGTGCGGATCTCGGCCTTGGTGAGCGGGGCTCTCAGGAGTGCGGGGCGGGGCGGCTGGGGCTTGCAGAGCGGGGCTCTCGGCCGGGGTGGGCGGGGCTCGGAGAGCGGGGCAGGCTCGGAGAGCGGGGCTCTCGGGAGTGCGGGGCTCGGAGAGCGGGGCTTTCGGGAGTGCGGGGCGGGGCGGGGCGGCAGGGTTACCCCGGCAACCGGTCGTGGCCGTGGCCGTCTCTCAGCCTCAAGCCCTCCCTTCCCGCCCTCCCTCCCCTCCCCCTCCTTCCCCTCTCCCCTTCCCTTCCCCCCCCGCCCTCCCTTCCGCCCCCCCGCCCTCCCCTCCCCCCGCCCTCCCTTCCCCCCGCCCCCCCTTTCCCCCTGCCCTCCCTCCCCCTCGCCCCCCTTCCCCCCGCCCTCCCTCCCCCCCGCCCTCCCTTCCCCCCACGCCCTCCCTTCCCCCCGCCCTCCCTTCTCCACCCCCCGCCCTCCCTTCCCCCCGCCCTCTCTTCCCCCCCGCCCTCTCTTCCCCCCACCCGCCCTCTCTTCCCCCCACCCGCCCTCTCTTCCCCCCAGTCGCTCTCTCTCTACCCCCCAGTCGCTCTCTCTCTTCCCCCCCAGTCGCGCTCTCTCTCTCTCCCCCCCGCCAGTCGCTCTCTCTCTCTCTCTTCCAACAACAATATGCCCTCGAAAAAGCCTCGGCACCGCCGGGCACTTCAGCTAGTCTATATATATAATAAAGCGATGCTTCTGTCTGTCTGTCCTTCTGTCCTTCTGTCATTCTGTCTGTCTATCCTCGCGTGTGCGTCTGGGCGGCTATGCGCTCGAAAGTTATTGGCGTACCTATGCGTGCGTTACGTCGAAAGAAAGCTTACCTTTCCAAAACGGTCTTAAGCGTATTTACGTTTCGGCCGGACAAAAATTGCGCCCGCGGTATCCGAAAAACCTACAACATTCCGCTCATTAGCATCTCATTATCCATTCATCAGCGACAGAGTGACCTCGAGGTCGACCAATCGTACGCCGGCTTGCTGCCGCGTGTGGCCGGGCCCTCCTACGGTCGAGTGACGGGACGATTGACTAATCCTACGCTTTGGTCACCTGACGGTCGACCAATCGGTGCGTGTGTGGGCAGGCCTTATCGTTCTGAACCGAGGTGAGTAGCCGCCATCTTGCTTCCATTCTTTTTCCTGCTTTCTGCGTCTTTCTTTTCAAATATACATTTCCAGCAAAATAAAATTGAATTTATTAAATTGTTTTTAAAAAAATCACTCATTTGTAAATATTTTCTCTAACCTGAAGATTCTTTTTCCTACCTTTCCCCGTTTTTTTCTTAGGCCTGAAAGCCTGGGCCTTTCTTGCTCAGCCAGGCCCGAGCTAGGTAATTGGGCTTCTGCTAAGCTCCTCACCCCCCCCCACCGTGTCACGTTACCCGGGGCAACGGCGTCAGCCACGAGGGTCAGGGTGCGTGCGCAGCAGGAGCAGGTGAGGCGCGGCGTCTCTCTCTGTTCCGTGCTCGGCTCGGGCGGGCGGGGGGCGGGGCGCTCGAGAGTGCGGATCTCGGCCTTGGTGAGCGGGAAGGGTTACCCCGGCAACCGGGCCCGCCGGCCGTCTCTCAGAGCCGCAATCGGCGGACTTCAAGCCGGCTCGGCCGGGGGGGCGGGGCTCGGAGAGCGGGGCTCTCGGGAGTGCGGGGCGGGGCGGCTGGGGCTTGGAGAGCGGGACTCTCGACCGGGGGCGGCGGGGCTCGGAGAGCGGGGCTCTCGGGAGTGCGGGGCAGCTGGGGCTTGGAGAGCGGGGCTCTCGGGAGTGCGGGGCGGGCTCGGAGAGCGGGGCTCTCGGGAGTGCGGGGCGGGGCGGCTGGGGCTTCGAGAGCGGGGCTCTCGGGAGTGCGGGGCTCGGAGAGCGGGGCTCTCGGGAGTGCGGGGCGGGGCGGCGCGGCAGGGTTACCCCGGCAACCGGGCGTGGCCGTGGCCGTCTCTCAGCCTCAAGCCCTCCCTTCCTCCCTCCCCCCCGCCCTCCTTCCTCTCCCCCTTCCCCTCCCCCTCCTTCCCCACTCCCCTCCCCCTTTCCCTTCCCTGCCCCCCTTCCCTTCCCCCCCACCCCCCCTTCCCCACCCCGCCCTCCCTTCCCCCCCTCCCCCCCTTCCCCCGCCCTCCCTTCCCCCCTCCCCCCGCCCCGCCCTCCCTTCCCCCCCGCCCTCTCTTCCCCCCACCTGCCCTCTCTTCCCCCCACCCGCCCTCTCTTCCCCCCACCCGCGCTCTCTCTCTTCCCCCCAGTCTCTCTCTCTCTACCCCCAGTCGCTCTCTCTCTTCCCCCCCAGTCGCACTCTCTCTCTCTCTCTCCCCCGCCACCCCCCCGCAGTCGCTCTCTCTCTCTCTCTTCCAACAACAACATGCCCTCGAAAAAGCCTCGGCACTGTCGGGCACTTCAGCTAGTCTATATATATAAAAAGCGATGCTTCTGTCTGTCTGTCCTTCTGTCTATCCTCGCGTGTGCGTCTGGGCGGCTATGTGCTCGAAAGTTATAGGGCGTACCTACGCATGCGTTACGTCGAAAGAAAGCTTACCTTTCCAAAACGGTCTTAAGCGTATTTACGTTTCGGCCAGGCTAAAATCGTGCCCGCGGTATCCAAAAAACCTTCAACATTCCGCTCATTAGCATCTCATTATCCGCTCATTAGCGACAGAGTGACCTCGAGGTCAACCAATCGTACGCCGGCTTGCTGCCGCGTGTGGCCGGGCCCTCCTACGGTCGAGTGACAGGACGATTGACCAATCCTACGCTTTGGTCACCTGACGGTCGACCAATCGGTGCGTGTGTGGGCGGGCCTTATCGTTCTGAACCGAGGTGAGTAGCCGCCATCTTGCTTCCATTCTTTTTCCTGCTTTCTGCGTCTTTCTTTTCAAATATACATTTCCAGCAAAATAAAATTGAATTTATTAAATTGTTTTAAAAAAAATCACTCATTTGTAAATATTTTCTCTAACCTGAAGATTCTTTTTCCTACCTTTCCCCGTCTTTTTCTTAGGCCTGAAAGCCTGGGCCTTTCTTGCCCAGCCAGGCCCGAGCTAGGTAATTGGGCTTCTGCTAAGCTCCTCACCACCCCCCCCCGTGTCACGTTACCCGGGGCAACGGCGTCAGCCACGAGGGTCAGGGTGCGCGCGCAGCAGGAGCAGGTGAGACGCGGCGTCTCTCTCTGTTCCGCGCTCGGCTCGGGCGGGGGGGGCGGGGCTCTCGAGAGTGCGGATCTCGGCCTTGGTGAGCGGGGCTCTCGGGAGTGCGGGGCAGGGCGGCTGGGGCTTGGAGAGCGGGGCTCTCGGCCGGGGGGGGCGGGGCTCGGAGAGCGGGGCTCTCGGGAGTGCGGGGCGGGCTCGGAGAGCGGGTCTCTCGGGAGTGCGGGGCGGGCTCGGAGAGCGGGGCTCTCGGGAGTGCGGGGCGGCTGGGGCTTCGAGAGCAGGGCTCTCGGGAGTGCGGGGCTCAGAGAGTGGGGCTCTCGGGGGTGAGGGGCGGCGCGGCAGGGTTACCCCGGCAACCGGTCGTGGCCGTGGCCGTCTCTCAGCCTCAAGCCCTCCCTTCCTCCCTCCCCCCCCGCCCTCCCCCCCTTCCCCTCCCCGCCCTCCCTCCCCCCCTTCCCCTCCTTCCCCTTCCCCTCCCCCTCCTTCCCCTCTCCCCCTTCCCCCCTCTCCCCCCTCCCTTCCCCCCCTCCCTTCCCCCCCCGCCCTCCCTTCCTCCGCCCTCCCTTTCCCGCCCTCCCCCCCACCCTCCCCCTTCCCCCCCGCCCTTCCTTCCCCCCCGCCCTCCCTCTCTTCCCCCGTCTCTCTCTCTTCCCCCGTCTCTCTCTCTCTTCCCCCCAGTCGCTCTCTCTCTTCCCCCCCAGTCGCTCTCTCTCTTCCCCCCCAGTCGCGCTCTCTCTCTCTCTCCTCCCCCCCCCCCAGTCGCTCTCTCTCTCTCTCTCTTCCAACAACAACATGCCCTCGAAAAAGCCTCGGCACCGCCGGGCACTTCAGCTAGTCTTTTATAATGGATTCTAGCATTTTCCCCACTACCAATGTGAGGCTTACCGGTCTATTATTCCCCGTTTTCTCTCTACCACCTTTTTTGAATAGTGGGGTAACATTAGCTACCCTCCAATCCATGGGAACTGTTCCACAGTCTATCGAATTTTGGAAGATGACCAGCAATGCATCTACTATTTCTAGGGCCACTTCCTTAAGTACCCTAGGATGTAAATTATCAGGCCCTGGGGATTTATCGGCCTTCAATCCCGTCAATTTCCCGAACACCATTTCCCTACAAATACTGATTTCTTTCAGTTCCTCCCTCTCATTATGTTCCCCGACATCTCTGGGAGGTTATTTGTGTCCTCCTTTGTGAAGACAGAACCAAATTATGTATTTAATTGGTCTGCCATTTCTTTGTTCCCTATTATAAATTCCCCTGATTCTGACTGCAAGGGACCTACGCTTGACTTCACCAATATTTTTCTCTTCATATATCTGTAAAAGCTTATACAGTCAGTTTTTATGTTCTTTGCAAGCTTACTCTCATACTCTATTTCCCCCCTCTTAATTAATCCCTTTGTCCTCCTTTGCTGAATCCTAAACTGCTCCCAATCCTCAGGTTTACTGCTTTTTCTGGCCAATTTATATGTCTTCTCCTTGGATCTTATGCTATCCCTAATTTCCCTTGTTAGCCACGGTTGAGTCACCTTTTTTGATTTATTTTTATGCCAAACAGGGATGAACAAATTCTGTAATTCATCCATGCGATCTTTGAATGTTTTCCATTGCCTATCCACCGTCAACCCTTTGAGTAACATTCCCCAATCAATCCTACCCAACGCGCGCCTCATACCATCGTAGTTTCCTTTATTTAAATTCAGGACCCTAGTCTCTGAGTCAACTACTTCACTCTTCATCTTAATGAAGAATTCTATCATATTATGATCGCTCCGACCGAAGGGGCCTCGCACAACAAGATTGCTAATTAATCCTTTCTCATTACATAAGTCTACCCAGTCTAAGATGGCCTGATCTCTAGTTGGTTCCTCGACATATTGGTCCAGGAAACCATCTCGTATACACTCCAGGAATTCCAATGTCCCAGGAATTTGAATCCCTCCCCCTTGCACCATTCCTCTAGCCATGTATTCAACTGAAATTGCCTTCTATTTCTACTCTGACTAGCACGTGGCACTGGTAGCAATCCTGAGATTACTACCTTTGAGGTCCTATTTTTTAATTTACCTCCTAACTCCCTATATTCAGCTTTTAGGACCTCATCCAATTTTTTACCTATATCGTTGGTACCTATATGCACCACGACAACTGGCTGTTCACCCTCCCCTTCTAAAATGTTCTGCAGCCGTTCTGAGACATCCTTGACCCTTGTACCAGGGAGGCAACATACCATCCTGGAGTCTCGTTTGCGGTCGCAGAAACGCCTATCTATTCCCCTTACAATAGAATCCCCTATTACTATAGCTCTCCCACTCTTTTTCCTCCCGTCCTGTGCAGCAGAACCACCCACAGTGCCAGGAAGTTGGCTGCTGCTGCCTTCCTCTGATAAGCCATCTCCCTCACCAATATCCAAAGCGGTATATCTGTTTGAGAGGGGGATAGCCACAGGGGACCACTGCACTACCTGCCTGTGCCTACTACTCTGCCTGGTGGTCACCCATTCTCTTCCTGCCTGTGCAGCCTTTACCTGAGGTGTGACCAACTCCCTAAACGTGTTATCCACGACCTCCTCAGCATCGCGAATGCTCCAGTATATATCCACTCGCAGCTCCAGCGCCGCAATGCGGTCTGTCAGTAGCTGCAGCTGGATACACTTCCTGCACACATGGTTGTCAGGGACACAGGAAGTGTCCGATTAGCCACATAGCGTAGGAGGAGCATACCACGGAGCCAAGCTCTCCTGCCATGATGTACCCTTTAATTAATTCAAATTAAATTAAATCAAATCAATCCCACCAATTACACTACAATTAAATGATATACTTAAGGGCCCTGGTTTACCAGCAGTCCCCGCTACACCACAGACACCCTATAAACCACACAATTTCAGTTTGGAAAAAAGGAGAGAGAGAGAGAAATACTCACCAACCAATCACTTACCTGCTTTCTGGTGACGCCACACTTCAATTACTTTTTACTTCTCTCTCTCCCTCCCTCTGAACTCGGAGATTGGTAAGCCTACCTGCGCCTCTCCCGCTCTTTAAATCACCGCCGTTGCCTCGCTCCACTCAGGTCCGCCGCCATTATAATCCTCAATATAATTTCTTCTGTCTCTGCCTCTAATGGACCCATGTTTACTTTCGCTTATCTTTTCCTTTTTACATACTTTTAGAAGCTCTTACAATTTTTTATTTCTTGCTATTTTACACTCATTATATTTGCTCCCTCTTTATCTATATCTTGGTCATTCTTTGCTGATTTCTAAAACCCTTCCAATCCTCAAGGTTACTACTCTTTTTGGCAACATTGTAAGCCCCTTCTTTTAATCTAATGCTGCCCTTAACTTCTCTAGTTAGCCACCTTTATTACAGGTTCCTCTAATTTGCCCATTTATACTCCATATATACAACACTGTAACTACAGTTAGGGGGCCCACAAAATACTCCCACCAGTGTTTTCTGTCCTTTGCTATCTCTGAGCTCCACCCATACTGATTCTAGATCCTGATTTTCTGGGCTAAGATCCTTTCTCACTACTGTCTTTATCTCATCCTTTATCAGGGCTACCCCTGCCCTGCCTCCCGCCCCCACCCCCTTGCCTCCTTTTCCGTTTTGCCTATCTTTTTTAAAAGTCATGTACCCTGAAATCCAACCTGGTTCATCCTGCAATGACATCTCATTAATGGCTACTAGATCAAACACATTTATCTCTATTTGTGCCATTAATTCATCTATCTTGTATGAATGCTTCGTGCATTCAGATATAATGGGCTCGATTTTGCCAGGCCCGAGGAGGCGGGATTGGAGGCGCGTGAGGTGTAAAAGTCGCAAAAACTGGCGGGTGGGCCTGATCCCGCCTCCGAGCAATTTTCCCACATGCGAGTTTTCTGACCCCATCTCCATCCCATCTCCAAAAGGCGGGATAGGCCCTTAAGGTCCTTAACAACCAGTTAAGTGCCTCTATAATCCCATTTTGAGAGGTCTTTCTGATTTTAACAGTTTTCCCACGTGCTGCACGTCTCCTCTGGAACACGCTAGTGAAACCTGGCAGCAGCACAAGTGGATTGCTTACTAACAGCTGCAGCTCCACCATTAAAAAGGAGTTTTCACCAATCTTCATTTGCAGGTGGCAGAACTTTGTTGTCTCAGGTCTGGGGAACTTTTAACAGGCCTACTCATTGTTGTGGAAGTTTGGACCCTGACACCCATCTCCAGTGTGACCTCCTGGGAAACCCCTCTCCCCACCTTGAATAAGCACTTCCTCATCTGAGGTATATACCAGAAGAATGGGAACCATTTATTTTCTTTCCTCCTGGACATCAGATTCAGACGAAGGCCAGCCGCGGCAGCAGCAGAACCTTGAACAACAGTAGCACCAACTGCAGGAGCAACAGCAGGAGCTCCAAGCTGCTGCTCACCCACCTGAAGCTGCACAGGCCAAAAGGCGCCAGCGCGCGACCACATTGCTGCCCGGGATGCAAGGGACGCACTCATCTTGGCCAGATTTGCTTAGCCTGCACAATCAAACACTTTTGCCTCGCACATTCTTATCAGACCACCGACAATCAAGAACCTGCGGATTCCTATCACTCTGACCACCATACTTGTTAGATCCGTGATTCTGAGAGTATGATGTTTTTCAATAACCACACAGATGCTGTAACTTAACAATCAACAGGTATTTACTGGAGTAGGGTAGTCTCAAGACTGGGGTACAGAGGCATGCTCAAGGCTTATATACAGGTGTGGTCACTGCCGGTACTACAGTATACAGGAGCTGTAAAAGTAGTTCTCTCTTAAAGGTACATACACTACAATTCCTCCCCTTTTAGATTAGTAGTACCCATAATATTCAAATAACAATTAACACTTTAACATGTACATTAGACAACAATAGTCCATTTATAGATTCAGTCTTTGGGGCGGCTTCCTGATCCTTTCGGGATAGCGCCTTTCCTAAGGTTCTTGCTCTTGGTGCGGAAGCGATTCTGGCCCCTTTTTATCGGTTAGTTCATCGGGTTCCACTGCTACTGGTTCGGAGGTAGATGCTACCGGTATGTTGGGTTCATCCCCAGGTACGCAAGACATGGGGTTGACTCGTTCCTGTGATGCTAAGATCTGATCAATGTGGCATCTCACAATGTTCTCCCCGACATCCACTGTGTACATTAATGGCCCCTGCCGTGTGCATATCGTTCCGGGTTGCCATTTCTCTGTTCGGTAGTCACGGGCCAAGACTGGTTGTCCTACATTGAAGCTCCTTGTCGGCTTCTCATTGATGTGCTGGAATTGTTTATCCTCAACATTTCTTCGCACATTTGGTCTAAGCAAGTCCAGACGAGATCGCAACCTTCGGTTAAAGAACATCATGGCCGGGGTCTGGTTGGTAACTGCATGTGTCGCGTTTCGGTAGGCTAATAAGAAATTGTCTACCTTATGCTGTAGTGGAATTTCATCGTCGCACATGGCCTTTATCGCCTTCTTAAAGGTTTGTACGAACCTCTCAGCCAATCCATTTGTGGCTGGATGATACGGGGCGGATGTGTAATGCCTTACCCCATTCCTTCTCATAAATTTTTGAAACTCTTCGGACACAAACTGTGGTCCATTATCAGAGCAAATCTGCTCTGGCAAGCCGTTTCTGGCAAATATGGTCCGTAGGACTGCAATCGTTTTCTCTGTAGTGGTTGAGGACATTTTTATCACCTCAGGCCACTTCGAATGAGCATCCACTGCTATTAAGAACATTGAGTCCATGAATGGACCAGCAAAATCAATATGCACCCGTTGCCATGGAGAGGAGGGCCACTCCCATGGGTGTAGAGGGGCATGTGGTGGTGCATTTTGGACCTTCTGGCATCCTGAGCAGCTGTTGGTTAGGTCTTCGATTTGTTGATCGATTCCCGGCCACCACACATAAGCCCTAGCAAGCTTTTCATTTTCACTCCCCCCAGATGACCTTCATGTAGCTCATTTAGCACTCTCTCCCTTAACTTGGGTGGAATCACCACTCGGGATCCACACATCACTGTCCCCTGGCATACTGACAGCTGTTCTCTTCTGGATGAGAATGCTGGCAACAGTGAGTCGCCATGTGTTGGCCATCCCCTCACCGTCAAATCATATACCCGAGACAGCGTCGGATCATTGCGGGTCTCCTTCTCTATATCCGCGTTCGTTACTGGCAATCGTTCAATTATTGATGAATAAAATGTCTCGATAGGGTCCACTGCTGGTGCTTCCTCCACAGTAGGCAGTGGCAGGCGTGATAGCCCATCAGCGTTTCCATGCTGTTTCGTGCCTTTATATTCTATTTCATATTGATTCGCCCCTAGAAACAGGGACCATCTTTGTAACCGTTGTGCCGTCATTACTGGAACGCCCTTCTTAGGATTAAAGATGGAGACAAGTGGTTGGTGGTCAGTCAGCTAGGTGAACTTCTGCCCATGCAGATAGTGGTTGAATTTTTTTACTCCCCATACTAGGCTGAGGGCCTCCCTGTTAATCTGGGCATAGTTGCGCTCGGCTGAGGTTAGTGACCGAGACGCAAAGGCTACTGGCCTCTCCGACCCGTCTGGGAATTTGTGCGACAGCACCGCTCCAATACCATAGGGTGATGCATCACATGCCAAACGAATTGGTAGTGCTGGGTTGAAATGGGCCAACACCTCTTTTGATGTGATCAATTCTTTACACCTCTGGAAAGCTCGTCTACGTTCGTCATTCTACTTCCATGGTACCCCTGTTTGCAGTAGGGTGTTCAGTGGATGTAATACCGTGGACAAATTTGGTAAGAACTTATGGTAGTAGTTTACCAGCCCGAGGAATGACCTCAGTTGTGACACATTTTCCGGTGCTGGAGCCTTGACTACTGCCTCGATCTTTTCAGGGGACTTATGTAACCCCTCTTCATCGATGACGTGGCCACAATACGAGATCTGCTTCTGGAAAAACTCGCACTTGTGGTGATTAGCTCGTAGCCCATATTCCTTTAATCTGGTGAGCACCTTCTCCAAGTTGGCGAGGTGATCACTGTCATTTTCGCCCGTGACCAGGATGTCGTCCAAATAACACTGGGTCCCTGGAATCCCTTGCAGGACTTGATCCATTGCCCTTTGCCAAAAAGCCGGAGCCGATGCTACCCCGAACACCAGCCAGTTGTATTGATAGAGACCTTTATGAGTGTTAATCGTAAGGTATTGTTTCGAGGCTTCTTCTACCTCCATTTGCAAGTACGCCTGGGCTAGATCAATTTTGGTGAAGCGTTTACCTCCAGATAGCGAGGTGAAAATATCCTCAATTCGTGGAAGCGGATATTGTACCGTGTGAAGGACTGGGTTCACTGTCACCTTAAAATCCCCACAGGTGCGGACCTTCTTTGGTTCCCCAGGCATATTACTCAACGACCTCTTCACTACAGGAACGATGGGTGTAGCCCACTCGCTCCAGTCTACTTTGGACAGTACTCCTGAACGTTCCAACCCTTCCAGCTCTGCTTCGACAGCTGGTCTGATCGCATAAGGCACTGGTCTGGCCTTAAGAAACTTTGGGCTTGCATTTTCCTCTATTTTAATCGTTGCTGTTATGCCTTTTAGTGTTCAGAGTCCCTCCTGGAACACTTCTTTTGCGTCAGTTAGCATTTTTGACAGTCGTCCAGGTGTGACGTCGTCATCCTTTTTGGCCTCAACCTTCAGTGCCTGTATGGAATGCCAATCTAATTATATCTTCCGGATCCATTCACATCCTAGTAGTGGCGGTCCTCCATCTGGCAATACATATAGGTCCATTTTAGGTATTTCCTGGCCTTTGTATATCACTTTCACCCTTATTTTTCCTTTGGGGTAGACTTTTTGCCCCGTGTACGCCTTCAAGACAATCTCTGTAGCTTTCAAGGGTATATGTGAAAATGGCCGCTTGTAGTCCCTTTGGTTTATGACTGTTAGGGCTGATCCTGTGTCCAATTCCATTTTCACTTGGACTCCGTCTATCTTGAGTGTAACCCAGATAGTCTGGTGATCCTCCATTTTGATTACCTTATGTAGTTTCAGACAACCCAGCTCCTTGCTTCCGGAGTCTGTGTCACTTTTCTGTTCGTCTGAACTACTGTCCATCACCTTGTGTACCTTTTTGTACTTCTCCTGTGGAGATTTCTTACTGTTGGTTTTCTTCCCAGACCTGCAGACTCTTGCTATGTGTCCTGCTTTTCCACACTGTCGGCACACTTGGTCCTTGAACCAACAATCCTTCTGGTCGTGTGTTGTTCTGCCGCAGTGATAGCACTTCCCTGTTCCAAAGGACATTTCATTGGTGCCATATTCTTGCGGTCTCCGTTGTATCTCTGCAGCGCTCCTTGCGGCTGCTTCGTGCGATACTGCCATACTGAAAGCCTTGTCCAGCGTAAGATCCTTTTCTGATAGAAGCCGTTTCTGGGTTCCTTCACTTTGCAGCCCACACACAAACTTGTCCCTTAACGTATCTGCTAGTCCCGCTCCAAACTGGCAGTGTTTCGATAGCTTGCACAGTTCCGTTAGGTACTCAGCATTGCTTTCATCTTTGTGTTGGTTCCTTTTATGGAACTTAAATCGTTCTGCTATCAGCAGCGGTGTGGGGTTTAAGTGGTCCTGTAGGATTTCTACTATGCTTTCGAAATTCTTGTTCACAGGCTTCTCTGGGGTTATTAGGTTTCGCAGTAACCCATAAGTTTTTGCACCCATGGAATTTAACAAAACCAGTGCTTTCCTAGCATCTGGCACTTCATTCGCCCTGCAGTACACCTCAATACATTCCACATTTGTCGCCCAATCTTCGACTTCATTGTCGAACGTAGAGATACTGCCACTCTTCTGCATCCCTGGGTGTGATTTAACTGTCAAAAATGGCGTCTCCCGCACTTCCCCTTCTTCTCCGCTGGCAAAAATGGCGTCTCCCACACTTTCCTTCCTTCCTGCGCTCGCCCTTCTTCTCCGCTGCGGCTTCTAAAAATGGCGTCTCCCGTGCTCTTCCTTCTTCTCTGTGGCTCAATGGCGTCTCCCGCACTCTCCCTTCTTCTCCCCGCGGACACTGTTCAGCCCTTGAGCCCTGGCTGTGCTCTGCGTGTTTTTTTTTGTTGTTTTTTTTTTGTGTGCCTTTCCCGTTTCCGCCGCTCGGTCCTGAACCCGGCTGTTGCTTTACCCTCTCTCTCTCCATTTTGTTTTTCCTCGACGCCGCTCGGTTTTCAACCACCGGCTGCGCCCTGTGCGCTTCACCCTCTGTCTTACCCCGTCGACGCTGCTCGGCTTTCTCTCCGCCGTCAGTCGGCTCCAGCCGCCGCTGTCCGGGAAGGGTCTGCGCTGTACCTGTCGTCAGTCTATTGCTGATTGTCATGGCTGGGGAACCAAGCCCGGCTCTCCACAGCCTCCCCTGCGATGTTCACTCTCTGCCGGACGACTGGGCGGTTGCTCGTGGTCGACACCCGTGTTTCTGGCCTCGACTTTCTTCCACCGCCCTCCCGGAGCAAATCCTCAAAGGGAAGTGCAGAGTTGCAGATAGATTCGAATCGACACTCGTCGCCACTGTTAGACCCGTGATTCTGAGAGTATGATGTTTTTCAATAACCACACGGATGCTGTAACTTAACAATCAACAGGTATTTACTGGAGTAGGGTAGTCTCAAGACTGGGGTACAGAGGCATGCTCAAGGCTTATATACAGGTGTGGTCACTGCCGGTACTACAGTATACAGGAGCTGTAAAAGTAGTTCTCTCTTAAAGGTACATACACTACAATACTGACAATTGCAAGTTGCCCTAAGCCCTGTAAAAGCTTTTATAGATATGTGAAGAGAAAAAGATTGGTGAAGTCAAGCGTAGGTCCCTTGCAGTCAGAATCGGGGGAATTTATAATGGGGAACAAAGAAATGGCAGACCAACTAAATACATATTTTGGTTCTGTCTTCACAAAGGAGGACACAAATAACCTTCCAGAGATGCCGGGGAACATAGGGTCTGATGAAAGGGTGGAACTGAAAGAAATCAGTATTTGTAGGGAAATGGTGTTAGGAAAATTGATGGGACTGAAGGCCGATAAATCCCCAGGGCCTGATAATCTACATCCCAGGGTACTTAAGGAAGTGGCCCTAGAAATAGTAGATGCATTGCTGGTCATCTTCCAGAACTCGATAGACTCTGGAACGGTACCCATGGATTGGCGGGTAGCTAATGTTACCCCACTATTCAAAAAATGTGGTAGAGAAAAGGCGGGGAATTATAGACCGGTAAGCTTGACATCGGTAGTGGGGAAAATGCTAGAGTCCATTATAAAAGATGTAATAGCAGAGCACTTGGAAAGCAGTGACTGCATCGGACAAAGTCAACATGGATTTACAAAAGGTAAATCATGCTTGACTAATCTACTGGAATTTTTTGAGGATGTAACTGGTAAAATAGATAAGGGAGAACCAGTGGATGTGGTGTATTTGGACTTTCAGAAGGCTTTCGATAAGGTCCCGAATAAGAGATTAGCGTGCAAAATTAAGGCACATGGGATTGGGGGCAAGGTATTGACTTGGATAGAGAACTGGTTGGCGGACAAAAAGCAAAGAGTTGGAATAAACGGGTTGTTTTCTGAGTGGCAGGCAGTGACTAGTGGGGTACTGCAAGGATTGGTCCTAGGACCCCAGCTGTTCACAATATATATTAATGATCCGGACGAGGGAATTGGATGTAATATCTCCAAATTTGCAGACGACACAAAGCTGGGTGGGAGGGTATGCTGTGAGGAGGATGCCATGAAACTCCAGCACGATTTGGACAGGTTGGGTGATTGGGCAGAAACATGGCAAATGCACTATAATGTGGATAAATGTGAGGTTATTCACTTTGGTGGCAAAAACAGGAAGGCAGATTATTATTTGAATGGTAATAGATTGGGAGAAGGGGAAGTGCAACGAGACCTGGGTGCTCTTGTACACCAGTCGCTGAAAGTAAGCATGCAGGTGCAGCAGGCGGTTAAGAAGGCAAATGGTATGTTGGCCTTCGTAGCAAGAGGGTTTAAGTACAAGAACAAGGATGTCTTGCTGCAGTTGTACAGGGCCTTGGTGAGACCACATCTTGAGTATTGTGTGCAGTTTTGGTCGCCTTACCTGAGGAAGGACGTTCTTGCCATGGAATGAGTGCAGCGAAAATTCACCAGGCTGATACCTGGGATGGCAGGAATGACGTATGAGGAGAGATTGTGTCGATTGGGCTTATACTCACTGGAGTTTAGAAGATTAAGAGGGGATCTCATCGAAACCTATAAAATTCTGTCAGGCCTGGACAGACTAGATGCAGGAAGGATGTTTCTGATGGCCGGGGAGTCCAGAACCAGGGGTCATAGTCTAAGGATAAGGGGTAAGCCATTTAGGACAGAAATGAGGAGGAATTTCTTCACCCAGAGAGTGGTGAACCTGTGGAATTCTCTGCCACAGAGGGCGGTGGAGGCCAGTTCATTAAGTATATTCAAGAAAGAGTTGGATATATTTCTTAAGGCTAAAGGGATCAAGGGATATGGGGAGAAGGCAGGGACCGGGTACTGAAATTGGATGATCAGCCATGATCTCATTGAATGGCGGAGCAGGCTCGAAGGGCCGAATGGCCTACTCCTGCTCATATCTTCTATGTTTCTATGTTTCAATGTGGAAGTCCCATTTGCGAAATGACACACGCCACAACTGCAACAGTTTGCCATCAGAATTTTTTATGACAATAAGCAAGTGATGGCATTTTAAAAATAAACACATTACACCCAAGTGACTACCTTTGTGACTACTTGTGCATTATCTTCCTCTTACGCATGCTCCTACATGGTGCTTCCCCTGTGGCTTCAGCAGATGTGGAGGCCCCTTGCTTACTTCCTTGCTGCTCCAGTCTCGACACCTTTGGCAGGCGTCCTCTGGGGTTGCGAACCTGTGAGGGCTCGGCAACAGTCTGCTGCTCCTGCGGCTGTGCAGGGGTTGAGACGCCGATCTCAGTTAGGTGGGGACTCATGTGGGGCTCTGACTGAGGGCTCTGCAATGGCATGGTCGTGTGAGCACTTGGAGAGGAGCCCCCACTTCCTTGTTGTATGCCACCAACATCCCTCTCATGGGTCAGCACCACTTCAGAGCTAGCAAGTGGCTTGACAGCACCTTGCTGCAATTCAGGGGGGCCATGAGGACCCGTTTCTGTACTGGAAGTCCTACTCTCGAGGACTTGCCTGAAGGTCTGGTTTGTTTGCTCAAGAGCTGACCATCGCTCCTCAAGGGATGTCAGTCTATTCTGAACAATGACCATGTTTTCACGACCCTGGCGACTAAGCTCCTCCATGGCCATAGCCATCCTCTCCTCTACAGTAGCTATCCTTTCCACAGAGGTTGCCATCTGTAGTGTATGTACCTTGAAGAAGAAACTATATTCTGCAGCCCCTGTATACTGCAGTACCAGTAGTGACCACCCCTGTATATAAGCCTGTGAAATAACTTTGTATAGTAGTTCCAGTTTTGTCTCCATTCAGTAAACCCCTGTTATAACCAACTTCTGCAGTCCGTGTCTCAATTACACACGGACGTTACATTGGCGACGAACAGATCCGAACTTACCTACAGTTCTGCACCACCTCACGGGGATCCATCCCTGAAGCGAATTTATTCGAGGTTGAAGCCAGAGGGAAGAAATCCAAAAAGAAAAAAAAAACAAACAGAAGAAACGGGCGTCGACCATGGGCAACCGCCCTCTGATTCATCGAATTCGAAGATTTGCAGGAGAGGCTGTCGAGAGCTGGGCTTGGTTATCCAGTCTATGGTGTTCCAGCTAATCCGGCTGGTGGCAGGTAGTACACTGATCCTTCCTGGGCTGCGGCGGGCTAGAGCTCGATCGGGTGACTTTTCAACGGGGCCGAGCAGCGTTGTCGGGAAGAGGAGAGAGGGTGGAGCACACAGGGCGCGGCCGGTGCTACGAAGCTGGGCAGCGTACGGACCCGAGAAGAGGGAGGCAAGTGTCCCATAGGGTCTGCTCTGATGACGGGAACAGTAATTAAAATAAAAGAAATTAGAAGCGCAGAAAGCCGCGAGGAGCTGCAGTTTGCCATGGGGACCGCGGAGAGCGGCGTTGGCAGCAGCGCGGGGGGAAGTGCGCAAAGACCATAGGGCATCGCCATCAAGGCATAAAAACGCCAGCAACAGCGCTGGCAGCAGCGGAAAAGACAGAAAGCGCGGGAGGCGCCATCTTAATCCAGCGGGGAAGAAGGCAAAGCGCGGGAGGCGCCATTTTGTTCAATCGGGGAAGAAGGCAAAGTGCGGGAGGCGCCATCTTAGATCTCCAAGATGCTGAAGACTGGCAATATCACTGCCTTCGATAATGCAATAGAAGACTGGACCACGTATGTGGAAAGAGTCGAAGTATATTGCAAGGCAAATGAAGTAGCCGATGAGAAAAAGGCATCGGTACCGCTAAACTTAATGGGCGCAAGAACGTATGGCCTATTGCGGAACCTGATCACTCCAGTCAAACCGATGGAGAAGAGTTTTAACGAAATTGTTCATATCCTACAGGAACACCTAAATCCTACACCGCTGCTGATAGCAGAAAGATTTAAATTCCACAAGAGAAATCAGCATAAAGATGAGAGCAATGCTGATTACCTTACGGAACGACGCAAGCTATCAAAGCACTGCCAGTTCGGAGCAGGACTGGCAGATACCCTACGGGACAAATTTGTCTGTGGACTCCTGAGTGAAGGAACCCAGAAGAGATTACTCTCAGAGAAAGAGCTGACGCTAGATAAGGCTTTCAGCGTGGCAGTATCGTACGAAGCAGCAGCAAGGGGAGCTGCGGAAATACAGCAAAAGCCACAGGAATACGGCACCCATGAAATGACACGGGGATTTGAAAAATGTTATCGCTGCGGCAGAACAACCTATGACCAGAAGGACTGCTGGTCTAACGACAAAACATGCAGGCAATGCGGAAAGATGGGACACATTGCACGAGTTTGCAGGTCCGGGAAGAAGACTAACGACAACAAAAAGACTACTAAGGAAAAGTACAGGAAAGTACAAAAGATGACGGACAGTAGTTCTGAAGAGCAGAAGAGCGACAGTGAATCCGGGAACAAGAGACTAAGCTGTCTCAAACTACACAACGTAATCACAAAAGAGGATCACCGAACCATTTGGGTCACCCTCACGATAGCAGGGTCCCAAGTCAAAATGGAATTGGATACAGGATCAGCCCTAACCATCATGAATCGACAAGACTACGAGCGACTATTCTCACACATACCCTTGAAAGACACATCCATTGTCTTGAAGACATATATGGGGCAGAAAGTATACCCCAGAGGGAAAATAAGGGTGCCTGTCGAATACAACGGCAAAGAAATACAGAAATTGTATCTGTACATACTGCAAGATGGTGGACCACTGCTATTGGGACGTGAATGGATCAGAAAGATAAGTTTAGACTGGCACTCCATTCAGGCACTGACTGTGGCTGGTAAAAAGGATGACGACGTCACACCTGGACGATTGTCAAAAATCTTGGCTAACGCTAAAGAGGTATTTCAACAAGAACTGGGAACTCTTAAAGGCATAACCGCCTCGATAAAAATAGAAGAGAATGCAATTCCCAAGTTTTTCAAAGCAAGACCGGTACCGTATGGAATTCGCCCAGCCGTCGAGGCAGAGCTGGAGAATCTGGAGAATGCAGGCGTGTTAACTAAGGTAGACTGGAGCGAGTGGGTGACACCCATCGTTCCTGTCATGAAGAAAACATTAAACAATAAGTCTGAGGAGCCAAGGAAGGTTCGCATCTGTGGGGACTTCAAGGTGACTGTGAATCCAGTCCTTCACACAGTACAGTATCCTCTTCCGAGGATAGAAGATATTTTCGCCTCACTATCTGGAGGGAAACGTTTTACAAAAATTGACCTAGCGCAAGCATATTTGCAGATGGAGGTTGAAGAATCCTCTAGGAAATATCTCACGATAAACACTCACAAAGGTCTTTACCAGTATAATCGACTGGTATTCGGAGTTGCATCAGCTCCGGCTATATGGCAAAGAGCGATGGAACAAGTCCTGCAAGGGATTCCGGGGACTCAGTGTTACTTGGACGACATCCTAGTGACAGGTGAAAATGACAGTGAACACCTTGCCAACCTAGAGCAGGTGCTCACGAGACTAAGAGAACATGGGCTACGAGCCAATCGCCCCAAGTGCGAGTTTTTTAAGAAACAAATATTGTATTGTGGCCACGTGATTGATGAAGAGGGGTTACATAAGTCCCCTGACAAAATTGAAGCGGTAGTTAAGGCTCCAGCGCCTGAAAATGTGTCGCAACTGAGGTCATTCCTCGGATTGGTGAATTACTACCATAAGTTTTTGCCGAATTTGTCCACAATTCTGCACCCACTGAACGCCCTGCTACAAACTGGAGTAGCATGGAAATGGAGCGATGAATGTAAGCGGGCCTTTCAGAAGTGTAAAGGCCTGATCACTTCAAGAGAAGTATTGGCTCACTACAACCCATCACTACCGATAAGACTGGCGTGTGATGCGTCTCCCTACGGCGTTGGAGCGGTACTGTCACATAAATCCCTTGATGGTTCAGAGGCCGAAAGCTTTTGCGTCACGCTCGTTAACTGCAGCCGAGCGTAACTACGCCCAGATTGACAGAGAGGCCCTCAGCCTGGTGTGGGGGGTGAAGAAGTTCAATCACTACCTGCATGGACAGAAATTTACTCTACTAACTGATCATCAACCTCTTGTCTCCATTTTCAACCCTAAGAAGGGCGTCCCGATAATGACAGCACAACGGCTACAGAGGTGGTCCCTTTTCCTAGGGGCACACCAATATGACATCGAGTACAAAGGAACTAAACAGCATGGGAATGCTGATGGATTGTCGCGCCTACCGTTGCCGACGGTGGAAGAAGCACCTGCAGTGGATCCTGTGGAGATATTCCACTCGACCATAGTCGAATGTCTACCTGTGACGAATGCAAACATAGAAAAGGAAACACGAAATGACCCGACACTCTCCAGGGTCTATGATTTAACGGTGAAGGGATGGCCAGCACATGGCGAACCACTGTTGCCAGCATTCTTGCTGAGAAGAGAACAGCTGTCAGTGTGCAGAGGAACCTTGATGTGTGGATCCAGAGTAGTAATTCCACCCAAATTGAAGGATAGAGTGCTCAATGAGCTTCATGAGGGTCATCTGGGAGGGGTAAAAATGAAGAACTTAGCCAGAGCGTTTGTATGGTGGCCTGGAGTCGATAGAGAAATCGAAGAGATGACCAAGAGCTGGACAGGATGCCAGAAGGTCCAAAACGCCCCACTACAAGCCCCTCTACATCCATGGGAGTGGCCCTCGTCTCCATGGCAAAGGGTACACATTGATTTTGCTGGTCCATTTATGGACTCGATGTTTTTAATTGCAGTGGATGCACATTCAAAGTGGCCAGAGGTAATAAAAATGTCCTCAACCACCACAGAAAAAACTATCACAGTCTTACGAACCATATTTGCCAGAAATGGGCTGCCTGAACAGATTTGCTCCGACAATGGACCACAGTTTGTGTCTGAAGAGTTCCGGAGGTTCTTAAAGAACAATGGTGTTAAGCATTACACACCCACCCCATATCATCCAGCCACCAATGGATTGGCTGAGAGGTTCGTTCAAACATTCAAGAAAGCTATCAAGGCAATGTGTAATGAAGACATACCCCTACAACACAAGGTGGATAACTTCTTGTTTGCCTACCGGAATGCGACACATGCGGTTACCAACCAAACTCCAGCCATGATGTTCTTCAATCGAAGACTAAGATGCCGCTTGGATTTGGTTAAGCCAAACATCAGAAGAGATGTGGAGAACAGGCAGTTTCAGAATATGAATGAAAGGCCAACCAGGAGTTTCAAGATAGGTCAACCAGTTTTGGCCCGGGACTACTGCACAGAGAAATGGCAGCCAGGAACGATCTGCACACGGCAAGGACCTCTAATGTATACCGTGGACGTTGGAGAGAGCATTGTAAGACGCCATGCTGACCAGATTCTAGAGTCACTGGAAAATGTCAAATCTACACCACGATCCAATACACCTGGTGATGAAACCGAAGTACCAATTGCATCTACCTCAGAATCGGTGATATTGGAAGCAGACGAACCAAACAACGACGTTGATCCCGAATCAACTTTGCCAGAAGAACCTGATACCCCAAAGAGGCGTTATCCGGACAGAATCAGGAAGCCTCCTCAAAGACTGAATTTATAATTGATTAACTTCAGCTAATGTATATAGCAACTGTAATTGTAAATATGTTATTTAATTATTAATCGAATGTTATGTACTGTTCAGCTAAAAGGGGAGGAATTGTAGTGTATGTCCCTTGAAGAAGGAACTATATTCTGCAGCCCCTGTATACTGCAGTACCAGTAGTGACCACCCCTGTATATAAGCCTGTGAAATAACTTTGTATAATAGTTCCAGTTTTGTCTCCATTCAGTAAACACCTGTTATAACCAACTTCTGCAGTCCGTGTCTCAATTACACACGGACGTTACACCATCCTTTCCATGGTGATGTGTTCATGCGCTGACGCCTCCACAAAGGCTCTGCTCATGTTAGCGATGGACTCCTCCATTCGCTCCACACTCGCAGCGACCCTGGAGACAAAACCTGTCAGAGACTCCTGCACCTCTTCCTGGAGTTCCAGCACCGCTCTTCTTCTGGATGGACCCGGAGGCAGAGGGTCGACATGCAGCTGAGCTGACCTGGCAGAGTCCTGCGCCCTCCGACCATGACTCTCCACTACTGTCCCTGTCTCCACCATCTGCTGATGCTCACTTGTGAGCTGTGATACACCAGGTGACAACACTGCACTATCTCATGAAGGTTCCACCGAGGTGTGAGTGTCTGCGCTGGCGCTGGGTTGGCTGAATTCTGCTGATGCTGTGCCCTCAAAGGTTGCAGCTTCCTCTGAGGAGTCTGGAGGCTCAGGCTATTCCTCCTGGATAGTGGGGATGGGGGCTTTCGATGGTACTGTGGGGGAGTAAAGGAAAGAGTCAGAGATGTGAGGCCAAGGTTACATGCACATTGAATATTGCAGATGATGAAAAGTCAATCTGTTAGAGCATCAGAATCATTATTAGTGACTCATGCAATGTCAATGAGATGATAAACTATTCTGTCACCAGCTTGCTGTGATGCACCCGTCTGTCCGTCCCCCACTTGCACATCCTCCTCCACTCCCACGATCTCCAGGGCTGCCTCCTCCCAGGGGGTGAGCTGGGCTACTGAGGGTGGCCCTCCTCCTGTCCTCGCTCGTTCCCTTTTATTGGGAGCTCTCTTTTCCTGCAATGAGGGGGACAAGTGGAGTTTGAGTGAGAATGAAGGAGTGAGTGTAGAGAATCCATATCATTGATGGTTAGGAGACAAAGATGGAGTGAGGTGGCAAGATCAAGGGCCCTCACTATGTGTTGTAAGTTGTTTTCATAGCATCACAGCGATAGGGAGTGTGAGGGCTGCATAGTCGAATAGTTAGGTGAATGCGACCATAGGGAGTGAGGGAATGGGTAAGGGTGCAGGGATGTCAGTGTCAAGTGGGATGTGGAGGAAGAGGTTGTCAAAGTTGAGTGCTGGTGAGGAGAGGCAATGGGGATCAGATTGAGGGTGATGGGAAAGTCCTACTCACTTTTCCAGTGTGCAGAAGGTCATGAAACCTCTTCCTGCACTGCAGCCAGGTTTTGCGGCACATAGACAAAGAGTTGACCTCCTGGGCCACTTACATCCACACAACTTTTGTCTGCTGTGGAAGCTTCTTCCTCCCTGAGGAAGGGAAGAGCACCTCCTTATTTCCTCTTGCTCCCTCCAGGAGAGCTTTGTCATCGAACCTTGGTGCAGACTTTGGCCTGCTGCTGGACATATTGGCTGGAGGAATCTATCACAGCAAAAGGCATAAGGTTTGCAGACTGCAGAAGAAGCAAGGCTGCTTGCAGGCCTTAAATCCGCCAGCACTGATGACGTCATTGGAGGCAACTTTCAGGGTGGAAAGACTAAGTGGGCCAGGGGTTCCCACACACTGGAAATCAATTGCCCAATTAGGTGAAAATCGCATATTTTTCCCACATCAAATTGGAGTCGGGTGGCTCACACGAAAAGCGGCTGACACGCCCCCAATGGCAAAATCGAGCCCAATCTCTTTAATTTTAACTTTTTACTATTTTTCCCTGATGCGCCCTTAGTCACTAATGCCCTATTACCTTTGTTAAGCTCTCTGTCCCTTCCTGACACACTCTGCTTGATTTTACCCACATTGCTACTTTGCTCTGCAGCCTTGACTTTTCTCTTTAGATGTATACATTTACCCTTACCTGAATCCTCCCTCTGCCTTATTAGTTTAAAGCCCTATATACCACCCTAGTTGTTTGATTTTGTGGTGGTCCTTTCAACTGAATCACAAGGCACGAGTTTAAAAAAGAGCTACTGTGAGAATTATGTCCCTAGCCTTACTTGACAGAAATATTACAAAGATTTGTCAGTTGTCCTCATAGCTTGAAGGAGAAATTCATACATTGGCTGGAAAATTCCTCGGAGATGCTCCCACTCTGCTGGTGCCTGAAGTGCGGCGGAAACCATATGTGTGTAAATGGGGTTTTCAATATGTGTGTAAGCGGGGTTTACAATATGTGTGTAAGGGGGGTTTACAATATGTGTGTAAGGGGGGTTTACAATATGTGTGTAAGCGGGGTTTACAATATGTGTGTAAGGGGGGTTTACAATATGTGTGTAAGGGGGGTTTACAATATGTGTGTAAGGGGGGTTTACAATATGTGTGTAAGGGGGGTTTACAATATGTGTGTAAGGGGGATTTACAATAAGTGTGTAAGGGGGGTTTACAATAAGTGTGTAAGTGGGGTTTATAATATGCGTGTAAGCGGGGTTTACAATAAGTATGTAAGGGGGGTTTACAATATGTGCGTAAGCGGGGTTTACAATATGTGCGTAAGCGGGGTTTACAATATGTGTGTAAGGGGGGTTTACAATATGTGTGTAAGGGGGTTTACAATAAGTGTGTAAGGGGGGTTTACAGTATGTGTGTAAGCGGGGTTTACAATATGTGTGTAAGGGGGGTTTACAATAAGTGTGTAAGGGGGGTTTACAATATGTGTGTAAGCGGGGTTTATAATATGTGTGTAAGGGGGGTTTACAATATGTGTGTAAGGGGGGTTTACAATATGTGTGTAAGGGGGGTTTACAATATGTGTGTAAGGGGGGTTTATAATATGTGTGTAAGCGGGGTTTACAATATGTGTGTAAGCGGGGTTTACAATAAGTGTGTAAGGGGGGTTTACAATATGTGTGTAAGCGGCGTTTACAATATGTGTATAAGGGGGGTTTACAATATGTTTGTAAGGGGGGTTTACAATATGTGTGTATGGGGGGTTTACAATATGTGTGTAAGCGGGGTTTACAATATGTGTGTAAGCGGGGTTTACAATATGTGTGTAAACGGGGTTTCCGCAACACTCGGAAATCACGGTTACTTCCAGCGAATAACATTGGCGGAGCAGGTGCAACTCTTGAGAAATTTCCCGGCTATTAAAATAAACAAATGCCGCATGGGTTACTCAGTTGCGTGCTTGAAGAGAATTTACTGTTGAACTTAGCTGGTGGTTATTCAAATTGAACAGGCCTCCAGAACTGTTCAGGTATTAGATAGGCTGAATTATTCAAATCACTGAGTAGATCTGAGTCAAGTTGGTTGATACCTAGGAGAGATAGATTTGATTAGCTACCTTTCAGTTAACATAAGAAATAGGAGTAGGCCATTCGGCCTCTCGAGCCTGCTCTGCCATTCGATAAGATCATGGCTGATCTTTTACCTGAACTCCACTTTCCTGCTCTATCCCCATATCCCTTGATTCCCTTAATATCCAAAAATCTATCGATCTCTGTCTTGAATATACTCAACGACTAAGCCTCCACAGCTCTCTGAGGTAGAGAATTCCAAAGATTCACCACCCTCTGAGTGAAGAAATTTCTCCTCATCTGAGTCCTAAATGGCCAACCCCTTATTCTGAGACTGCTGTGGAGTATTTTAAACCAACACTCAACACAAGGTTTTAGATCGATAGTCACGTTGTCTTTATTGCACCGGTGGGGAAACAGTTTGCTCTGTCTTAGCCAGACCTTTCCAAATTGGTACAGCAAACACTACATTTTTATACATTACAACACACGTCAAAATTCATTCCTGCCACCTGATTGGACCTTGGCCCACATGCATCTTCACTGATTGGTTGCCTATGCCGCGTTACATTAAAGTACCGCCTTTATTATCGGCCGTTATCCCCCAAGCTGTTGTTGCATCTATGTCCTTTGTTTATGCCAGATGGGTCTCATCAACATTGTACTTCACAGAATCACAGAAACCCCACAGTGCAGATAGAGGCCATTTCGGCCCATCGAGCCTGCACCGACTTCTGGTTCATTGTCCTCCTTTCCTGCCTCTCTAGGCCTCTTTCATTGCTCTACTTTGCTGCCAGAACATAACTTACATCCTCTTAGGCCTCTTATGGTTCCAATCCGGCTATGTTATCTCCACTGCCAATTCAGCAACTTAGAAAAAAGCATACTACTGCAAAGTATGGACTTTATTACATCATTCAGTGAAACTGCCAGCGATGTCAGTTTAACTCTTTTCCCACTGCAGAGACTGTGACCCCTGGTTCTAGACTCCCCAGCCAGGGGAAACATCCTCCCTGCATCTACCCTGTCAAGCCCTGTAAGAATTTTATATGTTTCAATTAGATCACCTCTCATTCTTCTAAACTCATAGAGAATATAGGCCTAGTTTACTCAATCTCTCCTCATAGGGCAATTCCCCCATCCCAGGAATCAGTCTGGTGAACCTTTGTTTCACTCCCTCTATGGTAAGTATATCCTTCCTTAGGTAAGGAGACCAAAACTGTGCACAGTGCTCCAGCTGTGGTCTCACCAGGGCCCTATTTAATTGCAGCAAGCTGTCCTTACTTTTATATTCCAATCCCCTTGCAATAAAGGCGAATATACCATTTGTCTTCCGAATTGCTTGTTGTACCTGCATGTTAAATTTGTATGATTAGTGTACAAAGGCATCCAAATCCCTCTACATACCAGCACTTACTAATCTCTCACCTTTTAAAAATATTTTGCTCTTCTATTATTCCTACCAAAGTGGATAATTTCACATTTCCCCACATTATACTCCATCTGCCAACTTCTTGCCTACTCGCTTAACCTGTCTATATCTCGGCACGGAATTGTTGACTCAGAGACTAGGGTCCTGAATTTAAATAAAGGAAACTATGATGGTCTGAGGCGCGCGTTGGGTAGGATTGATTGGGGAATGTCACTCAAAGGGTTGACGGTGGATAGGCAATGGCAAACATTCAAAGACCGCATGGATGAACTACAGAATTTGTTCATCCCAGTTTGGCATAAAAATAAAACAAAAAAGGTGACTCAACCGTGGCTAACAAGGGAAATTAGGGATAGCATAAGATCCAAGGAGAGGACATATAAATTGGCCAGAAAAAGCAGTAAACCTGAGGATTGGGAACAGTTTAGGATTCAACAAAGGAGGACAAAGGGATTAATTAAGAAGGGGAAAATAGAATATGAGAGTAAGCTTGCAGGGAACATAAAAACTCACTGTAAAAGCTTTTATAGATATGTGAAGAGAAAAAGATTGGTGAAGTCAAGCGTAGGTCCCTTGCAGTCAGAATCAGGGGAATTTATAATGGGGAACAAAGAAATGGCAGACCAATTAAATATATATTTTGGTTCTGTCTTCACAAAGGAGGACACAAATAACCTCCCAGAGATGTCGGGGAACATAGGGTCCGATGAAAGGGAGGAACTGAAAGAAATCAGTATTTGTAGGGAAATGGTGTTAAGGAAATTGATGGGATTGAAGGCCGATAAATCCCCAGGGCCTGATAATCTACATCCTAGGGTACTTAAGGAAGTGGCCCTAGAAATAGTAGATGCATTGCTGATCATCTTCCAACATTCGATGGAATCTGGAACAGTACCCATGGATTGGAGGGTAGCTAATGTTACCCCACTATTCAAAAAAGGTGGTAGAGAGAAAACGGGGAATTACAGACCGGTAAGCCTGACATCGGTAGTGGGGAAAATGCTAGAGTCCATTATAAAAGATGTAATAGCAGAGCACTTGGAAAACAGTGACAGGATCGGTGGCATAGTGGTTAGCACTGTTGCCTCACAGCGCCAGGGACCCGGGTTCGAATCCGGCCTTGGGTGACTGTCTGTGTGGAGTTTGCACATTCTCCCCGTGTGTGCGTGGGTTTTCTCCGGGTGCTCCGGTTTCCTCCCACAGTCCAAAGATGTGCGGGTTAGGTTGATTGGCTATGATAAATTGACCCTTAGTGTTAGGGGGATTAAATATGTGGGGTTACGGGGATAGGGTGGGATATGTGTTGGTGTAGGGGTTACGGGGATTGGGTGGGATATGTGGTCGGTGCAGGCTCGATGGGCCGAAATGGCCTCTATCTGCACTGTGGGGTTTCTGTGATTCTGTGAAAGTCAACATGGATTTACAAAGGGTAAATCATGCTTGACTAATCTACAGGAATTTTTTGAGGATGTAACTGGTAAAATAGATAAAGGGAGAACCAGTGGATGTGGTGTATTTGGACTTTCAGAAGGCTTTCGATAAGGTCCCGCATAAGAGATTAGCGTGCAAAATTAAGGCACATGGGACTGGGGGCAAGGTATTGACTTGGATAGAGAACTGGTTGGCGGACAGAAAGCAAAGTGTTGGAATAAACGGGTCATTTTCCGAGTGGCAGGCAGTGACTAGTGGGGTACCGCAAGGATCGGTCCTAGGACCCCAGCTGTTCACAATATATATTAATGATCTGGACAAGGGAATTGGATGTAATATCTCCAAATTTGCAGACGACACAAAGCTGGGTGGAAGGGTATGCTGTGAGGAGGATGTCGTTAAACTCCAGTACGATTTGGACAGGTTGGGTGATTGGGCAGAAACATGGCAAATGCACTATAATGTGGATAAATGTGAGGTTATCCACTTTGGTGGCAAAAACAGGAAGGCAGATTATTATTTGAATGGCAATAGATTGGGAGAAGGGGAAGTGCAAAGAGACCTGGGTGTTCTTGTGCACCAGTCGCTGAAGGTAAGCATGCAGGTGCAGCAGGCGGTTAAGAAGGCAAATGGTATGTTGGCCTTCGTAGCAAGAGGGTTCGAGTACAGGAACAAGGATGTCTTGCTACAGTTGTACAGGGCCTTGGTGAGACCGCACCTTGAGTATTGTGTGCAGTTTTGGTCGCCTTACCTGAGGAAGGATGTTCTTGCCATGGAAGGAGTGCAGCGAAGATTCACCTGGCTGATACCTGGGATGGCAGGAATGACATATGAGGAGAGATTGTGTCGATTGGGCTTATACTCACTGGAGTTTAGAAGATTGAGAGGGGAATCTCATCGAAACCTATAAAATTCTGTCAGGCCTGGACAGACTAGATGCAGGAAGGATGTTTCTGATGGCCGGGGAGTCCAGAACCAGGGGTCATAGTCTAAGGATAAGGGGTAAGCCATTTAGGACAGAAATGAGGAGGAATTTCTTCACCCAGAGAGTGGTGAACCTGTGGAATTCTCTGCCACAGAGGGCGGTGGAGGCCAGTTCATTAAATATATTCAAGAAAGAGTTGGATATATTTCTTAAGGCTAAAGGGATCAAGGGATATGGGGAGAAGGCAGGGACAGGGTACTGAATTTGGATGATCAGCCATGATCTCATTGAATGGCAGAGCAGGCTCGAAGGGCCGAATGGCCTACTCCTGCTCCTATCTTCTATGTTTCTATGTTTCTATCTCATCGAAACTTATAAAATTCTAACAGGGCTAGACAGACTAGATGCTGGAAGGATGTTCCCGACGGTCGGGGAGTCCAGAACCAGGGGTCACTGTCTAAGGATAAGGGGTAGGCCATTTAGGACAGAAATGAGGAGGAATTTCTTCACCCAGAGAGTGGTGAACTTGTGGAATTCTCTACCACAGAAGGCAGTAGAGGCCAATTCATTAAATATATTCAAGAAGGAGTTGGATATATTTCTCAAGGCTAAAGGGATCAAGGGGTATGGGGAGAAAGCAGGGACCGGGTGCTGAATTTGGATGATCAGCCATGATCGCATTGAATGGCGGAGCAGGCTCGAGGGGCCGAATGGCCTACTCCTGCTCCTATCTTCTATGTTTCTACGTTTCACCCACTTTGCGTCCTCTTCACAGCTTACTTTCCCACCTAGCTTTTGTATCATCAGCAAACTTGGATACATTATACTCGGACCCCTCATCTAAGTCATTGATATAGATTGTAAATAGCTGAGGTTCAAGCACTGATCCTTGCGGCACCTCACTTTGTTACAACCTGCCAACTCAAAAATGACCTGTTTATTCCTACTCTCTGTTTTCCGTCTGTTAACCAATCCTCAATCCAACCTAATATATGACACCCAATACCATGAGTGCTAATCATGTGTAACAACCTGTTGTGTGGCACCTCACATTACATTTGCCAGCTTCCAATCCACGTGGATCATTAAAGAATCTAGGGAATTCTGGAATATCAAACCAATGCATCCACTATCTCTGCAGCCAGCTCTTTAAAAACCCTACAATGTAGGCCATGAGGTCCAGGGGAATTGTTGGCTTTTAGTTCCATTAATTTCCCCAGTACTTTTTGTTTACTAATATTACTAACTTTTGTTCCTCACCCTCATTAGACAATTAGGTCCCCATTATTTCCAGTATGTTTTTTGTGTCTTCTACAATGAAGACAGATACAAAATATTTGTTTAACGGCTCTGCCATTCCCTTACTCCCCATTATAATTTCACCTGTCTCTGCCTCTAATGGACCCATGTTTACTTTCGCTTATCTTTTCCTTTTTACATACTTTTAGAAGCTCTTACAATTTTTTTATTTCCTGCTATTTTACTCTCATTATATTTGCTCCCTCTTTATCTATATCTTGGTCATCCTTTGCTGATTTCTAAAACCCTTCCAATCAATAGGAATGACCTATGAGGAGAGACTATGTAGTTTAGGGATGTACACACTGGAGTTTAGAAGATTGAGAGGGGACCTCATAGAAGTGTATAAAATTCTGACAGGTCTAGACAGACTGGATGCAGAAGGAATGTTTCCCTTGGCGGGTGAGAACAGAACTAGAGGACATAATTTAAGGATAAGGGCTAAACCATTTAGGACAGAGATGAGGGGGAATTTCTTCACTCAGAGAGTGGTGAACCTGTGGAACTCATTGCCACAGAGGGCAGTGTACGCCAGCTCATTAAATATATTTAAGAGGGAATTAGATATATTTCTACGGGCAAAAGGGGTTAAGGGTTACGGAGAGAAGGCGGGGACGGGATACTGAATTAAAGGATCAGCCATGATCTCATCGAATGGCGGAGCAGGCACGAAGGGCCGAATGGCCTACTCCTGCTCCTATCTTCTATGTATCTATGTAATCCTCAAGGTTACAACTCTTTTTGGCAACATTGTAAGCCCCTTCTTTTAATCTAATGCTACCCTTAACTTCTCTAGTTAGCCACCCTTGTTACATGTTCCTCTAATTTGCTCATTTATACTCTGTACAACACTATAACTATGGTTAGGGGGCCCACAAAATACTCCCACCAGTGTTTTCTGTCCTTTGCTATCTCTAAGCTCCACCCATACTGATTCTAGATCCTGATTTTCTGGGCTAAGATCCTTTCTCACTACTGTCTTTATCTCATCCTTTATTATCAGAGCTACCCCTGTCCTGCCCCCCATCCCCTCACCTCCTTTTCCATTTTGCCTATCTTTTTTAAAAGTCAAGTACCCTGGAATCCAACCTGGGTCACCCTGCAATGGTGTCTCATTAATGGCTACTAGATCAAACACATTTATCTCTATTTGTGCCATTAATTCATCTATCTTGTTATGAATGCTTCATGCATTCAGATATAATGTCTTTAATTTTAACTTTTTACTATTTTTCCCTGATGCGCCCTTAGTCACTAATGCCCTATTACCTTTGTTAAGCTCTCTGTCCCTTCCTGACACACTCTGCTTGATTTTACCCACATTGCTACTTTGCTCTACAGCCTTGACTTTTCTCTTTCGACGTATACATTTACCCTTACCTGAATCCTCCCTCTGCCTTATTAGTTTAAAGCCCTATATACCACCCTAGTTGTTCGATTTTGTGATGGTCCTTTCAACTGAATCACAAGGCACGAGTTTAAAAAAGAGCTACAGTGAGAATTATGTCCCTAGCCTTACTTGACAGAAATATTACAAATGTTTGTCAGTTGTCCTCAAAGCCTGAAGGAGAAATTCATACACATTGGCTGGAAAATTCCTCGGAGATGTTCCCACTCTGCTGGCGCCTGAAGTGCAGCGGAAACCATATGTGTGTAAACGGGGTTTACAATATGTGTGTAAACGGGGTTTCCGCAACACTCGGAAACCACGGTTACTTCCAGCGAATAACATTGGAGGAGCAGTTACAGCTCTGAGAAATTTCTCGGCTATTAAAATAAACAAATGCCGCATGGGTTACTCAGTTGCGTGCATGAGTGGAATTTACTGTTGAACTTGGCTGGTGGTTATTCAAATTGAACAGGCCTCCAGAACTGTTCAGATATTAGATAGGCTGAATTATTCAAATCACTGAGTAGATCTGAGTCAAGTTGGTTGACACCTAGAGAGAAAGATAGATTTGATTAGCTACCTTTCATAGCTAACATAAGAAATAGGAGCAGGAGTATGGCATATGGCACCTCGCACCTGCTCCGCCATTCAATAAGATCATGGCTGATCATCGACCTCAACTTTACTTCTCCGCCCAATCTCCATATCCCTTGATTCCCCTAGAGGCCAAAAATCTATCTATCTCAGCCTTGAATATACTCAGACTGAGCATCCACAGCCCTCTGGGGCAGAGAATTCCAAAGATTCACAATTCTCTGAGTGAAGAAATTCTTCCTCATCTCGGGCTTAAATGGCTTACCCCTTATCCTGAGACTGTGCCCCCTAGTTCTAGACAGTCCAGCCAGGGGAAACAACCTCTCAGCATCTACCCTGTCAATCCCCTTCAGAATCTTGTATGTTTCAATGAGATCACCTCTCATTCTTCTAAACTCCAGAGAGTATAGGCCCATTCTACACAATCTCTCATCATAGGACAGCCCTCTCATCCCAGGAGTCTATCTAGTGAACCTTCGTTGCACTGCCTCCAAGGCAAGTATATCCTTCCTTAGATAAGGAGACCAAAACTGTGCATAGTACTCCAGGTGTGGTCTCACAAAGGCCCTGTACAATTGTAGCAAGACTTCCTTACTCTTATATTCCAACCCCCTTGCAATAAAGGCCAACATACCATTTGCCTTCCTTATTGCTTGCTGTACCTGCATGCTAGCTTTCTCTGTTTCTTACACAAGGACACCCAAATCTCTCTGAACACCAACATTTATTAGTTTCTCACCATTTAAAAAATATTCTGTTTTTCTATTCTTCCTACCAAAGTGAATAACCTCACATTTCCCTACATTATACTCCATCTGCCACCTTACTGCTCACTCACTTAGTCTATCTATATCCCTTTGCAAACTCTTTGGCCCCGATTTTCTGCCAGCCGTCGGGCGGCTTTCCAGGCGGCCGGGGGCCAAAAATCGCCGAAAAAGCGGGACCCACCCCCCCCCGCCTGATTCCCCGCCCCGTCCAACTTTTGGACCGCCGTTTCCCCGCGACCCGAATCAGTCCCACCCGCCGCTGGCAGGACTGGCCGTCAGAACACTAATAAGCAATTGTTTAAGTCGATTTTCAGGGGCCGTTGCGATTTTGGGGCTTTCCCCACATCAAACACGCCTGCGGGGAACCCCGCTGATGAAACCTGGTGTGAAGCTTGCCGGCTTGCTTGCTGTCAGCTGCAGGTCATTCGGAAAAGCTGCAATTTAAAGGGACAGCACTTGTATGTTGAAGGACCTTGTTGCTGAAGGCTTGGGGCTACTTCTTCAAGGCTTAGGCACATCTGTGGAAGGTTGGAGCCTCACAAACTTCTCCAATATGATCTCCTGGGAAGCCCCTCTCGCCACCCTCACTCAGCGCTTCCTCAGTGGAGGCATCTACGAGAAGCATGGGATGCCTTTTTTTCCTTCCCTTCTTGCCATTAGAGGATCTCCAGCAGCAGAGGCGGCAGCAGCAGAACCAGGAACGGCATGATGAGCACCAGGAACACCAGGCTGCTGCTCACTCACCTGAAGCTGCACAGGCCAGAAGGGGCCAGCACTTGGAAGTGGCTTGAGAGCACCTTGCTGCGCTTTAGGGGGCCATGGGGACCCGTTTCTGCACTGGCAGTCCTACTCAGAAGGACTTCCATGAAGATCTGGTTTCTCTGTTCAATAGATAGCCAACGCTCCTCGAGATGTCATTCTCTTATGAGCACTCACCATGTTTTCCGTAGCCTGGCGAGTTATCTCCTCCATGGAGGTTGCCAACCTTTCCATGGTGCTGCGTTCATGTGCCAATGACTCCACAAAGGCTCTGCTCATGGTCGCTATGGACTCCTCCATTCATTCCACACTCGCAGCGACCCTGGAGACAAAACCTGCCAGAGACTCCTGCATCTGTGCATGGAGTTCCATCACCTCTGATCTTACGGATGGGCCCAGAGGCAGAGGGTCGACATGCAGCGCAGCTGAGCTGAGCTGGCAGAGGCCTGCGCCCTCCGACGAGGACTCTCCACTGCTGTCCCTGTCTCCAGAATCTGCTGAGGCTCACTTGTGAGCTGTGAAACACCAGGTGACAACACTACTCTGTGTCCCGAAGGTCCCCCCGAGGTGTGAGTGTCTGCGCTGGTGCTGGGTGCGCTTACTTCTGCTGACGCTGCGCCCTCAGAGGTTGGAGCTTCCTCTGAGGAGTCTGGCTGCACAGCCTCTTCCTCCTCCACAGTGAGGACGGGGGCTCTGGATGGTACTGTGGGGGAGTAAAGGAAGGAAGGAAGGAGTTAGAGATGTGATGCCAAGGTGACATGCACATTCGAGTTGATATCTGCTGACACCTGCATCCATGCAGCCTTGGTCTCAGTGGGAGGCCTCTTCCTGCCTGACCTAGGGAAGAGGACCTCCCTGTGGGCACTAACCCCATCCAATAATGCCTGCAGTGAAGCTTCGTCGAATTTGGAGGCAGCTCGGGGTCTGGCACTGGCCACAGCTGCTGCAGGCTCCTCTGCCATCCTGTATGGTTCGTTTGGAAGCCTTCAGAGGATGCAGTGCTTGCTATGGACCTTGAAAGCACCACGAATGATGACATCATACTGTGAGGCTTTCTGACTAGAAATGGACAATTAGTAAGGCTGCCCACATGCTGGGAATTAATTGGCCACTTGAGGGAAAATTGCGTGGAGCTGGCTGACACCTTTTTTTGTGTGTCAGAACCCCACATTCCCACACAAGCCACAAAATCGGGCCCTTTGTGTTCTCCTCATAGCTTACTGTCCCACTTAGCTTTGTATCGTCAGCAAACTTGGATACATTACACTCGGTCCCTTCATTTAGGTCATTAATATAGATTGTAAATAGCTGAGGCCCCAGCACTGATCTTTGCGGCATCCCACATGATGTCCCGTCTTCAAACTGAGGACACCCTCCATCGTGCTGTGTGGCACTACAACCATGCTAAATGGGATAGATTCAGAACAGATCTAGCAGCTCAAAACTGGGCATCCATGAGTCACTGTGGGCCATCAGCAGCAGCAGAATCATCTGGCTGCACTTGTGCTACCTTCATTTCATAGCAGTTTTCCATTCCACCCAAATGATCCCAGACAGTGAAGTGCTGGCTCCTGAGTGATCAAGGATCAAGGATACCCACTGCTGCTTTGGCTAATGACCACTCTGCAACTTCCTGATACAGAAGCAGAGCAAAAATATAATGAGGCCTATATTTCCACCAGGGCCATCATCAAACATGCTTCCGGGGCTGGATTCCCCTCAATGATGCCGCCTGAAATAGGGTGGGATAGTGGCAGACAATGAAGCAAAGTTGGGTGGTGAAATCTATTGCCTGCTCATTGAATGACCTCAATTTCCCTCCCCTTGCTGGGACAGCCTTTGGTTGTCCCCTTCCCCACTCACCATACAAATGACATCCAGGGGAGAGGGGTGGGGAGGAGAAAAGTTTTGTTGCCTTAACATATTTCCTTTCAGCCGTTCCAGTTACCGCCACTTCCTTTGATTGCCATGTGGAAGGTGGTGTTCCTCTTTTGATTTGGAAGGCGGTGTTAAGCTTAGGATAGTGATGATAGTGGCAGAGGTCAGGGAATGGAGAGAAACAACCTTGTAGAGGCCAACTCTCCCTCCATATAGGATCCCACTCACTGTGTAGGTTTTGGTCTCTATTGAGGCTTTCAAGGCTTTAGTTGCTTTGTTCTTTAGAGGTCTTCTGATTCTTTAGATGACCAGCCACTTCTTCTGCTGTTGAAGGGAATTTGTGGCCGTGCATTACCAGGCTCACTCGGCAGTAGAAATTCTGCCTCGAGCCTGCTATGCTTCTTCAGTGACTCCAGACCCAGAGAAATGAATTGGGATTGAGCTGGAGTTGGAGGGCCGTGTCGAATTCCTACCTCGCCGCTATTTCGCCATGAAGAGGAGAATCAAGCACCCCAGTATTTGGGGCATGCTTCGATATACAACTGACAAAATGTCTAAGTTCATTGTGGTTTGCTGCACTTTGCACAACCTCACTATAGACAGTAGCATCCACTTGGATGAGCTGTAACAGGAGCCCATAGAAATTTTGCTGAAGGAGGTGTTTCAGAAAGTGTAAGAAGCACAGGTGGCCACCTGACAAGCCTGTTTATATCTGCCAGAAAGATTTGTAAGATACTAATTTCCCAAACACAAGAAGAATCCTTGCTTACCCCTTCCAAACACCAGCTTCTCTTTCATAAGCAATGAAAGAGAATCCTGAAATTTCCCGAAACCACACTCCTCTCATCCCAGCATCATCCGTATCTCTGCACCTTTCATAAGAACATAAGAAATAGGAGCAGGAGTAGGCCAATTGGCCCCTCGAGCCTGCTCCGCCATTCAATAAGATCATGGCTGATCTGATCCTAACCGCCAATCTACTATCACAGAACCATCTCCTGAATCTAACAGAATTAGACACACGAAACAGGAGCAGGATCAGGCTACACGGCCCCTGGGCCCGCTTCGCTACCCACAGGGCCATGACCGATCCGAATCTAGACTCATGTCCAAATTCCTGCCCGCTCCACATAACCCTTTATTCCCTTTACTTCTAGGAAACTGTCTATTTCTGTTTTAAATTTATGTAATGATGTAGCTTCTACAGCTTTTTGGGGCAGCATATTCCATGGACCTACCACCCTCTGAGTGAAGTAGTTCCTCCTCATCTCAGTTTTGAAAGAGCAGCCCCTTATTCTAAGACTATGCCCCCTAGTTCTAGTTTCACCCATCATCGGGAACATCCTCCCCGCATCCACCCGATCCAACCCCTTCACAATCTTATATGTTTCAATAAGATCGCCTCTCATTCTTCTGAACTCCAATGAGTAGAGTCCCAATCTACTCAACCTCTCCTCATATGTCCATCCCCTCATCCCCGGGATTAACCGAGTGAACCTTCTTTGTACTGACTCGAGAGCAAGTATGTCTTTTCTTAAGTATGGACACCAAAACTGTATGCACTATTCCAGGTGCGGTCTCACCAATACCTTGTCCAATTGAAGCAATACCTCCTTATTTTTATATTCTATCCCCCTAGCAATGAAAGCCAACATTCCATTGGCCTTCTTAATCACTTGCTGCACCTGCATACTAACCTTTTGAGTTTCGTGCACCAGGACCCCCAGATCCCTTTGTACTTCAGTACTTTCCAGTTTCTTGCCATTAAGATAATAACTTGCTCTACGATTTTTCCTGCCAAAGTGCATAACCTCACACTTTCCAGTATTGTATTCCATCTGCCAAAT
Source organism: Somniosus microcephalus (assembly GCF_052327205.1). Classification (NCBI taxonomy): domain Eukaryota; kingdom Metazoa; phylum Chordata; class Chondrichthyes; order Squaliformes; family Somniosidae; genus Somniosus; species Somniosus microcephalus. The sequence goes on from NC_140991.1 coordinate 119,249,744, forward strand.
CTCTGCCCATTTACTTAGCCTATGTCCTCTTGCAGGTTTTTTATGTCCTCCTCACTCACTACTTTCCCTCCCATCTTAGTATCATCTGCAAACTTTGATATGTTACACTCGGTCCCCTCCTCCAAATCGTTAATATAGATTGTAAAGAGTTGGGGACCCAGCACTGACCCCTGTGGAACACCACTAGTTACTGATTGCCAGTCCGCGAATGAACCATTTATCCCAACTCTCTGCCTTCTGTTAGATAGCCAATCCTCTATCCATGCCAGAATATTACCCCCAATCCCGTGATTTTTTATCTTAAGCAATAATCTTTTGTGTGGCACCTTGTCAAATGCCTTTTGGAAGTCTAAATACACTACGTCCACTGGTTCCCCTTTATCCACCTAATCTGTTACTTCCTCAAAGAACTCCAACAAATTTGTCAAACATGACTTCCCCTTCATAAAACCATGCTGACTTTGTCCTATTAAATTATGATTATCCAAATGTCCTGTTACTGTCTCCTTAATAATAGACTCCAATATTTTACCTACCACAGATGTTAGGCTAACCGGTCTATAGTTTCCAGCCTTCTGTCCACTGCCCTTTTTAAATAAGGGCATTACATTAGCAGTTTTCCAGTCTGCCGGGACCTTTGCTGAGTCCAGGGAGTTTTGGAAAATTATTACCAATGCATCCACAATCCCTACCGCCATTTCCCTCAAGACCCTAGGATGTAAGCCATCAGGTCCAGGTGATTTATCCGCCTTGAGTCCCATTATTTTACCGAGTACAACTTCCTTAGTGATTTTGATCGTGTTTAGCTCCTCCCCCCCTATAGCCCCCTGTTTGTCCAGTGTTGGGATATTCTTAGTGTCTTCTACTGTAAAGACTGATACAAAATATTCATTCAGTGTTTTTGCCATCTCCATATTTCCCACCATTAATTTCCCGGTCTCATCCTCTAAGGGACCAACATTTACTTTAGCCACCCTTTTTCTTTTTATATAACTATAAAAACTCTTACAATCTGCTTTTATATTTTTTGCTAATTTACTTTCATAATCTATCTTCCCTTTCTTAATCAATCTTTTTGTTATTTTTTGCTGTCTTTTAAAGTTTTCCCAATCCTCTATCCTCCCACTAGATTTGGCTACCTTATATGCCCTTGTTTTTAGTCGAATACTATCCTTAATTTCTTTACTTAGCCACGGATGGCTGTCTTTTCTTTTACACCCTTTTCTTCTCAGTGGAATATATATTTTTTGGAAGTTGTAAAATAACTCCTTAAATGTACACCACTGATCATGCATCGTCTTACCCTTTAATCTATTTTCCCAATCCACTCTACTCAATTCTGCTCTCATACCTTCATAGTCTCCTTTATTCAAGCTTAGCATGCTTGTTTGAGATCCAACCTTCTCACCCTCTAATTGAATATGGAATTCAACCATGTTATGATCACTCATTCCAAGGGGATCCTTTACTAGGACATTTTTAATTAATCCTGTCTCGTTACACAGGACCAGATCTAAGGTTGCTTGCCCCCTGGTCAGTTCAGTTACATACTGCTCAAGAAACCCATCCCTAATACACTCAATGAACTCATCCTCAAGGCAGCCCTGCCCAATTTGATTTGTCCAATTAATATGATAGTTAAAATCCCCCATAATTATAGATGCTCCCTTATTACAAGCCTCAACTATTTCCTGATTGATACTCCATCCAACAGAGTTGCAACTGTTCAGAGGCCTATAGACTACATCCACGAGTGTTTTTTTCCCCTTATTATTCCTTACCTCCACCCAAACTGTTTCATTATCCTGATCTTTTGACCCAATATCATTTCTCTGTATTACAGTGATTCCTTCCTTTATTAACATCGCCACCCCACCTCCCCTTCCTTCCTGCCTGTCCTTCCTGATCGTTAAATAACCTGGTATGTTTAATTCCCAGGCATTGTCACCCTGCAGCCATGTTTCTGTAATGGCCACAAGATCAAGACCGAGACTCCAAGATGGTATGTTGCCTCCCTGGTGCAAGGGTCAAGGATGTCTTGGAGCGGGTGCAGAGCATTCTGAAGGGGGAGGGGGATCAGCCAGTTGTCGTGGTACATGTAGGTACCAACGATGTAGGTAAAAAGAGGGAGGAGGTCCTACAAGCTGAATTTAGGGAGTTAGGAGCTAAATTGAAAAGTAGGACCTCAAAGGTAGTAATCTCTGGATTGCTACCAGTGCCACGAGCTAATAAGTTTAGAGAGAGTAAGATAGATAAGCTAAATACGTGGCTTGAGCAGTGGTGCAAGGGAGAGGGATTTAAATTCTTGAGGCATTGGAACCAGTTCTTGGGGAGGAGTGACCTGTACCAAGGGGACGGTCTACACCTGAACTGTGAGGGAGCCGATGTCCTCGGGGTAATATTTTCTAGGGCGGTTCGGGAGGATTTAAACTAATTTGGCAGGGGGATGGGAACCTAGGTAGTGGAAAAGAGGGAAGTCATATGAAGTCAGAAATAGATGGTAGAAAGGTGAGAAGCAATAAGCAAAGGAGAGAAACACAAAGGGCCAAACTAATTCATAATGAGAGTGTGAAAAAAGCAAGCCTGAAGGCTTTGTATCTTAATGCTAGAAGCATTAGGAACAAGGTGGATGAATTAGTTGTGGAAATAGAGGTAAACAAGTATGATTTGATTGGGATTACAGAAACGTGGCTGCAGGGTGGGCAAGGCTGGGAACTTAACATCCAGGGATATACAATATTTAGGAAGGATCGGCAAAAAGGTAGGGGAGGTGGGGTAGCATTGCTGGTAAAGGAGCGGATTAATGCAATGGAAAGGAAGGATATTAACTCGGATGAAACGGAATCTGTATGGGTAGAAATGAGAAATAGCAAGGGGAGGAAAACGTTAGTGGGTGTGATATATAGGCCTCCAAATAGTAATATGGAGGTGAGGGAAGGCATAAAAAGGGAAATTAGAGAAGCGTGCGATAAGAGCACAGCTGTCATCATGGGTGACTTTAATTTACATATTGATTGGACTACCCAAACTAGTAAAAATTCTGAGGAGGAGGAATTCCTGGAATGTTTTCGGGACGGTTATCTGGACCAATATGTCGAGGAGCCGACTCGAGATCAGGCCATTTTAGACTGGGTATTGTGCAATGAGAAGGGACTTATCAGCAATCTTCTTGTACGAGGCCCCTTGGGTCAGAGCGATCATAATATGATCGAGCTCTCAGTCGAGATGGAGAGTGAGGAAATTGAATCAGAGACTAAGGTCCAGAACTTAAATAAAGGGAATTACGAGGGTATGAGACGGGAATTGGGTAAGATTGATTGGGTGGTGTTTCTGGGGGGATTGACAGTGGATAGACAATGGCAAGCATTCAAAGATAGAATGGAAGAATTCCAGAACATGTTTATACCGGTTTGGCATAAAAATAAACCTAAAAAGGTGACTCAACCGTGGATAACGAGGGAAATTAGGGACAGCATAAAATCAAAAAAAAGGGCATATCAACTGGCAAAAAAAAGCACCAGACCGGAAGATTGGGGGCAGTACAGGATACAGCAAAAGAGGACAAAGGGATTAATCAGGAAGGGGAAAATAGAATACGAAAGTAAACTTGCAGCAAACATAAAGACAGACTGCAAAAGCTTTTATCGGTATATCAGGAGGAAAAGACTGGTAAAATCCCAAGTCGGTCCCTTGCAGTCCGATTCGGGAGAATATATAATGGAGAATAAGGAAATGGCAGACCAATTAAACTCATACTTTGGTTCTGTATTCACAAAGGAGGACACAAATAACCTCCCAGGAATATCGGCAAACATAGGGACTAATGAGAGGGAGGAGCTGACAGAAATTAGTATCTCTAGGGATATGGTGTTGGGTAAGTTGAGGGGACTGAAGGCCGACAAATCCCCGGGGCCTGATAAACGACATCCTAGGGTACTTAAGGAGGTGGCCCTGGAGATAGCAGATGCTCTAAGGATCATCTTCCGGAACTCCATTGACTCGGGAACAGTACCCGTGGATTGGAGGGTAGCTAATGTTACCCCAATATTTAAAAAGGGGGGTAGAGAGAAAGCAGGGAATTATAGACCAGTAAGCCTTACATCGGTTGTGGGCAAAATGCTAGAGTCCATTATTAAGGATAAAATAGCGGAGCACTTGACAAATGGGGAAAGGATCGGACAGAGTCAACATGGATTTACAAAGGGTAAATCGTGTTTGACTAATCTGCTGGAATTTTTTGAGGAAGTAACTGGTAAAATAGATGGGGGAGAGCCAGTGGATGTGGTGTACCTTGACTTCCAGAAAGCCTTCGATAAGGTTCCACACAAAAGATTATCATGCAAACTTAAGGCTCATGGGACTGGGGGCAAAGTATTAACGTGGATAGAGAACTGGCTGGCGGATAGAAAACAGAGGGTTGGAATAAACGGCTCGTTTTCGGAGTGGCAGGCAGTGACCAGCGGGGTGCCGCAAGGATCTGTCCTGGGACCCCAGCTGTTCACAATATATATAAATGATCTGGATCAGGGAATTGGATGCAATATTTCCAAATTCGCTGACGACACTAAACTAGGAGGAGGGGTGGGCTCTGATGAGGATGTCAGGAGGCTACAGTGCGATTTGGACAGGTTGGGGGAATGGGCGGATACGTGGCAGATGCACTATAATGTGGATAAATGCGAGGTTATCCACTTTGGGGGTAAAAACAGGAGGGTAGATTATTATCTAAATGGCAATAGATTGGGAGATGGGGAAGTGCAGAGGGACCTGGGTGTTCTTGTGCACCAGTCACTGAAGGAGAGCATGCAGGTGCAACAGGCGATTAAGAAGGCAAATGGTATGTTGGCCTTCATATCAAGGGGGTTCGAGTATAGGAATAGGGATACCTTACTACAGCTGTACAAGGTGCTGGTGAGACCGCATCTGGAGTATTGTGTACAGTTTTGGTCGCCCCATCTGCGGAAGGATGTTCTTGCCATGGAAAGAGTGCAACGGCGATTCACCAGGCTGATACCTGGAATGGCGGGAATGACCTACGAAGAGAGATTAAATAGTTTGGGCTTGTACTCACTGGAGTTTAGAAGATTGAGAGGGGATCTCATCGAAACATATAAAATTATGGCAGGCCTGGACAGGCTGAATTCAGAGAGAATGTTTCCAATGGCCGGGGAGCACAGAACCAGGGGCCACAGTCTAAAAATAGCGGGCAAATCATTTAAAACAGAGATGAGGAAGAATTTCTTCACTCAAAGAGTGGTGAGCCTGTGGAATTCCCTGCCACAGAGGGCTGTGAAGGCTAATTCAATAAATATTTTCAAGAGAGAATTGGATATATTTCTGAAGGCTAAGGGGATTAAGGGTTACGGAGAAAAGGCGGGGACGGGGTACTGAACTGGTAAGATCAGCTATGATCTCAGACGAAGATCAGCCATGATCTCATTGAATGGCGGAGCAGGCTCGAAGGGCCGAATGGCCTACTCCTGTTCCTATCTCTATGTTTCTATGTTTCTATACCCATATGTAGTTATTTCTGCCATTAACTCGTCTATTTTGTTACGAATGCTACGTGCATTCAGATAGAGAACTTTCAAATATGTTTTGTGACACTTAGTTCCTGCTTTTGCCCTTTTTATTACTTTACCTTTTACTCCATACCTTCTGCCCCTTCCTGACACGCTCTGGTTTTTAATTTCCCCACTGCTACCTAAGTCTATGACCTTCTCTGTTGTCATTTTCATTATTTGCTCTCTAGGAACCTCCCCCCCACTTGTTAGTTTAAAGCCCTCTCTATAGCCCTAGTTATATGATCTCACATCTCAGCCTCTGCAATGGTACTCAACAAACTCAGCAACTGCTGTGGCCAAATAATTTATTAAAGAAATATAGTTAAGTGTCTCTGAATCTGGTGCCTGTTACCACCCCTCATTTGAGTATGTTTTGTGCGTGACGACTTACTCCAGTGCTCCTTGTGGCTGGAAACTGTGAGGTGGCTGGCAGCTGCATTTCTGGGTGAACACCTGGGATCCATGAGGCTCCCTATCTCTGTCAGCATGGCCCACGATGTTTCAGGGGGCATATCCAAGATCCAAACTTGGTAAGCAGTAAATTCTATGGCCTGCTAAAGAGAGAAGCTTCCTTTACATCCTGCCAACCTTAGATTGCAGGTCTGGGATTCTTCTCCCTGCGGTAGTGTTTCCGCCTGCCCTTCCAACACCGCTGCATCCCCATTGCAGGCTTCCAGTGGGATACCCACCAAAAGAGTGCCTGGCACTGTGAGAGTGCAAAATCCCAGCAGTGCTGCAGAGCGACCACCACTGCAGTACCAGAAGAGCTGGAAGCACTGTTATAGGACTGGGCACTCTGAAGATCAACACCAGAGCCTTCAGCAGGAAAGTGTTGTGGGTGGAATGGAGGGAGAGGAGGTCACTCCAAAGTCTTATCCCTCCATGGGGGCACCTCAAGGCTGTTACTGCCACTTTATGGGACCTACCACTATCTTCCCCATGGTGGCCTGGGAAGCAGCAGTAACCCAGGCAGATAGGAGGAAAAACACTGGAGACTAAGGCCCCCTCCTCCACTGCCATTTACATATGGCAGGTGTGGAAGCAGACAATTCCAGAGCCTGGAGCCTAGACAGCTCAAGGAATGGCCAGCAATGGGAGGGGCAGATTCAGAGTCAGAAGAGCAGAAAGTTACGGCGGGAGGTATTGTAGGCCGAGAGGAGGTTACAGAGATAGGGAGAGGCAGGGCCATGAAAGGATCTAAACACAAATATGAGAATTTTAAAATTAAGGCATTAGGGGACCAAGAGCCAAGGTAGGTCAGCGAGGACAGGGGTGATCTGTGAGCAGGACTTTGTGTGGAATAGGAAAGGGCAGCAGAGTTTTGGATGATATGAAGCTTATAGAGGCTGGAGGATGGGCATATGGCCAGGAGATTTCAGCTTTCCAGCATCTGCAGTATTTTGCTTAAGCTTAAATTGGAACTTAATGGCTCCCACTTTAAAATATTTCTAATATGATGCTGAACTGTGACATATTGTCATAGCAAAGTGCCACCGAAACTACTTGCAAACTGTTTAGATTTCCATTTGCACAAGGTGAAATGTAGGCTGGGCTCTGGAGAGCAACCTGGAAGAGCGCGTGGCTTTAGGTGTGAGCTGGGGGTTAAAACTGGGAAAAATGTCAGCGCGTCAGGAAGCTGGCTCCAACCTGCCGGCTTCCACATTTAACTCAAACACTTAACACGTTTGGCTGCATGCGCACAACCTCCTCGGGAGAGACGGGCTGCCAATTACCATATGTTAATCGCTCAATTAGAGCGATATTAACACACGCTTTTGACTCTGACGTCGGGTCCATGGGTTTCCTGAAACTTGCCAGTGAAACAAAGGCGAGTACACAGCAGCAATTGAGGGGACTGAATCAATCTCAGGGAAATATGTCAATAAATGCTCAGCACTCACAGTTGCTTTCTTACCTGCTTGTTCACAGTAATTTTGCTGAAAAGTTACTTTCTACACTTTGGATGTTTGCTCTAGCACATCAGGATGGGTGCCGCTTAGATTAGACCTCAGATGAGGACCAAGATGACCAGCAACAGCACCTGCAGCAGCTGCTGCTCACAGACCTGTAGCTCCAATTCAAATTCAAATTCAAATTCAAATCGCTTTATTGGCATGATAAGGTACATCACAGGAGAGAGGGCAGCAGCAGAGAGGGGAGTGGCAGAGAGGGCACCAGCAGAGAGGTGAGCAGCAGAGGTGCAGCTTGCAGGAGGCAATAGCAAAGAAACAGGGTCTACAGGCCGAGGCAGAGTTTCCTTGACATGTCTGAACAGCAGTTTCTCAGGAGGCTCAGGATGTCACATCAGGTGGTGGCAGACATCTGCAGCCTCCCAGACGAAGACCTGCTGGACCTGGTAGTCACGCGAGGACTGCTGGATCCAGGAGCTAATTGCCTGTACACCTACATCCTGGACCCAGGGTCCCTACCTAACCCACCCACCGCGATCGGCAACCCCCCCCCCCCCAGGCCTCCCCGCCTCCCACCACCGATGATGTTGAGGCCGGCCATGATCTTTTCTCCCCACCACCAATCCTCCGGTGGCTGGCCACGATCTTCCCTTCACCCTCCCCGATCATCTGGCCTCGATCCTCTCTCCACCTCCATCCCGATCCTCTGCCCGACGCCCCCGATCCTTTTAACGGCCCGGCGTGAGCCCCGATCCCATGCCTGACGCCCCCCTGATCCTTTTAAAGGCCCAGCCTGAACACGAACCCACCCTCCCTCCTCTGTGCGGCCTAGTGCCGCAGGCCTACCTGCCCGCAGCCAGCCAGCCTCTCAATTTGGCTGGCTGTGGGAGGGAAACTGAGGCCTTGCCTGCAAATCAGGCCCTGCCATTAAAGTCAGCGGAGCCTGCGGGAAACCCGGTCTCCTGGGTTTCCCAACCACCTTGGAGCCTCTCTACCCTCAGCTTGCCTTCCTCCTGAAAATCCAGCCCATAGCTACTGTTCTCTGCAGTCGTGAAAGTCCCGAAGGCTGTGTTGCCTGCCAGGGTTAAGGATATCTCCTCGCGGCTGGCAAAGAACTTGGCGCATGAGGGAGAGGATCCAGTTGTAGAACTAGGAATGAAGTTCTGCTGAGGGAGTTTGAGGAGATAGGGTCTAAATTAATAAGCAGAACCGCAAGGGTAATAATCTCTGAATTACAACCTGAGCCACACGCAAATTGGCATCGGGTCAAGCAGATCAGAGAGTTAAATGCGTGGCTGAAAGAGTGATGTGGGAAGAAGGAGTTTCAATTCATGGGGCACTCGTTGTGTTGTGGTGTTGTGTCGCTACACTTTCCTTCATCACTGTTCCACGCAGGCTCTGGCTCGAGAGTTGAAGTCCCTCAGATCTTTAGGTCTGCATGGCTCTGGTAAAAAATTAGAAATCTAAAGAGAGGCAATAGAGCAGTGTAGCAATTTGAGTAAAGATAAGCAGAATGTGACAGGAAGGGACAGAGGCCAAGAAATTCAGTTGTTAGCGCCAGCCACTAGCGCCTTAAGAGGGCGAGAAGTGGGGCGCGAAGCGGCTAGCGCCCGGGCGCGGCGCGATCTGCGCCTCTCGCGAACTTGAGTCAAGAACTAGCGGCGGCGCAAAACCACAGCGCCCGCTCAGCTGCGCGCGCAGATCCTGACGTCATTTCATGGTGCAACGCCCTTGGTGCGCCCTGAACCGGAACTTCAGTGGCGCCCCCCTTCTTTGCGCCTGGCGCTCCCAGCGACTGGTTGAGTGGAACGGTTCCCAGTCGCTGTGGGGCTGGGGAGGCGCTATTTAAAGGGGACTCTTCCTGCATTCTTTGTGGCAGCCATTTTGTTCCACTCCTTCTGTGTGAGAGAGAGAGATTTGGAGAGAGACAAAGGGAGAGAGCTTTCTGCTTTGACTCATCGCTCGCACAGGTGCTTCTGGCTTCAGGCCAGAGCTTTGCAGTTGGATTTATTTCTCAGTGCCATAGCCTTGAGTGGCCACATATAATGGGGGCTGCAGTGGGTGGAAACGTTGGGTTTCTGCATTGCATTGAAAGGGCTCAGAGACGCCAAGAGAGAGTGACAATCATGGCCAGATGGAGAAGGGCCAACAGGCGTCGGCACAGGAGGCCTTACCCTCCCAGGGTATACCGACAGCACTTCTCCTACCTCAACATGTCTGAGGAGCAGTGCACTCGGAGGCTTCGATTCAGAAGGGAGGTGGTCACGGAGATATGCCACCTGCTTCAGAGAGATCTGCAGCCTCAGCTGAGGAGCAGGACGTCTCTGTCGGTGGTGGTGAAGGTGACAGTGGCTCTCAACTTCTATGCCACCGGCTCCTTCCAATCCGCTACTGGGGACATTGCCAATATCTCCCAGTTCGCGGTGCATTGCTGCATCCGCCAGGTCACGAATGCCCTCTTCAGAAGGAGACGTCAGTACATTTCCTTCCCCATGACCCCGGACAAGCAGCAAGAGTGTGCAATGGGATTTGCAAGAATAGCGGGATTCCCCATGGTCCAGGGCGCCATTGACTGCACGCATGTGGCTTTGCGGGCGCCTCTAGAGAATGCCGAGGATTACCGCAACCGGAAAGGCTACCATTCGCTGAACGTGCAGTTGGTTTGTGACCACAGGCAGCTCATACTAGCTGTGAATGCCCGCTTTCCAGGCAGCAGCCACGACGCCTTCATCCTGCGCCAGACTTCTGTGGCAGACATTTTCGAAGCCCCGGCTCACCCAGGAGGCTGGCTTCTCGGGGACAAGGGCTATCCTTTGTGCACCTGGCTGATGACCCCACTCTGTGCGCCCACCACCCCTGCTGAAGAACGATGCAATGAGAGCCATCAAGCGACCAGGAACATAATTGAGCACACAATCGGTGTGCTGAAGCAATGGTTCCGCTGTCTGGACCATACCGGGGGAGCCCTACAGTACTCGCCTGAGCGAGTCTCCCATTTCGTTGTAGTGTGCTGCATGCTGCACAACCTGGCTATCCTCAGGACTCAGCCACTGCCAGCAGACATTGGAGGACCACCAGAGGAGGAGGAGGAGGAGGAGCACCAAGACGGGAGGGAGGCACAAAGTGCAAGGGCCGTCCGTCAGCGGCTTATTGCAAGTCGGTTCTAGGCCCCCTCTCAGGGAATGGCTTGTGCCATTGAAAGAACATGAATGGAGCCGCTCCGCAAACCCTGAGGCGGTCAAGGCAACAAATAGTTCAAAGTGCAAATATGGACAATCTGAATAAAGACAATTCTTTATTTAACAAACTCTGTGCCCTTCCCGCATGACAAACAAATACAGAGAAACCCCCCAAAAAGCAGTCAGACACATAACTGGCTCTCACAACCTGGAGAAAATGAACAAAACAGTGAAACAAAAATGACCATGATCCTCGGCCTTCATAAAAAACAAACACAACATTCTCGGCCTTCATAAAAAACTAACACAACATTCTTGGCCTTCATAAAAAAGTAACACAACATTCTCGGCCTTCATAAAAAACTCAACATTTTGCCACACCTCCTACTTTTTGGCCTGCGAGGGTGATCCACCTCGCTTGCGCGATTGGCCCCTTCCCGCCCTGCAGCTCCTCCTCAATGGGATCCCAGTGGCTGCAGCAAGGCTGGGGGAAGGCTGCTGAGGGTCAGATAGTGAGTCGGCAGATGCCCTTGGGGGATGGCCTGGACCAGCTCTGGGCCTGGAGGGCCCGGCTGCTGACTGCTCCAACTCTGCTTGGACGGCAGCAGTCTGTCCTACGGGTGGTGGCAGCTGCAGTGGAGGAGTGACAGTGTTGGCAGCAGGAATGCTGCCAACCTGACAGAGCACAGGCACTCCCTGGTCGGCCGAGACACTGGCACTCGCACAGGCCAGCACTGAAGCATGCACAGCAATCTGCTGAAGCACAGACTGCTGGGCTGCTGCGGCGCGGCGAGGGCCCCGACGATTCCTGGCCGATCCAGCGAGTGTGGCAGCAGTTAGTGCCCGTGTGGCCCTGATCTGTGTCTGCATCAGACCAGCCAGTGAATGCATGGCACGACTAAGCACTTGGCTGGAAGCCGCATGTGATGCAGTGACGTCCTGCTGACTCCTGGTCTGTGATGCAGTGACGTCCTGCTGACTCCTGGCCTGTGATGCAGCGACCTCCTGCTGACTCCTGGCCTGTGATGCAGCGACCTCCTGCAGACTCCTGGCCTGTGCTGCCCCAAAGTCCTGCAGACTCCTGGCCTGTGCTGCCCCGAATTCCTGCAGACTCCTGGCCTGTGCTGCCCCGAATTCCTGCACACTCCTTGCCAGTGACTCTATGCAGTCAGGCATCCTTGCCACTGCAGCCATGAGCTCAATGTGCCTGCGCTCAGCCTGGGCGCCTATTTCACCAAGGAGCCGCACCTCCTCTGCACTCACTGTAGCAGGACTGGAGGCCGAACTCACCCTCCGGGGGGAAGGCCGCCGAGCTTCCCTACCCCTCCTGCATTGCTGCAGCCCGCTGGGCCCCGGAGCTTCACCGTCATTAGACCCTTCCCCCCTGCTCCCCTCCAGGGAAGACGTGTCCCCATCATGGCCATGGGCTGCCTCGGCTGAAGGTGGCACTGATGGTCCGGCTTCCTCTTCCTCCTCCTCGCCTTCCGATTCACTCACAGTGCCAGCTTGAGGGCCTGCCTCCTCACCTGGCGATTCAGCATCTGAAAGCAGGGAGGCACAAGAGTTGCTTTAGAGTGAGGACAGGGCGGCAGCGAGGGAGGCATGAGTGCTACAATGCACTGCATTGGTTCGAGAGTGGCAAAGGATGCTGGTGTGAGGCACAAGTGGAAACAGAGAGGTCAAAAAGGTGATGACCTTACCATTGCTGTCCAGAACGGGGTCGGCATCTCCAGTGGCGACGGGGCCAATCAGCTGGCCTCCCATAATCCGCTCCACTCGCTGCTCCAGGTCTCTGAGGTCTTTAAGTTCAGGACGGCCTCCCCCGGTCCATAGCTGCTGCCTGCGATTGTGGGCCAGCTTGCCCTGCAAGAGAAAGGACGGGCTCTGAGTACAGTGTCAAGCCCTGATCTTGCCTGCACTGCCTCCCATGGTGGAATAGCCCTGACAGTGTCAAGCCCTGATCTTGCCTGCACTGCCTCCCATGGTGGAATAGCCCTGACAGTGTCAAGCCCTGATCTTGCCTGCACTGCCTCCCATGGTGGAATAGCCCTGACAGTGTCAAGCCCTGATCTTGCCTGCACTGCTTCCCATGGTAGAATAGCCCTGACAGTGTCAAGCCCTGATCTTGCCTGCACTGCCTCCCATGGTGGAATAGCCCTGACAGTGTCAAGCCCTGATCTTGCCTGCACTGCCTCCCATGGTGGAATAGCCCTGACAGTGTCAAGCCCTGATTTTGCCTGCACTGCCTCCCATGGTGGAATAGCCCTGACAGTGTGTGAATGTGCATGGGATTTTCATGAGAGTCCCATAGGTGTTGGATGAGGGCTGGGCATTGGGGCTTTCAGGACCCTTTGGCCATAAAGTGAGGTGCACATGCAGGGATGAAGAGGATACTGGAAAGGGTACTCACCCTGACAACCCGACTGAGGTTGAACTTCTTTCTGCATTGCGTGGGTGTCCTGGGGACCATGCTGCTGGAGGTCACTCCGTTTGCCACCTCCCTCCAAGCTTTCCTGTATTCGCTGGGCAGCGGCCTCCTGCCACTGTCAGGGAAGAGGACAGGTCGCCGGCACTCCACTGCCTAGATTCAGGGCTGCAGTGTGCAGGGCGTGGCAGCAAAACAAATTGACCCTCCCCCCTTTAAGAGCTGACCGGCGCCAGCGTGTTTGCCTGCAATCTATAACTTGCTGCACCTGCGCTGCGCCCACCCTCGCTGGTAGCACCTCGGCTCGCCGGCTTAGCGCCTTATGATAGTTGTGCACCGCCTGCTTTAGCGCAGCAGCAAACTCTTGGGGCGATGCAACTCAATTTCGGCGAAGGTGGCGCTAAGTTGCGCCCGGCGCTAAATTTAGTGAACGCCCGGCTGTAGCGCTCCAAACGTGGCAATACTGAATTTCTAGGCCAGAGAGTTTAACGGTAATAGTGCATCAGTGAATAAGGTCAAAATAGGGAATAATGGTAAAAAATTTAAAGGTTCTTTATCTAAATGCATGAAGCATTTGTAACAAGATCGACAAACCAGTGGCACAAATAGAGATAAATGGGTTTGATCTAATAACCATTACAGAGACATGGAGATCGATTTTAATAGCCCTGAGGAGGCGGGTTTGGAGGTGGGTCAGCTGCGAAAAATCGGGAAAAATGGCTTCAAACACCCAACCCGCCTCCATCCCGCCCCCACACGATTTTCGTGAGTGTCTGTTCAGCTGCTCCCAAACTGACCTGACTCCAACCAGTGGGACAGGTAGTTAAGGCATTTAAGAGCCTGTTAACTGCCTTGATAATCCTATTTTGATAGTGGTTTCCCATTTTTGTGCCTCTGGCTCCTGTTTCCCGTCTTGTCAGAAACAGTCCAGCTGGAAGGAGATGAGTTTACGGAGGACATGATCTGTAGTTATTATTGGTGCAGAACTTTCAAAGCGCTCCTGTAACATGGCTGGCATTCAAATGCAACAACTTTGCTGTTGGAGGTTTGAGATAAGATTTTGAAAATTTACTGACACCCATCTGCTGTGTGAACTGATTGGAATAATTTCAGGACACTCTGAGTGTACGCTTGCAAGCTTCTTACCTCAACTGAAATCTATAACAACGAGATGGGAACCATTTACATCCTCTCATCCTGGTCGTCAGATTCGGAGGAAGAGCAGCGCGGCTTAGTGCAGCCGGATGAACAAGTGGCTCAGCACACAGCCTCCTTGGAGGAAGATGGAGGACGAGGAAGAAGACGAGGAGGAGGATGAGGAGGAGGATGGGGAATAATGCCTTGCGAGGCCGGATGTGATCAATCCAGTAGCAGGCAACCACATTGAAGGCCTTCAGGCAAGGGATGCACTCATCCATGCCAGATTCGCGTAAGCTTACGCTTCAACCACAGGTGGCTGGCACATGGCGATGAATATAAGTCCGACATTCTCAAACCCCAGGCATCATCTGTCCAATAAACGGTGGTTTGCGCTCAGTGTCACCACCATCATTCTACATGGAAATCGCTCTGAGCCCTCACTCTTGAACTTCCATTTCCCAGAACACAGAGACCACACTTTAGGTGATCTCAGCAGATCATTAAACCTTTTTCGACACTAAACCCCTATGCGTCTGGCATTCTGCACACAGACCTCAAGCTCACCTCCTCAGCAATTTGCAGCCAAGCTGCCTTGGTTGACTGAGGAGGCCTCCTCCTTCCATTTCCAGGGAAGCGGAGCTCCTGACATCCTCTAACTCCCTCAACAATAGCATGGAGAGAGCCCTCATTGTACCTGGGTGCAGCCTTAGTTTTTTGGGCTGCCATTCCTGCAGCTCCCAGTACCTTTAAGAGAAAAAAGCATTAATATTACTAAGCAAATGATTGGAACACATCTGGCATCTTTTTCATTTTATAGTCAGATAATAAAGTCATATATCAAAAAATCATGACTCTCTTTCTGGAATAATATGGCCAACAATATCATTCATTAAATTTTGCTCAGAACAGATGCTGTCAACTCCCCTTTCTATATAATAAAGCACCAAGCCATCGCAATGACATTTTTTGCAAAGGGGACATGGTCCCTTTAAATTTTCAAACAAACAACGCGTCATCAGACGCGCAAAACTGAC
Organism: Somniosus microcephalus; assembly: GCF_052327205.1. Classification (NCBI taxonomy): domain Eukaryota; kingdom Metazoa; phylum Chordata; class Chondrichthyes; order Squaliformes; family Somniosidae; genus Somniosus; species Somniosus microcephalus. The sequence goes on from NC_140991.1 coordinate 119,264,996, forward strand.
ATCCTCCAAGCAATTGCCTGGAGGGATCCACATGTCGGCCGTAATGAGGCCAATGAAGTAAAAATCGGAAGTGCTGGGAGGCGGCAGCCGGGTGCAGGTCCGAAAGCTGCCGAGCAGCGGGCCCGCCCTCAACCCGCCTCCGTTATTAAAATCGAGCCCATGGTTGCAGGTGACCAAGGTTGGGAACTAAATATTCCAGGGTACTTGACATTTCGATAAGACAGGCAGAATGGAAAAGGAGGGGGGGAGCACTGATAATAAAGGATGACATAAGGACAGTAGTGAGAAAGGATCTTGGCTTAGAAGATCAGGAAGTTGAATCAGTGTGGGTGGAGATAAGGAATAACAAGGGGCAGAAAACATTGGTGGGAGTTCTATATAGGTCCCCTAACAATAGCTATACCGTTGGACAAAGTATTAATCAAGAAATAATAGGAGCTTGTAACAAAGGTAATGGAATAATCATGGGGGACATTAATCTTCATATAGACTGGACAAATCAAATTGGCAAAGGTAATCTGGAGGACGAGTTCATGGGATACATTCGAGACAGATTCCTAGAACAATACGTCATGGAAACAACCAGGGAACAAGCTATTTTAAATTTTGTATTGTGTAATGAGACAGGGTTAATTAGTAATCTCATAGTAAAGGATCCTTTGGGGGAAGAGTGATCATAATATGATAGAATTTCATGTTAATTTTGAGAATGACATACTTAAGTCCAAAACTAGAGTCTTAAACTTAAATAAAGCCAATTACATAGGTATGAGGGGTGAGTTGGCTAAGGTAGATTGAGAAAATAGATTAAATGTTATGATGGTAGATAAGCAGTGGCAAACATTTTAAAGAAATATTTCACAATTCTCAATATACATTCCATTAAGAAATTAAAAACTCCATGGGAAAAGTGATCCATCCATGGCTAACTAAAGAGGTTCAGGTTAGTGTTAGATTAAAAGAGCCTTATAATATTGTAAGCTTGAGAATTGGGAGAATTTTAGAAACCAGCAAATGATGACAAAAAATTGATAAAAAGGGAGAAAATAGAATATGAGAGTAAATTAGCAAGAAATATAAAAACGGATTGTAAGAGCTTCTACAAGTATATAAAAAGGAAGAGAGTAGCAAAAGTAAACATTGGTCCTTTAGATGCTGAGACAGGAGAAATTATAATGGGGAATAAGGAAATGGCAGAGACATTAAACAAATATTTTGTATCTGTCTTCATAGTAGAAGACACAAAATGCATACCAGAAATAGTGGGGAACCAAGGGGCTAATGAGAGTGAAGAACCTAAAGTAATTAATATCAGTAAAGAAAAAGTACTAAAGAAACTAATGGGACTAAAAGCCAACAAATGCCCTGGACCTGATGGCCTCCATCCTAGGGTTCTAAAAGAGGTGGCTGCAGAGATAGTGGATGCATTGTTGTGATCTTCCAAAATTCCCTAGATTCTAGAATGGTCCCAGCAGATTGGAAGGTAGCAAATGTAACATGGTATTCAAGAAAGGAGGGAGAGAGAGAGAAAACAGGGAACTACAGGTCAGTTAGCCTGATATCATCCACGAGCAAATGCTGGAATCAATTGTTAAAGAAGTAGTAACAGGGCACTTAGAAAATCATAATATGATTAGGCAGAGACAACATGGTTTTATGAAAGGGAAATCGTATTTGACAAATTTATTAGGCCAGAATTTGCAGAGAGTACACCGTCATACCGTCTTTGAAATGGACTGCAAGTTTAGGATTTACGCATGCGCTAAATCCCGAACTTGCGATCAGTCAATGTACGCGTTGACAGATCATCCGCACGGCCAAAGAAAAAACTATTTCTGGTGCAGAGTTGGGCTATTTCCCTACCAACTGTCCCTTTTCATCTCAGAAATCTGATTGTTAATTGTATCAAATGTGTCAGCTGTGCTCAGTAGGTAGCACACTCACCTCTGAGTCAGAAGGTTGTGGGTTCAAATCCCACTCCAGGGGCTTGAGCACATAAATCTAGGCTGACACTCCAGTGCAGTACTGAGGGAGTGCTGCACTGTCAGAGGTGCCATCTTTCAGATGAAACATTAAACCGAGGTCCCATGGCACTATTTTGAAGAAGAGCAGGGGAGTTATCCCTGGTGTCCTGGCCAAAATTTATCCCTCAATCAACATAACAAAAGCAGATTATATGGTTATTATCACATTGCTGTTTGTGGGAGCTTGCTGTGCGCAAATTGGCTGATGCGTTTCCCACAATACAACAGTGACTACACTTCAAAAACTCCTTCATTGGCTGTAAAGCGCTTTGAGACATCCGGTGGTCATGAAGGCGCTATATAAATGCAAGTCTTTCTTTCAAATGAGTTTTTCTTGTTTCTGCAAAGATTGGAGTTTTGATTATGCTGACAATTAATATCAGCAAATTAAACTAACAGAAATAAGATGTAGTGAAGTTGGTGGAATGAAGCTAATTAGGAATTAAATTCCAATCCTACAAAGTAATTGTAATTAAATCTGATTATGGGATTCCCTTCTGAAATGATGTAAAATCTAATTTAGCTTCCTGACTGGAGGAACAGGTCCACATGATCCCAGGTATGTGTAGTGTATGTACCTTTAAGAGAGAACTACTTTTACAGCTCCTGTATACTGTAGTACCGGCAGTGACCACACCTGTATATAAGCCTTGAGCATGCCTTTGTACTGTCAGTCTTTAGACTACCCTCCTCCAGTAAACACCTGTTGATTGTTAAGTTACAGCCTCCGTCTAGTTATTGGAAAACATCCTACTTTAAGAATCACGGATTCAACAGTGGCGACGAGGTCGATTAGAATCTACCTGCAACTCTTCATTTCCTTTCAACGATTCGCTCCGGTAGGGCGGTGGAAGAAAGTCGAGGCCAGAAGCACGGGCGTCGACCATGAGCAACCGCCCAGTCATCCGGCAGAGAGTGAACGTCACAGGGGAGGCTGTTGAGAGCCGGGCTTGGTTCCCCAGCCACGACGATCCAGCAACAGTCTGGCAACAGGTACAGTGCAGACCCTTCCCGGACAGCGGCGGCTGGAGCCGACCGACGGCACAGAAAAGGCCGAGCAGCGTCGACGGGGTGAGAGAGAGGGTGAAGCGCACAGGGTGCAGCCGGGGGTTGAAAACCAAGCGGCGTCGAGGAAAAACAAAAAAAAGAGAGAGAGGGTAAAGCAGCAGCCGGGTTCAGGACCGAGCGGCGGCAACGGAAGAGGCGCACAGGAGAATGCGCAGAGCACAGCCAGGGCTCAAGGGCTGAACAGCGTCCACGGGGGAAGGAAAGGAAGCGCGGGAGACGCCATTGAGTCGCGGAGAAGGGAGAGCGCGGGAGACGCCATTTTAGAAGCTGCAGCGGAGAAGAAGGGCGAGCACGGGAAGAAAGGAAAGTGCGGGAGACGCCATTTTGTGCCAGCGGAGAAGAAGGGAGAGCGCGGGAGACGCCATTTTAGACAGTTTAATCACACCCAGGGATGCCGAAGAGTGGCAGTATCACTGCGTTCGACAATGAAGTCGAAGATTGGGCGACATATGTGGAACGCATTGAGGTCTACTGCAGGGTGAATGAAGTGCCAGATGCTAGGAAAGCACTGGTTTTGTTGAATTCCATGGGTGCAAAAACTTATGGCTTACTGCGAAACCTAATAACCCCTGAGAAGCCAGTGGATAAGAATTTCGAAAGCATAGTGGAAATCCTACAGGACCACTTAAACCCCACACGGCTGCTGATAGCAGAAAGATTTAAGTTCCACAAAAGGAACCAGCATAAAGACGAAAGTAATGCTGAGTACTTAACGAAACTGCGCAAGCTATCGAAACACTGCCAGTTTGGATTGGGACTAGCAGATACGTTAAGGGACAAGTATGTGTGTGGGCTTCAAAGTGAAGGAACCCAGAAACGGCTTCTATCAGAAAAGGATCTTACGCTGGACAAGGCTTTCAGCATGGCAGTATCACACGAAGCAGCCGCACGGGGCTCTACAGAGATACAACGGAGACCGCAAGAATATGGCACCAATGAAATGTCATATGGAGCAGGGAAGTGTTATCGCTGCGGCAGAACAACACACGACCAGAAGGATTGTTGGTTCAAGGACCAAGTGTGCAGACAGTGTGGAAAAGCAGGACACATAGCAAGAGTCTGCAGGTCAGGGAAGAAAACCAGCAGCAAGAAATCTCCACAGGAGAAGTACAAAAAGGTACACAAGGTGATGGACAGTAGTTCAGACGAACAGAAAAGTGATATAGACTCCGGAAGCAAGGAGCTGGGTTGTCTGAAACTACATAAGGTAATCAAAATGGAGGATCACCAGACTATCTGGGTCACGCTCAAGATAGACGGAGTCCAAGTGAAAATGGAATTGGACACAGGATCAGCCCTAACAGTCATAAACCAAAGGGACTACAAGCGGCTATTTTCACATATACCCTTGAAAGCTACAGAGATTGTCTTGAAGACGTACACGGGGCAAAAAGTCTACCCCAAAGGAAAAATAAGGGTGAAAGTGATATACAAAGGCCAGGAAATACCTAAAATGGACCTATATGTATTGCCAGATGGAGGACCGCCACTACTAGGATGTGAATGGATCCGGAAGATATTATTAGATTGGCATTCCATACAGGCACTGAAGGTTGAGGCCAAAAAGGATGACGACGTCACACCTGGACGACTGTCAAAAATGCTAACTGACGCACAAGAAGTGTTCCAGGAGGGACTCGGAACACTAAAAGGCATAACAGCGATGATTAAAATAGAGGAAAATGCAAGCCCAAAGTTTTTTAAGGCCAGACCGGTGCCTTATGCGATCCGACCAGCCGTCGAAGCAGAGCTGGAAGGGTTGGAACGTTCAGGAGTACTGTCCAACGTAGACTGGAGCGAGTGGGCTACACCCATCGTTCCTGTAATGAAGAGGTCGTTGAGTAATATGCCTGGGGAACCAAAGAAGGTCCGCATCGGTGGGGATTTTAAGGTGACAGTGAACCCAATCCTTCACACGGTACAATATCCGCTTCCACAGATTGAGGATATTTTCGCCTCGCTATCTGGAGGTAAATGCTTCACCAAAATTGCTCTGGCCCAGGCGTACTTGCAAATGGAGGTAGAAGAAGCCTCGAAACAATACCTCACGATCAACACTCGTAAAGGTCTCTACCAATACAACCAGCTGGTGTTCGGGGTAGCATCGGCTCCGGCTATTTGGCAAAGGGCAATGGATCAGATCAGCCATGATCTTATTGAGTGGCGGAGCAGGCTCGAGGGGCCGATTGGCCTACTCCTGCTCCTATTTCTTATGTTCTTATGTTCTTATAGATCAAGTCCTGCAAGGGATTCCAGGGACCCAGTGTTATTTGGACGACATCCTGGTCACGGGCGAAAATGACAGTGATCACCTCGCCAACCTGGAGAAGGTGCTCACTAGATTAAAGGAATATGGGCTAATCGCCACAAGTGCGAGTTTTTCCAGAAGCAGATCTCGTATTGTGGCCACGTTATTGATGAAGAGGGGTTACATAAGTCCCCTGAAAAGATTGAGGCAGTAGTCAAGGCTCCAGCACCGGAAAATGTGTCACAACTGAGGTCGTTCCTCGGGCTGGTGAACTACTACCATAAGTTCTTACCAAATTTGTCTACCGGACTACACCCACTGAACACCCTACTGCAACAGGGGGTACCATGGAAGTGGAATGACAAATGTAAACGAGCTTTCCAGAAGTGCAAAGAATTGATCACATCAAAAGAGGTGTTGGCCCATTTCAACCCAGCACTACCAATTCGGTTGGCATGTGATGCATCACCCTATGGTATTGGAGCGGTGCTGTCGCACAAATTCCCAGACGGGTTGGAGAGGCCAGTAGCCCTTGCGTCTCGGTCACTAACCTCAGCCGCGCGCAACTACGCCCAGATCGACAGGGAGGCCCTCAGCCTAGTATGGGGAGTGAAAAAATTCAACCACTATCTGCATGGGCAGAAGTTCACCTTGCTGACTGACCACCAACCACTTGTCTCCATCTTTAATCCAAAGAAGGGTGTTCCGGTGATGACTGCACAACGGCTACAAAGATGGTCACTTTTTCTCGGGGCGAACCAATATGAAATAGAGTATAAGGGCACGAAACAGCATGGAAACACTGATGGGCTATCACGCCTGCCACTGCCTACGGTGGAGGAAGCACCAGCAGTGGACCCTATCGAAATATTTTATTCGTCGATAATTGAACGATTGCCAGTAACTAACGCGGATATAGAGAAGGAGACCCGCAATGATCCGACACTGTCTCGGGTATATGATTTGACGGTGAAGGGATGGCCAACACATGGCGACTCACTGTTGCCAGCATTCTCATCCAGAAGAGAACAGCTGTCAGTATGCCAGGGGACAGTGATGTGTGGATCCCGAGTGGTAATTCCACCCAAGTTAAGGGAGAGAGTTCTCAATGAGCTTCACGAAGGTCATCTGGGAGGGGTGAAAATGAAAAGCCTTGCTAGGGCTTATGTGTGGTGGCCGGGGATCGATCAACAAATCGAGGACCTAACAAAGAGCTGCTCAGGATGCCAGAAGGTCCAAAATGCACCACCACATGCCCCTCTACACCCATGGGAGTGGCCCTCCTCTCCATGGCAATGGGTGTATATTGATTTTGCTGGTCCATTCATGGACTCAATGTTCTTAATAGCAGTGGATGCGCACTCGAAATGGCCTAAGGTGATCAAAATGTCCTCAACCACGACAGAGAAAACGATTGCAGTCCTACGGACCATATTTGCCAGGAACAGCTTGCCAGAGCAGATTTGCTCTGATAACAGACCACAGTTTGTGTCCGAAGAGTTTCGGAAATTTATGAGAAGAAATGGGGTCAGGCATTACACATCCGCCCCGTATCATCCAGCCACAAATGGATTGGCTGAGAGGTTCGCACAAACCTTTAAAAAGGCGATAAGGGCCATGTGCGATGATGAAATTCCACTACAGCATAAGGTGGACAATTTCCTGTTAGCCTACAGAAATGCGACACATGCAGTTACCAACCAGACCCCGGCCATGATGTTCTTTAACCGAAGGTTGAGATCTCGTCTGGATTTGCTCAGACCAAATGTGCGAAGAAATGTTGAGGATAAGCAATTCCAGCACATCAATGAGAAGCCGACAAGGAGCTTCAATGTAGGACAACCAGTCTTGGCCCGCGACTACCAAACAGAGAAATGGCAACCCGGAACGATATGCACAAGGCAGGGGCCATTAATGTACACAGTGGATGTCGGGGAGAACATTGTGAGACGCCACGTCGACCAGATCCTAGCGTCACAGGAACGAGTCAACCCCATGTCTCGTGTCCCTGGGGATGAACTCGACATACCGGTAGCATCTACCTCAGAAACAGTAGCAGCGGAAACTGATGAACTAACCGACGAAAGGGGGCCAGAATCGCCTCTGCACCAAGAACAAGAACCTCAGGAAAGGCGCTATCCCGAAAGGATCAGGAAGCCACCCCAAAGACTGAATCTATAAATGGACTATTTCAGTTGAATGTGCATGTTAAAGTGTTAACTGTTATTTGAATGTTATGGGTACTGTTAATCTAAAAGGGGAGGAATTGTAGTGTATGTACCTTTAAGAGAGAACTACTTTTACAGCTCCTGTATACTGTAGTACCGGCAGTGACCACACCTGTATATAAGCCTTGAGCATGCCTCTGTACTGTCAGTCTTTAGACCACCCTCCTCCAGTAAACACCTGTTGATTGTTAAGTTACAGCCTCCGTCTAGTTATTGGAAAACATCCTACTTTAAGAATCACGGATTCAACAGTATGCATCCGCACAGGCTGTGGCCCTGGGATCCATGGGCCATTATGCTGCCCTCCAGTAAGCAGCGTCAGAGAGCAAGTTTACGAAGGAGAGCCCCCATCAGGTAGTTCTTTCCTCAGGTCTGCGACGTACTCCAGAGCTACGTCGTGGAATTCAGTTTTTGGGCCATCTTTTGAGGATGTAACTAACAGGGTATATAAAGGGGAACCAGTGGATGTAGTATATGTGGATTTCTAAAAGGCATTCGATAAGGTGCCACATGAAAGGTTATTATGCAAGAAAAAGGCTCCTGGGGTTGGGGTAATTTAATAGCACCGATCGAGGATTGGTTAACAGACAGAAAACAGAGAGTAAGAATAAACGGGTGATGTTCATGTTGGCAAGCCGAACTTGTGCAGTGCCGCAAGGATTTGTGCTGGGGCCTCAGCTATTTATGGCTTATATTAATGACTTAGATGAAGGGACCAAGTGTGATATATCCAAGTTTGCTGATGATACAAAGCTAGGTGGAACACTAAGCTGTGAGGAGGACAGAAAGTGTCTGCAATGGGATATAGACAGGTTAAACGAGAGGGCAATAAGGCGGCAGATGGAGTATAATGTGGGGAAATTTGAGATTATTTACTTTGGTTGGAAGAATAGAAAAACTGAATATTTTATAAAAGGTGAGAAACTTTTAAATCTTGGTGTTCATAGAGATTTGGGTGTCCTTGTACAAGAAACACAGAAAGTTAGCATGCAGGTACAGCAAGCAATTAGGAAGGCAAATGGCATGTTGGCCTTTATTGCAAGGGGGTTGGAGTACAAGAGTAAGGAAGTCTTGCTACAATTGTACAGGGCTTTGGTGAGACCACACCTGGAGTACTATGCACAGTGTTGGGCTCCTTATCTAAGGAAGGATATTCTTGCCTTGGGGGCGGTGCAATGAAGGTTCACTAGATAGTGTTCTACAATGCAAGACTGATTAGAATGAACCTATACTCTCTGGAGTTTAGAAGAATGTGAAGTGAACTCATTGAAACATACAAGATTCTGAGGTGGCTAGACAGGGTTGATGCTGAGAGGATTTTCCCTGGCTGGAGAATCTAGGGGCTAGAAATTCATCTCCTTTGCGCCTCCCGTTAGCGCCTCCATGGGGGTGATAACGGGGTGCTACCAGCTTTGCCACCGAGCACGGCGATAGTACCGACACCCGTGAAATTGATGTGGAGGTTTGCGACGGCAGCGATAACCACTAGCGTCACGATCTCCTGCACTCGGAGATCGTGACGTCATCTGGCTGCACAGCACCCAAGGGAAGTGGTAGCGCTTGATTTAGCACTCCACTTCCTGGAGTGCTAATCCCGAAGTTCGCGTCGGATTCACTAGCGTAGCGCCTGGTGCTACTTTTTCGTTACCGCTAAAGTTAAATGGGGCGATACTCAATTTCTCCCCCTAGAACTGGGGGCATAGTCTAATGATAAGTGGTCGGCCATTTAAGACTGAGATGAGCAAGAATTTCTTCACTCAGAGTGTTGTGAATCTTTGGAACTCTCTACCCCAGAGGGCTGTGGATGCTTAGTCATTGAGTATATTCAAGGCTGAGATAGATAGATTTTTGGACTCTAGAGGAATCAAGGGATATGGGAATCGAGTGGGAAGGTGGAGTTGAAATTGAAGATCAGCCATGATCTTATTGAATGGTGGAGCCAGCTCAAGGGGCCGTATGGCCTACTCTGCTCTGATTTCTAATGTTTTTATGTTCTTATCCAAGATCTCCCAGTCGGCTGCCCACAAATGGATAAGGTAGGTTACTGATGGCTTGTTTTTTTTAATTCATTCATGGGATGTGGGCATCACTGGCAAGGACAGCATTTATAGCCCATCCCTAAATACCCTTGAGAAGGTGGTGGTGAGCCGCCTTCTTGAACCTCTACAGTCCGTGAGGTAAAGGTACTCCCACAGTACTGTTAGGGAGGGAGTTCCAGGATTTTGACCCAGCGACAATGAAAGAACGGCAATATATTTTCAAGTCAGGATGGTGTGTGAGTTGGAGGGGAACTTGGAGGTTATGGTGTTCCCATGCGCCTGCTGCCCTTGTCCTTCTAGGTGGTAGAGGTTGCTGGTTTGGGAGGTGCTGACGAAGAAACCTTGGCAAATTGCTGCAGTGCATTTTGTAGATGGTACACACTGCAGCCACGGTATGCCGGTGGTGGAGGGAGTGAATGTTTGAAATGGTAGATGGGGTGCCAATTAAGCAGGCTGCTTTGTCCTGGATGGTATTGAGCTGCTTGAGTGTTGTTGCAGCTCCACTCATCCGGGCAAGTGAGAATATTCCATCACATTCCTGACTTGTGCCTGGTAGATGATGGAAAGGCTTTGGGGAGTCAGGAGGTGAGACACTTACCACAGAATACCCAGCCTCTGACCTGCTCTTGTAGCCATAGTATTTATGTGGCTGGTCCAGTTAAGTTTCTGGTCAATGGTGACCGCCAGGATGTTGATGGTGGGTGATTTGGCGAAAGTAATCCCATTGAATGTCAAGGGGAGGTGGTTAGACTCTCTCTTGTTGGATATAGTCATTGCCTGGCACTTGTGTGGCACAAATCTTACTCGTCACTTATCAGCGCAGGCCTGAATGTTGTCCAGGTCTTGCTGCATGCAGGCACGGACTGCTTCATTATCTGAGGAATTGCTCCATGTAGCGCACATCAGGATTGCCCATCCATTTTCCAATGTAAAATAGTACAAAGATGCCGCTTGATAGCACTGTCGATGACACCATCCATTACTTTGCTGATGATTGAGACTAGACTGATGGGGCAGTAATTGGCAGGAATGGATTTGTCCTGCTTTTTGTGGACAGGATATACCTGGGCAACTTTCCACATTGTCAGGTAGGTGCCAGTGTTGTAATTGTACTGAAACTACTTGTCTAGAGGTGCGGTTAGTTCTAGAGCACAAGTCTTCAGCAGGACAGCCGGGATGTTGTCGGGGCCCATTGCCTTTGCTGTATCAAGTGCACTCAGCTGTTTCTTGATATCACATGGAGTAAATCGAATTGGCTGAAGACTGGCTTCTGTGATTGTGGGAACCTTAGGAGGAGGCCGAGATTGATCATCCACTTGGTACTTCTGCCTTAAGATGGTTGCAAACGCTTCAGCCTTGTCTTCTGCACTCAAGTGCTGGGCTCCGCCATCATGTTCATGGAGCCTCCTCCTCCTGTTAGTTGTTTAATATTCCACCACCATTCATGACTGGATGTGGCAGGATGGCAGAGCTTTAATCTGATCCGTTGGTTGTGGTATCACTTAACTCTGTCTATAGCGTGCTGTTTCCACTGTTTAACGTGTATGTAGTTCTGTGTTGTAGCTTCATCAGGTTAGCACTTAATTTTTATGTCTGGTGCTGCTCCTGACATGCTCTTCTACACTCCTCATTGAACCAGGGTTGGTTCCCTGGTTTGATGGTAATGGTAGAGTAAGGGATCAACCTGATTCATTAATGCTGTTTTTCTCTCTCCACGGATGCTGCCTGACCTGTTGAGTGCTTCCAGCATTTTCTGTTGTTATTTCAGATTTCCAGCATCCGCAGTATTTTGCTAATGTAGCGTGAGGAATATGCCGGGCCATGAGGTTACAGATTGTGGTGGAATACAATTCTGCTGCTGCTGATGGCCCACAGTGCCTCATGGATGCCCAGTTTTGAGCTATTAGATCTGTTCTGAATCTATCCCATTTAGCATGGTGGTAGTGCCACACAACACGATGGAGAGTGTCCTCAGTGTGAAGACGGGACTTTGTCTCCACAAGGTGGTCACTCCTACCAATACTGTCATGGACAGATGCATCTGTGACAGTTAGATTGGTGAGAATGAAGTCAAGTGGGTTTTTCCCTTGTGTTGGCTTTCTCAGTCTGGTGGCTATGTCCTTCAGGACCTGGCCAGCTTAGTCAGTAGTGGTGCTACTGACCCACTCTTGGTGATGGACATTGAAGTCCCCCACCCAGAGTACGTTCTGTGCTGTTGCTACCCTCAGTGCTTCTTCCAAGTGGTGTTCAACATGGAAGAGTACTGATTCAAATGCTGAGGGAGGGCAGTAGGTGGTAATCAGCAGAAGGTTTCCTTTCCCATATTTGACCTGATGCCATGAGCCTTCATGGGGTCCAGAATCATTGTTGAGTACTCCCAGGGCTACTCCCTCCCAACTGTATAGTAATGTGCCACCACCTCTGGTGGGTCTGTCCTGCAGGTGGGACAGGACATACCAAGGGATGGTGATGGAGGACTCTGGGACATTGGATGAAACATATGATTCTGTGAGTATGACTATGTCAGGCTACTGCTTGACTAGTCTGTGGGACAGCTCTCCCAATTTTGGCACAAGTCCCCAGATGTTAGTGAAGAGGACTTTGCAGGGTCAGCTGGACTGGGTTTGCCTTTGTCGTGTCCGAATCTGATAACTAGGTCGATGCTGAGTGGTTCGTCTGGTTTTATTCTTAGTATACTTCTTTGTAGCGGTTTGGTACAACTGAGTGGCTTGCTAAGCCATTTCAGAGGGCAGTTAAGAGTCAACCACATTGTTGTGGGTCTGGAGCTATATATAGGCCTGACCAGGTAAGGACGGCAGATTTCCTTCCTTAAATGGAACCAGATGGGTTTTTACAACAATCCAGTAGTTTCATAATCACCATTACTGTTACTAGCTTTTTATTACAGATTTATTTAATTAACTGAATTTAAATTCCCCAGCTGCCATGGTGGGATTTGAACTCAAGTCTCTGGATCATTTTTCCAGGCCTCTGGATAATCCAGTAACATAACCTCTATGCTACCGTCCCCGATGCCAGAGCCTGTAATTATGTCAACTTTGCCAGTGATGATGCCAGTCAGAATGAGCGAACGCTCGGCTTTGCGTGTCTGGTTGGCTTCCCAGGGCTGCATCGACTACACACACATGGCAATCCGAGCACTCCCAGAACAACCAGGAATATTCGTCAATCGCAAGAACTTCCACTCCATCAATGTGCAGCTGGTGTGCAACCACAAAAGGATGTTTATGCAGGTATGTGCAAGATTCCTGGGCAGCTGCCATGATTCTTTTGTTCTGCGGCAGTCCAAGCTCCCTGATCTCTTCGGACCTGGAAGCAGACTTTAGGGGTGGCTGCTAGGTGACAAGGGATATCCATTACAAGCTTGGCTCATGACACCCATCAGAAACACAACCACTGAAGCCCAGCAGCGCTACAATGAATGCCATATCACCACCAGATGTGTGATTGAACAGGCCATCGGCTTGCTGAAGATGTGCTTCAGGTGCCTGGGCAGATTAGAAGGTGCCCTTCAGTACGCACCAGTCAGGGTCTCCAGAATGGTTGTGGTTTGCTGTGCTCTGCATAACATTGCTCAACAGTGAGGCTTGGACCTGCAGGAGGAAGTAGTCGAAGAGTTCAGTTCCTCCTTGGATGATTCAGAGGGGGAAGAGGAGGAGGGTGATGAGGGCAATGCATCCCCAGCTGCTCACATTGATGCCAGGGATGCCCAGTGTACCCATGGCAGAAGGAAATACAAATGCCATGCTTCCTGCTCCCTCCCCAACCAATGGCACTGACACAAAGCAGTCCTGCAACTAACCAACCACCCCTTCAACAATCCCCCATTGGTCCCCATTAATGTCCTCATATTCAACATCAAACATCTTAGAAGGCCATTTACCACCGAGCACCCAAAAATGGACAGGATGGGAAAGTGGTGAAAAAGAATAACATTTATGTGATGTAAATAAAGAACAGAAACTTATCAAAACAATATTTTCTCAGATACCCAAAGCTTAACTTCCATTTTCTGCTACTCCTACATGGTGCAACCTTTGTGGCTTCAGCAGAGGTAGAGGCAGGCTGTTCAGATCCCTGCTCTGACTGTTGAGATGCTCTTGGCCAATGTCCTCTGGGTGTTGAAGCCCATGAGCCTGTGCAGGGGTGGTTTTGGCCATCGGGAGATGAGGCAGCATGTGGGCTACTGACTGACTGAGAGGTTGGCTCTGGGTGAGAAATGGAAGCGCTTTAAGTGGAGTCCTCACTTCCGTGTCCCCTTTCGTCATCATCCCTCTCATGTCCCAGCCACACTTCACTGTTACCACTGTGCTGGCGAACACTTTGGTGCAGATCAATGCAGCCCTATAAGGCAAAGGCTAAGGTATCTGTTAATCTATTTAAAGTGGCAGATATGTTGGCATCCAGAGTCTGCACGGTGGTATTCCAGCCATGCACGGACTCATATGATTGGAGCGTTTGACAGTCCATGATGCTGGCCACTCTATCCATGGAAGACATCATCTCAATGGCCTGTGACATCACCTCCCTCATGCTTGAGGTGGAATTCTCCAATCTCTCTGCAATTGTGCTGAATGTGCTTGAAGGCCTGTCAGTGCATTGCACATTGTCTGCTGATGCTGCTCAATGATTCTCTTCATTGACAGCCCCCGAGGTACAACATCTGTGTCCAGCTGAGCAGAGCTTGGAGATGGCTGTCCGACGGGACTCTCCACTGCTGTCCCTGTCTCCACCATTTGCTCTTGCTCACTTGTGAAGTGAGTCACCAGGTGAAAACCCAACTATCTGTCTTCTTGGTCCCATTGAAGTGTGAGTATCTGAGCTGGTGCATGGTCTGCATGAGTCCTGTGACGGTGCACCCTCAGAAGGACTCAGCTCCTCTGAGGACTCATCGCCTACCACATCCACCGACTCCTGCTGCACGTGTGAAGGCATTGTGGGACATAAAAGATATGAATTAGTTGTGGCAAAGTAAGAATGTTGCAAGTTATCATGATGATAATGATCATATTTCACTCGTTGAAACCAAGTCAACATGACTGACTGCCGTATGACATGCGGGTGGCTTTTATTTAATTGTGTCACCAGGTAACTGGGAGCTCCCCGTCTCCCCATCTCTGACAGCCAGGGATGCCATAACTCCTATTCTCCAGTGCCTCCTCCTCTGCAGTTCTCAGCTGTGGAGGGCCTCCTCCAGATCTCTCCCTCTCCCTGGTGTTCTGTGCTCTCTTCTGTAAGGAGAGAGATGTATGAGTGAGTGCAATGGCATGTGTTCATTCGATGGATGGAGTGCATTTGGTGAGGGTGACTATGAGGGAGAGGCATGACATTGCAGAAGGATGAAGGATGAGTGAGCATGGTGGCTGGATAGATGGGTATGTGAGGAAGTGAATACAAAGAGAAAGATGGGTGCACCTGCAAGGTAAGTGGGTGTGAGGGGTGATGTGATGGAGTCGGCTTGAGAAGGCAGAGTGAGGGGGTGGGGCGATGTGCACAGCAGGATGTAGGTGAATGTGGCACTGTACTCACCTTTCCTGCAGATCAGGGCTTAGGTCATTAAACCACTTTCAGCATTGAATCCAGGAACGTGGCACCACGCTCCTGCTGCTGACCTCCTCGGCAATCTCCAACACCTTCTTTGTCTCAGCAGCAGGCTTCTTTCTCCCATTGCTAGGGAAGAGTATCTTCCTCTGGCTCCTCACAGCCCCCAGCAGCAAATCCAGGGAGGCTTCCATGAGGCCTTTGCCCACCTCGACTCCATTGCAACACTTCCAGTTCTCTAACAGCCAACTCCAACTCCTACAACTTGCATGTTTAGATTGTCCCTTTAAATGCTGGAGTTGAGATTGCGTCATGCGGGTCTACATCATACCCATTACCGCTGATTGGATATGAAACCCAGAACGAAAATGATAATGAGGTGGCTGACTTAAAAAGCTACTGACAGATGCGCTTAACATATTTCTGGGTTACCCAAGCACTATCAGACCCTCCCACTCTCAGCGTATCTGCACGTTAAAATACAGCCCAATGCTCTTTCAAATGCTGAAAGCATGGGCTAGATTTTCCTTTGTTTTATTATGTAATTTTGGGGCATTTTGGCATGGTAAAATAAGGAAAATGTGGCAATGTGGCAATGCGGCCTCACGGAAATTCTCCACTGACTCTGAAAATGATCGTAATTCCCTCCCTCCAATCTTGGAGAACCATTGGTCCTGATATTTATGGGGATGGTGTGTGGGAGGCTGAAAACAGCTGAAATACCTGGCAAAGCCTGAGACGCAAGGTTCTGCCGAATGTAACGACAGAACCTCATTAACATTTTTTTGTTCTATTTCCAGCCTGGCAGTTGGCCAAATTGACAGCCTGATCGCCGGCTGGGAAAGAGCAGCAGCAGCAGGAGGCAGTAGCCGGAGGCCCTTGGGGACAGTTTCCGGCCATCAGGAGGGGGCAGAGGAAGACTGGCGATTGGGGCTGGGGTGGGTGAGAGGTTGGCAAATGGAGCTGGCGGGGGAAGTCGGTGATTCGGAGATGAAGAGAGGCCATGATCAGCAGGGGGCGAGAGAGAGGCCGCGATTGGTGTGGGGTGGGGAAGGGGGCTGTGATCGGCAGGGGGAGAGAGAGGCCGCGATTGGGAGGGTTGTGTCGGTGGAGGGGGAGGCTGACAATTGGGGCTGGGGGTGGCCAAAGAATTCCTTAAGGAGCTGGGGTGGGCACTCCTGCTGTTCCTGGCCCACAAGGAGTGCTGAAAAAGGAACTTACCTTGTGGAGCTAGCAGTTCCCGCCCGCCCTTTCACTGCCAGGTTTCCCGACCACTGGGAAACCCGTGCAGCAGCAGTTAATTTTAAATCGGGCCCCTAATTGCACTGTGGGAGCCCGATTTAATTATGTTAATGAAGTGTCCCACCTCTCCACAGTGGGATACTCGGACGCCCCAGTATCTGCTGCCATAAAGGATGGGTTTTGAAAAGAGGGGTGACCTAATAGAGGTCTTCAAAATTATGAAAGGTTTTGATAAAGTGGATACAGAAAGAGTGTTTCCACTTGTGGGGAAGAGCAAAACTAGATGCCATCAATATAAGATAGTCACCAAGTATTTCCATTAGGAAACCTGTTGATGCTGCTCGTGGTGCTAGGAGAAAAATAATTTTCATCAATGTTAAAATGTAGTGTCCACTCATTTGAGGGGGACACTTTTACTATCACTGGTCCCAACCACCATGGAAATACGCCAGAATACAAACCTGGTGCATTCCCAGCTGAATGGAAATTGATTCAGTTTTCATTTTTCATCTGGCCACTCAATACGATCACAAAATTGTATGGTAAAGCAGAAGGCAAATCTGCCTAGAACCTTACCAGTCCCTTCTTATGCAGTGGTTGTAATTATCCGAGTAGATGATGATGACAGGAAATCTCACCATTGATGTCAAGGGAAAGAAAGGCTTGGGCACAAAGCCCATGATTTGTCGATTTGTGTAGGCTGCAATGGGGGGGAAATGTTCCTCATGTGGCGGAGACCGCATAGGGACAGTAACACGATTCACCATGTATAGCCAATGTTGTTATCGCTCCACGTTATGTACGGAACTTGGTTGGGTTATCGGGGCAGGGTCCCTTTAAGAGTCATCGATTGTGTGATGATGTCATAGCCCTGCGACGAGGCCGAGTCCCTCAGTCCACGCGGAGAGTTAATAAAGCTAACACGTGTTTTTCTTTGCTGCTATGAAAGTCTCGCAGTCTGTTTATTTCCAGCGACTCCTACATTGGTGACCCCGTTTCTCTTTTGGACGTTTCCAAAGACTTTATCTGAGATGGCGACGAACGCCGTTTCTCTCAAATTACCGGAGTTTTGGGAATGGCAGGCTGCCGCTTGGTTCACCCAGGCCGAGGCTCAGTTTGCTCTCCGGGACATCACCGTGGACAACACGAAGTATTATTACGTCGTCTCTGCTCTCGGCAGCTCCACTGCTGCCAGAGTCGTGAGCCTGCTTGAGGACCCCCCGGAGCACCACAACTTTGCGACGCTGAGCATGCACCTCCTGGAGACTTTTGGACTAACTGAACCCGAGCGCGCATGCCAGCTTCTCTCTCTACCCGGGCTTGGCGACTCCAAGCCCTCAGAACTGATGGACTACATGTTAACCCTCCTGGGCAAGCACAAGCCGTGCTTCCTCTTCAGAGAACTGTTCCTTCAACAGCTGCCAGGGCAGGTACGGTCGGCTTTAGCCAACTCTCATATTCGTGATTTCCGTGCCCTGGCCAAGGAGGCCGACAAATTTTTCTCCGCCGGGCAACAGTACTGCGCGGCCATACGGGGCCCTGCCCCCACCGCCACAGCTCAACGGCAGCAGCCCCCAAGCATGTGCTTCTACCACGCGCAGTTCGGCCCCAACGCTAAGAAGTGCCGGCTCCCGTGCAGCTTTACTGCGTCGGGAAACGCGAAGGCCCACTCATTAGCTGCCATGGCTGTCGGCCATTCAGGTAGTCTGTTATTCATTACGGACACTGACTCTGGATGTCGTTTCCTCTGTGACACGGGTGCCCAGGTGAGCGTCCTGCCCGCGTCAACCGTAGACATATAGGGGGGGAACCACGGCCCCGCCCTCAAAGCCGCCAACGGCAGCTCCATCCGTACTTTTGGGAAACGGAGCGTGGCGCTGTGTTTTGGTGGGCAGCGTTTCGCTTGGAACTTTGTTACAGCGAAAGTGTCCACCCCCCTTCTCGGCGCTGACTTCCTCTGCGCCAATGGCCTTTTGGTGGACGTCAAGAACTGACATCTCGTCAACGCTGAGACTATCAGTTCTCTCCCGTGTTCGCTCAGTGGTTCCGGCACAACAAAGTTGTCCAGCGCACTCTCGGCCTCCGATGAGTTTTCCCGCCTCCTCGCCGGGTTCCTGGACCTCACGAAGCCCACTTTCTTGTCCGCCGCCACCAAGCACGGGGTAGAACACCACATCCCGACCACCAGTCCGCCTGTCTATGCCCGCGCTCGGCGCCTCGACCCGGGGAAACTCGCCATCGCTAAAGCCGAGTTAGACACAATGGAGCGACTCGGCATCATTCGCCGGTTGAACAGTCCGTGGGCCTCGCCCCTCCACATCGCACCGAAACCAGGCAGCGGTTGGCGCCCGTGCGGCGATTACCGGCGCCTCAATGACACTATGACCCCCGACCGCTACCCGATTCCACACATCCAGGACTTTTCCACCCGCCTGGCCGGGAAAGTTGTTTTCTCTAAAGTGGACCTCGTTCGGGGTTACCACCAGGTCCCCGTTCGGCCGCAGGGTGTCCCGAAAACCGCGGTGATCACCCCGTTCGGGCTGTTCGAATTCCTCCGCATGCCATTCGGTCTCAAAAACGCCACTCAGACTTTTCAGCGCCTAATGGACACCGTGTTACAGGACCTGCCATTCCTGTTCGTCTACCTGGACGACATTCTCATTGCCAGCGCCTCCAGGACGGAGCATGTGTCCCACCTCCGGACTCTCTTTGAACGCCTCAGCCAGCACGACCTAATCATCAATCCGGCCAAGTGCCAGTTCGGGCTGTCCTCGATTGACTTTCTCGGGCACCACATCACGAAGGACGGGACGGTGCCACTGCCGTCGAAAGTGGAGGTCGTGAAGGATTTTCCGCAACCCCTCACCGTGAGGGCCCTGCAGGAGTTTTTGGACATGGTGAACTTTTATCATTGCTTCGTCCCCCGGGCAGCCCAGCTTATGCGGCCCCTTTATGAGGCCCTCAAAGGCAAGCCCGCCAAGCTCGCCGTCGACTGGTCCGAGAAGATGGCCAATTCTTTCACGGACACGAAAAGGGCCCTGGCTAACGCGACCATGCTGGCGCATCCGTTGCCCGATGCGCCGATCGCTCTAACCACTGACGCTTTGGACTATGCTGTCGGCGCCGTCCACGAACAGTGGGTCAACGGCACCTGGCAGCCGCTCGCCTTCTTCAGCCGGCAGCTCCACCCCAACGAGTGGAAGTACAGCACCTTCGATCGCGAGCTTCTCGGCCTCTACCTCGCCGTCCGACACTTCCGTTTCCTGCTGGAGGCCCGCCCGTTCATGGTGTTCGCGGACCACAAGCCATTGACCTTCGCCATGGCCAAAGTTTCCGAGCCATGGTTGGCTCGTCAGCAGCGCCAGCTTTCCTTCGTCTCCGAGTTCACGACAGACATCCAGCATGTGGCTGGGAAAAACAACCCTGTCGCCGACTGTCTCTCCCGGGCCGTCGCCAGCGCTGTACACCTCGGCATCGACTACACCCGCATGGCGGCCGACCAGGCCTCCGACCCGGACATCCAGGCCTACAGGACGGCTGTCACGGGCCTTCAGTTAGCGGACGTCGCATTTGACGATGCCGGCACCACGCTCCTGTGCAATGTCTCCGCTGGGCAGCCATGCCCCATCGTGCCTGACGGGTGGAGACGGCAGGTTTTCGACGCCGTCCATACCCTTTCCCACCCGGGCAGGAAACCGTCACAGAAGCTGGTGGTGGCTAAGTTCGTCTGGCACGGGCTCAAGAAGGACGTTCGCAACTGGGCCAATACCTGCGTGGTATGCCAGCGCTCGAAAGTGCATCGCGGTGCCCGAGAGGCGGTTCGACCATGTTAACGTGGACCTGGTGGGGCCCCTGCCGCCCTCTCGCGGGTTCACCCACCTCCTCACGATGGTCAACAGAACCACCCGATGGCTGGAAGCCATCCCGCTGTCGTCAACAACGTCCACCGATGTGGCTCGGGCGTTCATCAACACTTGGGTCGCCCAGTCCAGCGCCCCATCTGATGTCTCCTCCGACCGGGGGCCACAGTTCACATCGGAGCTCTGGAACGCTGTCACCCAAGGCCTCGGGTTGAGACTCCACCGCACATCACCCTCAGGCTAACGGGCTGCGCGAACGGTTTCATCGCTCCATGAAGGCCGCGCTCCGGGCCAGCCTCCGGGACGACAGTTGGATCGACAGACTCCCGTGGGTCATGCTGGGACTCAGGACCGCCCCCAAGGAGGACCTCCAGTCCTCATCCGCCGAGCTCGTCTACAGGCAGCCGCTGCGGGTTCCTGGGAATTTCATCCCCAACGCCACAGACCCTTGGTCCGCAGCCCGCCCTCCTGGACAACGCCAAGGTTTTCGCGCCGGTGCCCATGTCGCAGCACGGTCTCCCTCAGTCCCACGTTCCGCCCGACCTTCGTGCGGCGGAGTACGTTTTCGTCCGTCATGACACCCACCGGGGACCTCTTCACCCACCCTACGACGGACCATTCCGCGTCCTGGAAGCCAGGGACAAGGCCTTCATGGTGGATGTCAGCGGTAAGCTGGACTACATTTCCGTGGACCGTGTTAAGCCGGCCCACCTGGATCTGGACCGACCCGTTGGGTTGGCTCAGCCCCCGCAGCGGGGCCGACCTCTGGCTTCTGCACCCTCAGTCCACCACCGAGCGCCCGGGGACCCTCCTGCGACCCCCCCGGTCCTCGCCCCGGACTTAAGGAGCCGTTTTGGCCATGTGATCCGGGCCCCTCAACGACTGACATTGCCAGTTCTAGTGAATTCTGGGGGGACGTACGTGGTGGAGACCACATAGGGACAGTAACACAATTCACTATGTATAGCCAATGTTGTTATCGCTCCACGTTATGTACGGAACTTGGTTGGGTTATCGTGGCAGGGTCCCTTTAAGAGTCGTCGATTGTGTGATGACGTCATAGCCCTGTGACAAGGCCGAGTCCCTCAGTCCATGTGGAGAGTTAATAAAGCTAACACGCGTTTTTCTTTGCTGCTATGAAAGTCTCGCAGTCTGTTTATTTCCAGCGACTCCTACACTCATACTTCAGCTTTCCATCATGGCCATGTACCACTCTAAAGTCCAAGCAATGTTCCAGCTTTATGATTGTTTTTCTTTCCATGTGATTATGCTCTTCACCTTAGAATCACTTGAAAGCATTTTTCCATTAACTCTCTGCTCTGCCTCTGATATTTCAGGTAATTTTGAGGGGGTGAATCCTGAAGTGGTTAAGAGCGAGATGAGGAATATTTTGATGGACAAAAGAAAAATGTTAGATCAGTTAGTTAGGCTAAAGGAAGACAAAACATCAGGGCCCAATAGGAAACGTACTAGGATCCTGAGGGAGAGGAGGGAGGAAATTGCAGCAGCTCTAGAAATTATGGCCCTGATGTTTACTTGGGGCCTTGAAGAGAGTGGGGTGGGGTGGGGTGGGGAAGGGAAATTTTTTCTGCGGGTTTCCCATCCGACAGTCAGCCTGAGTGACAGGTTAGCTGCCTGTCGGGTGGGAAAGCCTGTGGCACAAGACTGCAGCCAAGGAGCAAGAGGGAGAGATTGGGGGGGGGGAGGGGGAGAACGCGGTGGGGGGGGTGGCAGGAGATTGCAGGAAGATCGCGGTGGGGTGGAGATCAAGGTCTAGCTCTTCAGATGCAGGTTGGGAGGTGATTGTGGAAGTCGGCGTGTGATCGTGGAGGTCGGGGGTGTGAGGGTGCCGGTTAGTTCCCTCAGTAACCCCTAGATGGCACCTTCACTTGTTTGTTTCCCTTTGCTAAATTGTTACTAGTTTACTTAACTGCCTTTTATCAGGTTTATTGGTTTCACCTGTTTTTGCTTGTATTTATGTTCTGCGGTTTCTTCCCTCTGTGCTCAGTCTTGACAAGCCGTTTGCCTAGTGGTAGCTTGTCTTGAGCTCCTATGTTTGTAACTGTTTACCTGTGTGATTCTAGTAAAGTACTTTTATTTAAGACTGCATACCTGCTTCTCGCCTCGTCTGTCTGCACTTGGGTCCAGAACCAGCCTCGCCCTGACAGGGGGGAGGGGGGGAATCGTGGCGAGGAGATCGTGGAGGTTGGAGGGGAGATGTGGTGGTTGGGGGTGGGGGCGGTTTCGGCTGATCATGGGGTCTGTAAAAAGGTTTGCTTGTTGCCCTGGAGGAAACACTCCTGCTCCTCCTGACCCACAAGCAGTGCTATAAATGCACTTACTTTATGGATCCGGCCCGTCTCACCTCCTTTTACATGCAGGGTTTCCCGAATCCCAGCAAACCCAACCGACATTAGTTAAAAATAAAAATCATGTTAAAATGGAGGCACGCAGCCTCCTTAAAAGATTTCAGTGATGTTCCTGCCTCCTGAGAGTAGATTGGTCGGCCGCCTCCCGACCTGCCTCCATTAAAACCGGAAGTGAGCAGGTTGGAGGCGTGTTGGGGTCGGGTTTAAAATTTTAAGATTTTTACTTTGCACCCGACCCAAGCTCACCTGTTCTTGGGGGTTAAAATTACCCCCTATATTTCAGGGCTCCATTGAGTGTGGATGTGTGCCAGAGTACTGGAGAGTGGCCTATGTAGTTCTCATTTTTAAAGAGGGAGACAGAGCTATTCCATGTAATTACAGGCTAGTTAGCTTAACATCTGTGGTAGGGCGGGTAGGGTTAAAATCAACCCCTATGTCAACATTCAAAATTAGATTGGGTAGGTGGGTGAAGTAAAATGAGATAATAGGATACAGGAATGGCGTGGGTAAATGTGATTAGGACTATTTACTCGTATGAAGGGCAACTGATGACATGGACTGGTTGGGCCATCTGTAACTCCTATGTATCTCTATTTATATCTGAATGCACATGGATTCTGTCTATGTCGAGTGTCTTTTGTCTAAGAGGCAGGATTCAGATTTCTTTTAATAGAATGGAGGTCAGGACAAAAACCTTTGATGCAAAACAATGTTAGTGTTAAGAATTTTTAAAGTGCTACCTTCATGATAAAATTTAGACTTAATACTGTATTATAATTTAATGGTCATGTTCAAATGTTACCGAGATTAAAGCACAGGCATATCTGTAAGAATTCAGCATTTTAATTCATCTGAGAAATCAAAATAAACTACATGGTAAGTTGTAAAACCATGGGTGTATCTTGTGATGTTAATGACAATCACATAGTTCATCTGATTATCACATAGAACACTTCAAGTTATCGTTTATTTTATTATGCCTCTAGGAAGCATGTTGGGATGTTTTCTACATTAAATGGGCTATATAAATGCAAGTTGTTGTTATTATAGATTTTCAACTCAGCTAGCACTCAAAGGACTTACCTCTGGTAGTAAGTCTGTGCTGTAAACAAAATTTTTTTTTATTTGTCTATTTATTACAGACATTTTCTTAGACCAAAAAAATGGATACTGCGGTGGAAGAGGAAGTATAGGAAGCATGACCCAGCAACTCAGTGCATGTCAAGTAGAAACGAGTTCAATGCCTTGCCAGTGCAGCCCCACCCTCCCAGAATGCTGTTTAAATACATAGTTGCATCTGAAATGATTTTTTTTTATGTTACAAAATCTGGAGATGGGTTGTAATTTATCCTCTTTTACATCAAAGATCAAATGAGCTTGTTCCTTTGATTTATCCATAGTTATCTTAATCTTGCACAGCCAGCAGCATCTCCAAAGTACTATTCCCAGGCTGGCCACTAGAAAGACATGGTAAGAAAAAATGGTGACGTAGAAATTTCTTGTGAAGCTGTAATGGTGGTGCACCTTTGGATTTCTGCCTGCCCCTTAGTTGTGCCCCTTACTCAGGTGGGCGCCAGGGCCATTTAAATACTGCTGGGGCTTCCACCTCAGGTGTGGCAATGAGAAATCGCTGTAGAGTATGTCCTGGCCGAAGATTTATTTGAATTGAAAAACGTTTTCAAATATGGCAATAGATTGCATTTAGGAAACAATTATAAACAAGGGATTACAAGCAGTGAGTCAAGATGGTTTTTTTATTCATTCATGGGATGTGGGCATCGCTGGCAAGGCCAGCACTTATTGCCCATCCCTAACTGCCCTTGAGAAGGTGGTGGTGAGCCACCTTCTTCAAACATTGCAGTCCGTGTGCTGAAGGTACTCCCACAGTGCTGTTAGGGAATTCCAGGACTTTGACCCAGCGACGATGAAGGAACAGCAATATGTTTCCAAGTCAGGATGGTGTGTGACTTGGTGGGGAACTTGGAGGTGGTGGTGTTCCCATGCACTTGCTGCCCTTGTCCTTCTAGGTGGTAGAAGTCGCGGGTTTGGGAGGTGCTGTCGAAGAAGCCTTGGTGAGTTTCTGCAGTGCATCTTGTAGGTGGTGTACACTGCAGCCACGGTGCACCGATGGTGGAGGGAGTGAATGTTTGAAGTGGTGCCAATCAAGCGAGCTGCTTTGTCCTGGATGGTGTCGAGCTTCTTGAGTGCTGTTGGAGCTGCACTCATCCAGGCAAGTGGAGAGTATGCCATCACACTCCTGACTTGTGCCTTGTAGATGGTGGAAAGGCTTTGGGGAGTCAGGAGGTGAGACACTCGCTGCAGAATACCCAGCTTCTGACCTGCTCTTGTAGCCACAGTATTTATGTGACTAGAGCGGTTAAGTTTCTGGTCAATGGTGACCCCCAGGCAATGTTCCCGCTAATTAAGGAGCTGTGTGGCCCATTCAAATTACCGTGTATGTGTGTTTTTTCCATTATAACGCCGTTGAATGGCCTGCATGGATCTGCAGATCGCTGCGCAAATGAGCGGTCGTGCACCCTCGCAGCTTATCGGGAACATTGCCCCCAGGATGTTGATGGTAGGGTATTCAACAATGGTAATGCCGTTGAATGTCAAGGGGAGGTGGGTAGACTCTCTCTTAATGGAGATGGACATTGCCAGGCACTTGTGTGGCACGAATGTTACTTGCCACTCATCAGCCCAAGCCTGAATGTTGTTCAGGTCTTGCTGCATCAGGGCACAGACTGCTTCATAATCTGAGAAGTTGCCCCATGTAAAGCACATCAAGATTTCCCATCCATTTTCCAATGTAAAATAGTACATGCTATCTGTAAAAATAAGTTTAAAGCTAACTTTAATGAAAACATTTTGATTATATGTATATAGCATGTCTGTGGATTTAAGGCTCATTCCTAAATTTCAAATCATTTGCATTGAATGTAAAACCTGCAATAGCAGGAAAATATATATGGGTGGTAACCGCGGTTACTCCAGATTAAACACATTTGAAAATTGGACGGCATACCTATTTCTGAGAGAAAAATACACGCCTATTTACTATGCACACAACAGTCTGTATTTTAAATGATGGCTTGCTATTAATATCATCATATATTTAAAGAACACATAGGCAAATAAGATGAAGTTATAAAGAAAAAAGTGGTGTTGCATTTTGTATTCAAGTCAACCTGAAAGATTCAATTATTTCAACTTGTAATTTTAAAGGAAGCTGCAATTGGTATAACTTAAATGTCTTTGTTGGTTCTGGGTACATGAAATGATAATTGCTAAATCTAATGAAGACTGGAATGATGATTCCCTCCTTAATTTTACTTGTTCCAAACTTAAACACGTCAACTGCTACAAAAAGGGGCAGCAAGGGTAGAGTGGACAATAGCCTGCTGCCAGTATCATCTTTAATTATTTGGTTTTACAATCCCATCTTATTCAAGTTTCTAAGCTCTCCTCTTTCCACCCTATTCATAAATTCCTGGCCTGGGATCTGCTGGGTAGCCAATATATCAGGTGAAAGGAGGCATACCAGCTTCTTGTTCAGCATGTGTGGCCCACCTGGGGGTCTGGGCTTGGGTCTTACCCTGGACCTCGAAAACTTAACTTTAGCTGTAGGCCTGATCAGCCCCTTCACATAGGCCCTTGGAAATTTTGACCTTTTGGCTGAGCTTCTGGGGGATACAGAGTGGCTGTCCATTGCTTATTCTCTTGCCACCGCCCCCCACCCCACCACTCACTATGTTATGGCAGGCGCCTGAGGTATGACCATAGTGGCGCAGGTTCTTGCCAAAATTATTCAAAATAAGGAACCTCCTCCAGACCCTGCAGTGGGTTAGTGGTGGAGGTTCCCGTCAGGCACATCCTGCCACTTCCTCTAGGATTGAAGGTCTGCAGATGTTTGGGCCCGATATATTTAATTTATGGATTCTATTGTTTCACTGCCTGGGGCCAACAGCAATGATAATTCACTGCAGAAAATGGACACTACATTTCGGATTGATTTTTCTCTCTTCCTCTGCTGGGGTGTTTTACTATGGATGCTACAAAGTTTTTAATACCTTTCCCAAGTGGCCATTCATTATGTAAAAGGCTGGACTGTAAGTGGTGGGAGATTTTTCAACCACAAGAGTCCAGCTATTTGAGCCTGATCATATCATTACCCAACGTGTAGCCTTTCAAGCAGGGATCATTGGATACTGATCAGGGGTGAGTGATCTAGCTGATTTTCTCCTCCCTAATTCAAGTACTCTGATTATACAAGAGAGTTGTAAGATTGCCACCCAGTGGAAAATCCAGACAGACACAGCTCATAAACTAAAAAAAAGTATAAATTAATAGTGCAGTAGCAATGTTTTCTTGTTCATGAGAAAGACGATGCAAATTGGTACTTGTGATTACATCTCAGTCTTATTGAGAATTCCTTACTGTACTACAATGAAGATAATAATGAGCAATCACTTACCTAGTTGTTCATAAGTACACATATTCCTTTTCACACATACTGTTTTTCTTGATTTCATAATCATTGAATATGAAGAGTTTACTATTATGAGTGTATTATTGACTTGCATTGCAATAGAAAATATGTCTTTGTAAAAACATATTAGAATGTTTTTGGCCACTTTATATTTAGGATCACTTCAAGGAGAAGCAGTTCTGTAACATACTTGAGTCCCTCGCTGTGGAATCTATTCCATTTGTATCACACAGCAGACTCCACACACGACTGCCACATACTAGTCTTTTCAAGGTCATAGTACATTACTTTGTTTTCTGGTCACTGAGCCATCACTGAAAAAACTGGAAACGCTGCACCTGCAGAGCAGTTAATCAGCATGAAAGGTAGATTAAAACTTTGGGTGTGGCCCTTCGTTAGAAAGCTCGGCAAGGTCAGTACAGGACATTGCTGACCTGTAGTCCGTCCTTAGCCCGGTAAAATGGAAGCTGCTGCCAATGATGGCTATGCTTAGCTTCTGGCTCCAGAACCCGAGAAAACCTCCTTGTTATCTTGTTCACTGGAGGCAGCCACACCACCTTCTTTATATAACAAGTACTGTTGCTGAAATCAGACCTGCCACTCAAGCAGTATTATAATGTAATAGTGCCACTACATTGTGCAATAATCAATAATATTACTGTTCATATAACTAACATATGAGGAGCAATTTTCTTCCCCTCAGCACCTGGGAGCAAGTGTGCCCGAATGCCTCTCTGCCCCCAAATTTAGTTTCCTGGTCATTAGCATGGCCCAGACGCACCTCCAGTGTAGGCCCATCTCCTGGCAAGGCCTTACATCTGAAACCTGTGATCCAAAAAAGTACAGCTGAGAGGTCTCCAGTTGTGATCCTAGCTGCTGGCCTCAGGACTTTTGCAGCAGCAAGAAGCCCCAAGGCTCAAGGGTTATGCTGGGGGAGCGAAAAAAGTAAGCTACCTGAAGCGATGCTCCCTTTCGGCTCGCTTCTCATTGATGTATCATCGGGAAATAGAGAAATGGGAGGGCCAGGAATGCCCCCTTCTGCCTTATTACCCTAGCAATGCTGGGACTGCACCTCTTGCAGCGGGAGCCCATGTCTGCCCATTTAGGATAATGTAGTGGGGGTAGAGACCCAATATTATGGGTTTCTGCCTTTTCTTCCTCTCTGTAATGTCTGAGACTGAGGTTCTTTTAGGTATTTTGAAGAGGAACATTACTCCTTTGTTCTTTGTTGTAGACATATTACTTTGTCTGACATGCTAGTAAATAAATCAATTCAGAAACATTTTGTTACTTTCAGGGTGAAAAGATTGGAGTTCATGGTACCTTTAAAATGAATCCTCTTTAACTAAAACATGATCATGAGGAGTCTGGTATTTTTCAGATCACTATTTGTTATAATATTGGAGTTCATGGAGCTGTTTGTTATCCCCAGTGCTAAATTCATTTCACATCACTGAAATACTAATTAATAGCAGCTGCATACAGCTGTCAAGTTCCAGGGTGTAATTGTACTGACGGAATAAGTGCCTTGTCTATTATTGCAATTTTTTAAATAGGTTTTGGTTGGTAACAAGGTCATTGAGAGCAGCTTCACAGGTTGCTTTTCTTGGGTTGACACCAATGATATGCAGAACAATGTTAAATGAAACTAAATATTGAAGAATCATATAATATACAGTAGTTCAATATTTTTTACAACTTTAGCAAGCAACTCGTCCCAACAGAATTGTTATTCTATTAGTATTAGTCGAAGTCGCATGTAGAACATTATTAAAATCATTTTAGAAATGTTTTAAGACAGATATACTTTTCTTAGAACAAAAAATGTTACTATTAATATTACTTCAATCCATAAGGTAGGTGGTAAATTCTGTAGTTCTATCAAAAATTCTTAAAGACAGGTGTTATTTTTCTGCTTGCTCCTGATTTACCAACCATTAAAAAAATCAGGCACACTGACCACTGTGTTTGATCCTCCAATTGGCGCTCCTACTGAGTGAGACTCCACACTGCGAGCAGAGGCTTCCCATTTTGGGACTACTATGTACATATAAGTGTAAGAGAAAGCCCAGCCATCTTCCCTTGGCCTTCGATGGTATCACCATTTCTGAGTCCCCCAGCATCAACATCAGGAACTGGACCAGCATATCAATACCATGATTATAAGAGCAGGTCATAGGCTGGCTACTCTACAACAAATGGGTCACTTCTTGACCCATCAATGTCTCTCCACCAGCTATGAAGTTCAGTCAGGAACGTGATAGAATACTCACCACTTGGCTGCAGCTCAACAACAGTCAAGAAGCTTTGACCCCATCCAGAACAGAGCAGTTTGCTTGAATGGTGCTCCAGTCACTTGACTCAATATCCACCCCTTGACCACTGATGCACTGTGGCTGCAAAAGGTACGATCTGAAGGATGCACAGTAGCAACTCACCAAGGTTACTCCAACAGCACCTCCCTCCAATGCAACCTCTACTACCAAGAAGAGACGTGAGTTCAAATCCCACCATGGCAGCTGGGGAATTTAAATTCAGTTAATTATATAAATCTGGAATAAAAAGCTAGTCCAGTATTGGTGACCAGAAAACTACCAGATTGTCATAAAAACCCATCTGGTTCACTAATGTCCTTTAGGGAAGGAAATCTGCCATCCTTACCTGGTCTGGCCTATATGTGACTCCAGACCCACAGCAGTGTGGTTGACTCTTAACTGCACTCTGAAATGGCCTAGCAAGCCACTCAGTTGTAACAAACCACTACAGAAAACAATAATAATAAAACCGGATGGACCACCCGGACCTTCACCACAGAGACTGCAGTGGTTGAAGAAGACGGCTCACCACCACCTTCTCAAGAGCAATTAGGGATGGGCAATAAATGCTGGCCTTGCCAGCAATGCCCAGATCCCAGGAATGAATAACAAAAAAATGTTGGAACACCATCACCTCGATTCTGACTTGGACATAGTTGCTAGGTCAGAATCATGGACATCCTTACCTAACATCATTGTTGGAGCAGCATTATTACAAGGATGACAGTGGTTCAAAGAAGGCCTATCAACATCTTCTCAAGACAAGGGATTTTCAATAAATGCCACCATGTCTGCATTGCCCTCATCACAAGAACAAATCTAAAAATATATAGCAAATTAACATTATTAATATTGATACTTTCAAATTTTCTCATGGAATCACTGCACTGTTTTTGCTTTGTCTATACTTGTCTACTTTTCTCTCTGGCCTCACCTTCCTGTGTCTTTATTGAACCTTAAAGTGTTTTTTCCATTGTTTTGACTGCCATACTTCTGTACTGCTTTGCTTTCCCTCTCTATTTACTTCTCTATTTCTCTGATTCTAAGATAGTTCTTTTCTTTTAGATCAAGAAGAGCTTCTACAGCTCTATCTCCCACTTCTACCTGTGTTCGGCTGGATCCGACTGGAGCACTTCTCACCTTACTGTCATTCCTGATGTTTATGGCAGTGATTGTGGTCTCTGTGTACTGGAGGCAGAAACTTCTGTTCTCTCAAGAATTCTGAACTATAGTGTACAGTGCCTGAGATTGCCGTTAGAGATGTAGAAGCAGGGGTGGGGGGGCAGTCAAGTTAATTTCTAGTTTGACTTGGGTAGAAGCAGGGGAGCCACCGGGGTAGTGTGGGAGCTAACAGGGTAAGTGGGGATTGAGCAGAAGAAGGAGGGACAAGGAAACTGGGGAGGGAACCCAGTCCACACTGATTTTTGCCAGCAAATGCTGATGAGTTGATTATGCCCCCAAAACACTGTCTCTCAGGTTGGCTTGTATAGTGTTTGGATCCCTATTTTTTCATTAATAATTTAGACATCAGATTTGCTGATGACATTAAAATAAGCAGAACAGTTGAGACAGAGGATGCAGCAAAACATGTACAGAAGAATTTAAGATTGGTTAAACAACTGAGCAGACAAAATATGGAGAACGTATTAGATATTGGTCGTAAAAATGTGGATCATAACTTAAATTGGCAGAGGGAGACTTGGAAATGTATATGGGAATGATAGTAGGCTCAAGAATTTCAATATGTGGACAATGTGGCAAAGGAATTATAAAAACACCTTGGAATATAGAGCAAGATCAATGGAGCAGAAGGCTGTAGAATTTATGTTCCTTCCTTAGGCAGTCCCTGGGAACCGAGGATGACTTGCTTCCACATTAAAACTGAGTTCTCAGGTGACTGATGAGTTCAATGCAGGACCTACAGTCCCTGTCACAGGTGGGGCAGAAGGTGGTTGAAGGGGCAGGCGGGTGAGGTGCTTGGGTTGACGTGCACTCCTTGTGCTGGGCTTCTGCTTGCTCCTGGCGAAGAGAATCGAGGTGTTCGGCGCCTTCCCGGATGCTTCTCCTCCACTTTGTGTGGTCCTGGGCCAGGGATTCCCAGGTGTCAGGGGGGATGTTGCACTTTTTCAAGGAGACTTTGAGGGTGTACTTGAAGCGTTTCCTCTGCCCACCTGGGGCTCTCTTGCCGTGTCGGAGCTCCAAGTAGAGTGCTTGTTTTGGGAGTCTCGTATCGGGCATGTGGATGATGTGACCCATCCATCAGAGCTGATCGAGCGTGGTCAAAGCTTCGATGCTGGGGATGTTGGCCTGCGCGAGAACACCGACGTTGGTGCGCCTATCCTGCCAATGGATTTGCAGGATCTTGCGGAGGCAGCATTGGTGGTACCTCTCCGGTGCTTTTGAGGTGCCTGCTGTACATGGTCCATGTCTCTGAGGCATACAGCAGGGCGGGTATCACTGCTGCTCTGTAGACCATGAGCTTGATGCCGGGTTTGGGGCTTTCACTGCTGCCCTGGCTGATAATAGCTAACTTAAACAAAGGGACATAGACATAAGATTAAATGTCAGAGATTTAGGACAGAGAGCAGGAGAAATGTCTTTTGACAAGAGAGTTGAAGGCGGTGGAACGCACTACTGAAGTTAATGATTGTGGCAGAGACCATGGTGTTGAAATTGGTCTTTGGCAGGAGCACGAAATGGGGGACAACAAATCTGGCATCAATGGAAAGGAAAATCGAGCGTGGTGTAAAATGAGGTACTGACATGCTATCACCCTTTCTGCGCTATCGCCGAAGACCAGGCTTGCCCCCCATGTCGACGTTTAAAAATAGGTTAGATGATTGAATGATGGGGGATAAAGGGATATGGGTACACTGTGGGCAGAGAGCATTAGGACTACTGTGCGCATGGAGAATAAATACCAACATGGACTGGATGGGCTTTTGTATTGTAATTTCTATGTGATTCTATGTAAAAGTACAGACTGAATATCAAGCTTAGCCCCGTGTGGTCTGAATCCCATAGGCCAACACCAGGCAGTGTGTTTATCCATCAGGCTGGGGTGCCCAAACTATGGCCCATGCGCCACATCCCTTGATTGAATTTTTTGAGGAGGTAACAAGGAGGGTCGATGAGGGTAGTGCGTTTGATGTAGTCTATATGGATTTTAGCAACGTCTTTGATAAGGTCCCACATGGGCATGGCAGACTGGTCACGAAAGTAAAAGCCCATGGGATCCACGGCAAAGTGGCAAGTTGGATCCAAAATTGGCTCAGAGGCAGGAAACAAAGGGTAATGGTTGAAGGGTGTTTTTGTGACTGGAAGGCTATTTCCAGTGGGGTTCCGCAGGGCTCAGTACTGGGTCCTTTGCTTTTTGTGGTACATATCAATGATTTGGACTTGAATGTAGGAAGAATGATTAAGAAGTTTTCAGATGATACAAAAATTGGCCGTGTGGTTGATAATGAAGAAAGCTGCAGACTGCAGGAAGATGTCAATGGACTGGTCAGGTGGGCAGTGTGGTGTATGTAACCTGTTCCACCTTAAGAGAACTTAAGCCTGTTCCACCTTAAGAGATGTACTACTTTCTCTGGCTGCTGTATACGTAATACCGGTGGTGACCACCGGTATATAAGCACTGTGTAGTAATATTGTATTTAGTATAGTCCTGACCTCCAACCAGTAAAGACCTGTTGAACTTTAATCTTGTAGTCTGTGTTAGTAATTACAACTAGAACACACAGACTTAACAGTGGCGACGAGTCCGATTCTTACCCTGCGGCAGTTTATATCCACGGCGGCTTCGTCCACAGAACGGACGTCGAAGAGAGGCTTCCACCCTCATCACCCTGCTGGAAGACACGTCGCGCGGCAGACATCGAGAAACCAGACTGCAGAAGACATCCTGAACTCGAAGCCTCCATCAGTGGCTGTCAGCTATCTTCTTTCTACCTCGGTGGTGGGTAAGCCGGGCAGCGACGCGACCAGAAAGTCGGCCGCGTTGGCTGTACAGACGGGGAGGGAAGACGGAGGAATAAGGGCGGTGAGATCGATCGCGACCGGAGATAAGGGCCGGGCCGCATTCGGGCCGAAAGGCGCAGCGCGGGGACATCGATCGCGGCTGGTGATAAGGGCCGGGCCGCATTCGGGCTAAAAAGGCGCAGCGTCTGGGGCAACTGAAGGCGCGAGAGCCGCGGTGAAGCGGAAACAGCGTCGGGGGATGGGTGAAGACCGCCAAGCGCGGGAAAACCGCCATTTTGTAGGCGGAGGACGAAGACAAGAGCGGGAAGCCGCCATCTTGGATAAAAATAAAAATTAATTAAATTGCAACAATGCCTAAACATGGGAACATTAATACCTTTGATAGCGACATCAAAGATTGGGCCATGTATGTAGAATGCATACAAAATTATTGTAAAGCAAATAAAATCCCAGATGAAGAGAAAGCACTAACATTATTAACATTAATGGGTGCGAAGACATACGGGCAATTGAAACACCTTTTATCACCAGATGAACCGGCGGATAAGACGTTCGAGGAGATTGTTACTGTCCTGAAAAATCATCTAAACCCCACGCCGCTGATGCTAGCGGAACGATTTAAATTTTACAGCAGAAGGCAGCTGAAGGATGAAAGCAATGCTGAATATTTAATGGAATTGCGTAAGCTAGCAAAGTACTGGCAGTTTGGAACGAGACTGACAGAGGCGCTACGAGATAAATTTGTGTGTGGGTTATTAAAAGAGGATACACAAAAGCGACTGCTCGAGGAGAATGAGCTGACGCTTGAGAAAGCGGTCACTATGGCAGCAGCACACGAAGCCGCAGCGAGAGGCACGGCAGTAATGCAGCTACGGTCACCGGAACTCAGTACAAATAAATTGGGTTTGAGTACTGTAAAATGTTATCGTTGTGGAAAGACAACGCACGATCAGAACCAGTGTTGGTTTAAAAACCAAGAATGCAGAACGTGTGGCAGGCTTGGGCACATAGCTAAAGTATGCCGGTCAGGAAAGAAGACCAGCAACAAAAAGTCACCGCAAGGAAAATACATAAAGGTACACAAGGTGACAAAGAACAGTTCGACCGAACAGAAGTCAGATTCAGACGCTAGCAGTAATGAACTGGGTAGCTTAAGAGTACACAATGTTGGTAAGGATGCAGATCTCCAGACAATTTGGGTCACCCTTCAGATAGCAGGAGTCCAAGTAAAGATGGAATTGGACACTGGATCGGCTTTGACGGTCATGAATAAGAAAGATTACAAAAGGTTATTCCAACATATTCCCCTACGGGATACGGAGATTATATTGAAAACATACACGGGGCAAAGAGTGTACCCCATCGGAAAGATAGAGGTAAAAGTGGTCCACAAGGGCGAAGAAAGCCAAGTAATGGACTTATATGTGCTACCTGAAGGAGGTCCACCACTACTGGGACGGGAGTGGATTAGGAAAATGAATATGGACTGGCACTCCTTGAAGGCTCTAACGGTAGATTCCGGGGAAACAGATGTCAAACCTAAACGATTGTCCAAAATATTGGATGATGCTAAAGAGGTGTTCCAGCAGGGACTGGGAACACTGAGAGGAATTACGGCAAACATCAAGATTGATAAACATGCACACCCAAAATTTTTTAAAGCCAGACCGGTACCCTATGCAATACGACCTACTGTAGAAGTGGAACTAGAAGCGCTAGAACGTTCAGGTGTACTGTCTAAGGTAGATTGGAGTGAGTGGGCTACGCCCATTGTTCCCGTTATGAAACGTCCTTCGAGCAACAAGCCAGGAGAACCAGGGAAGGTTCGCATCTGTGGAGATTTCAAAATCACCGTTAATCCGGTGCTTCACACGGTGCAGTATCCGCTTCCGCGGATTGAGGATATTTTTGCTTCGTTGTCTGGCGGGAAACACTTCACCAAGATAGACCTGGCGCAGGCGTACTTGCAGATGGAGGTTGAAGAAGAGTCACGCCAATACCTCACGATCAACACGCATCGAGGTTTGTACCGGTACAATAGGCTGGTTTTTGGAGTGGCATCGGCTCCAGCAATTTGGCAGAGGGCCATGGAGCAGGTATTACAGGGAATTCCAGGCACACAGTGTTACCTGGATGATATTCTGATTACAGGTGATGGTGATGAAGAACACCTCGCAAACTTGGAACTGGTGCTCAACAGACTGAAAGAGTATGGACTTAGAGTTAATCGGCAGAAATGTGAGTTCTTCCAGAAGCGGATCTCGTACTGTGGTCATGTCATTGACCGGGAGGGGCTTCATAAGTCTCCTGACAAGATAGAGGCAGTTGTAAAGGCTCCCGCTCTGGATAATGTCTCTCAGTTGAGGTCGTTTCTAGGATTGATTAACTATTACCATAAATTTCTACCAAATCTATCCACGGTACTGCACCCGCTAAACGCTCTTTTACAGAAGGGGGTACCATGGGAATAAAGCGAAAACTGTAAGAAGGCATTTCGCAAAAGCAAAGAATTGATCACCTCAGAGAAAGTGTTGGCTCACTTCAACCCGACACTGCCTATTCGGTTGGCTTGTGATGCTTCTCCATATGGTATTGGGGCAGTACTCTCACACAAGTTGCCAAATGGCACGGAAAGGCCAGTCGCGTTTGCATCCAGATCATTGACCTCCGCTGAGCGCAACTATGCGCAGATCGATAGGGAGGCTCTCAGCCTTGTATGGGGAGTGAAGAAGTTTAATAATTACCTGCAGGGCCAAAAATTCACACTTCTGACAGACCATCAGCTGTTGGTATCCATTTTTAACCCTAAGAAGGGTGTGTCAGTGATGACAGCACAGCGTCTCCAGAGATGGTCCCTTTTCCTAGGGGCACATCAATATCAAATAGAATTCAAAGGTACGAAGCAGCATGGCAATGCTGATGGGCTGTCGCGCCTGCCACTACCTGAAGAAGAAGAAACGACGAAAGTTGACCCTGTTGAGTTATTTCATTCGACCATCATCGAGTGTTTACCAGTCACCAATGCAAGTATTGAAAGAGAAACCAGGAACGACCCGACACTGTCCAGAGTCTACGAGGTGACAGTGAAAGGATGGCCAACACGTGGTGATCCTCTGTTACCGGCATTCTTGGCAAGGCGAGACCAGCTGTCCGTCTGCCATGGTACTTTGATGTACGGGACAAGAGTGATTATTCCTCCCAAGTTAAGGGAAAGAGTTCTAAAAGAACTGCATGAAGGTCATCTGGGGGGAGTTAAGATGAAAAGTCTTGCTAGGGCTTATGTATGGTGGCTGGGTATTGACCAACAGATAGAGGAGTTGACGAAAAGCTGCGCTGGGTGCCAAAAAGTGCAAAATGCACCTCTGATCGCACCACTACACCCATGGGAATGGCCTTCAGCCCCATGGCAACGCGTACATATTGACTTTGCTGGTCCATTCATGGACTCCATGTTCCTAATTGCGGTGGACGCACATTCCAAATGGCCAGAAGTGATCAAGATGAATACCACTACTTCAGAAAAGACAATTGCGGTGTTAAGAACAATATTCGCAAGGAACGGATTGCCAGAACAGATCTGTTCGGACAACGGACCACAGTTCGTGTCAGAAGAATTCCAAAAATTCTTAAAGAAGAATGGGGTGAAACATTATACCTCTGCCCCATATCATCCGGCGACAAACGGGTTGGCCGAGAGATTTGTCCAAACATTCAAAAAGGCAATAAAGGCCATGAACGATGATCAGATTCCGCTACAGCACAAGGTGGACAATTTCCTAATGGCATATCGAAACGCCGCTCATGCAGTGACTAACCAAAGTCCTGCCATGATGTTTTATAACAGGAGGTTGCGGTCCAGGTTGGACTTGTTAAAACCAAATGTGCGGAGGGAAGTGGAAAACAAACAGTTCCGGCATATTAATAACAAGACCACTCGAAGTTTCGACGTAGGACAACCAGTGTTGGCAAGGGGCTATGGAAACGAAAAATGACAATTCGGGCCAGACAAGGACCTCTGATGTACACAGTAGATATTGGTAACAATGTGATAAGGCGTCATGCGGATCAACTGGTAGAATCGAGAGCAAGGGTCGAACCCATGGTTGCGACAGAGACAACTGTGGAAGACGTTAATGAACCTGAAGCATCTACCTCGGCAGGGAATGTACCTGATGATGATAACACCCAAAGCATGGGAGACCAACTAGAGGAGTCACCTCAGTAACAGGAATCAGAGACCACTGAAAGGCGTTATCCAAACCGAATCAGAAGGCCTCCTGAGAGACTGAACCTTTGAACTGTTTATACCTGAAGTTATATCTGTTATTATGTTATGTTAAATGGGGATATGACTGTTAAGCTAAAAAGGGAGGATTGTGGTGTATGTAACCTGTTCCACCTTAAGAGAACTTAAGCCTGTTCCACCTTAAGAGATGTACTACTTTCTCTGGCTGCTGTATACGTAATACCGGTGGTGACCACCGGTATATAAGCACTGTGTAGTAATATTGTATTTAGTATAGTCCCGACCTCCAACCAGGAAAGACCTGTGTGCTTTTCTGGCTGTCTCAAGCAGCAAGAGGAGAAGGAGCTGCCAAAACAAGAGAGTGGAGAGTGGTGGTCTCCTGACCAGGAAGAGGAGTAGCTGAAAGATAGATCACCACCTCCACCTCCTCCAACATCTTCAAACAACTGAGGTGCCTGAGATTGGGCAGAGGAGGAGAAGGAGAAAGGAGGCCTATATCAACATCAACCGGGGAGAGGCCTTTTATATCACTGCCTCCCCAAATTGGCCTCCACTTCAGGAGAGAGGGGAGAGAAACATCGGAAAAAAAACCACCAACTGTTTGGAAGGAGGGAAGATTCATCTCGTTGAAACATCTACAGGTGGGTGTTATTTGGGGCACTCTCCCAAGACTTTGTATTTTAGGTGGGGGGAGAAAAGAAGAAGCAAGGCCGGACCATCAAGGGGTGTAGTGTGTGTGTGTGTGGCTCTTGTTAAAAGCTAGGCCACACACACCACTAATTAGCACCCCTACTATTGCCTGTCCTGGGAGAGCTGGAGCTGACCAGGTGATGACTCTAATTTCATTAATTACATCATTAAGACCTGTTGCAGGACTGAGCCTGGGCTTCTCCAGCTTTTCCAGGTGAAGACATCTTCTCCCCCTGCCAGAAGACCATCACCAAAGACTTTTAAACTACATCAGAGAGTGCCCCCCTGCCAACACCCACCCACCATCCTGAGTGGCAACACTGCCCTTGTGGTCTCCCTCCTTCCTACCCCCCTCTCTCTCTCTCTCTCTATCTCTCTCTGCCTGTCTTTCTAAGGCACCTCAGTCCCATCACCTTTTATTAATTGCCTATTGAGCAGAGGGGAGAGGGCCCCTCCCCCAATTTCATTCAGTAAGGGGAGAGGTGTGTCCTCATTTTAATCAGCTCCCTCTGCTCAATAGAGGACAAAAAAATATATATATTACCTGAGGTCATTAACACCTTCAGGCCTGTGACTTGGGGTGAGTGTAGCCCTTAAAAAAGCACCCCAGAATGGCGACTACATCATCGCCGGTGGCGGGGCAAGCCAAGACTTATGCGGGAGCGGCAGCCACAGCCACAGCTGCTCCCGCTGCTTCTGCTGCCCCGTCACCATTTAAACTGATAACGAAAAAGCTTGGGGTGAAGAGCTACACTCACCCCACTATGACCATCGAGGCCTGCGTCAAAGCCATGGCTGGGGTTGTCGGCCCCTCAGCCATCTTCGCGGCCTCGAAAATGTACGGGAAGGCTGTGTTCTTCCTGGGGTCGGAGCGGGCGGTGTCCCTGGCCGTCACCAAGGGGCTCACCGTGGGCGGGACCTTCCTGCCGGTGGATCCTCTCGAGGCCACCGCGCAGAGGATTGTCATCTCTAACGTCCCGCCCTATGTTCCCGGTGAGCTCCTCCTTCCCCATTTGCGTCAGCTTGGGGAGGTGAGGTCGGGGATCACGCCTATCCCGCTCGGCTTCCGGGAGGCCAGCCTTCGCCACGTCTTCTCCTTCCGGTGCCAGCTGTTTATCCAGCTGGCGCGGGAGGAGGACACTGACGGAGCGTTCGTCGTCCTCCACGAGGGGACCGCCTATCGCGTCTTTTGGACGTCGGACGGTGTGCGGTGCCACGCCTGCAAGGGGGTGGGGCATATCAGGAGGAACTGCCCTGCCTCCAAGGCCGCCAGATCATCTCGTGCGGCCGAGGCGGGCGCCGCCGCTGCTCCTCCCCCCGGGTCTGCCCGCGCGTCAAGTACGCCTGATGCGCGGTTGACGTCGGGGGCCGATGCCACCAAGGCTTCCGGCGGGGGGGAGGGAGCGTGTCCGGTCAGAAAAAAGGCGCGGGGAAAGAAAAAACACCTTAGGGCGGGTCCCCCCGTGGATGGCGAGCCCTTGCCCCTTGAGCCCCTTACACCCGCGCTCCTCGCGGAGTTGACCGGGGCAGATGCGAGCGGGAGGGGCCTCGTGCCCGAGCCTGTGGCCGCAACCGCCGCAGCGGTATTGCCATTACCTGCGGCCGGGCTCGGGCCCGACAAACCTGCTCCGCCGGAGGGAGTTGAGGAGGAGGCCTTTGCAGACATGGAGGTCTCCCTCGCTCCCTCCGCGCTAAAAAGAAGGCGCGACACCCTGGATGAGGAGGAGGACCGGGAGGAGGAGGGTCCCTCCGAACAGGGGGAGTCGTCGCCCGCCGCGGGTGCTGCGCCCCCCCCCACCGCTGTCACCATCACCGGCGATCGGCAGGGGTCGCCTGTCCCTCGGGAGGCTGAGGCAGATGTGTCTGTGCAGCACGTGCCTCCCGGGGATGAGGACGAGACCCTGCCCGTGGGGGGGGTCGCGGATCAACCCGCAGCTGAAATAGACTATTTATCGGTGTCGTTACACCTCGACGGGTCGGGCAGCCTGGGGTCTGGGTCGGGCGAGTTCGAAGATAGTGAGCTCGCCCAAAGCGGCCCGGTCATTTCCCAGGGGCTGCTCGACCTGGTCGAGGATTTA
This sequence comes from Somniosus microcephalus, assembly GCF_052327205.1. NCBI lineage: Eukaryota > Metazoa > Chordata > Chondrichthyes > Squaliformes > Somniosidae > Somniosus > Somniosus microcephalus. Next base: position 119,305,435 of record NC_140991.1, read on the forward strand.
GCCAAAGACGCCCCATCTGCCAGGTCAGAGGCCGGTGGCGCGGATGAGGAAGGCCCTCTGGCTGTGTCTCGGGCGCCGGACGTCCTGGGGGAGTTCGGATTTGTGTTCTCCCCGATTTCTCCGTTCGATCTGGCGTCTGGGGCGGAGGGGGGCTCCGAACCGCCGCCGCCGTCTTCTGGCCCAGCGCCCCCGGAGGAGCCCAGGGAGAATTCCTCCGCCACCTGGGGGTGGGATCCGGGCGGAGGCGGGGCCGGCTGCTGCGGCCGAGCCGTCCGCTGCGCACTGCGCGGTGGGCGGGTCGGCCGCTGGTGACGACCCCCTGGAGGAGGATGGGGACTCGGTGATGGGCACGGAGGACGAGTCGGACTCCGGCGTCGACGAGGCGGTGGACGACCTCGTGCCCCTTGCCAAGTCTCCCCTCATTCCCGTAAGGGAACTCCGGGATTTTATGGCCACGTGCCTGGGTCGGCGCGGGAAGGTCCGGCTGGCCCTCGACAGGTGGTCGGAGCTGGCGCTGCTCATTGATTCCGTCCGCGCCGCCGTTAAGACCATGGACGCGGACGAGGGTGTGAGCCCACTTGAGCTGCGTCGGCTCAGAACACTTCTCACTGGGCTGCTGAGGAGGTGGTGGCTGACTAGCGGCTGCGCTTCCTCCCCCCGTTAGTTGTAGGTAGAGGTTGCACTATGCTTCTGACATGAAGATAACCATAGCCAGCCTCAACATCAATGGCAGCGGGGAGGCGCGCTGCAGATTCAATAACTTCTCGGTCCTTCGGGACGGGAAGTATGCGGTGTGCTTCCTGCAAGAAACCCACACCGTTCCGGGCGACGAAGCCACGTGGCTCCTGGAGTGGCAAGGAGGGGTCAGCATGAGTCACCTCTCCAATAATTCCAGCGGGGTGGCTATCTTGCTGGCCCCGCATTTTCAGCCGGAGATCTTGGGGGTCAAGGAGCACGTGCCGGGCCGCTTGCTCCAGGTCACTGTTCGCCTGGGGGGCGTGCCGCTCCATCTAGTGAACGTGTATGCCCCTCAGGCCGGTGCGCAGCAAGTGCGCTTCTTTGAAGAAGTGTCCGCTCTTCTGGGCTCCATCGACGTGGGCGAGTGCGTCATCCTCGGGGGGGATTTTAACTGTACCCTCGAGGCGAGGGACCGTATGGGTCCCCCGCGATGCCCGCCGGCGATGGAGAAGTTGAGGGACCTGGTCGGGTCCTTCGACTTGGTGGACGTCTGGCGAAATCTTCATCCCGACTCCAGCGCCTTCACTTACGTGAGGTCTGGAGGAGGAGGGTCCAGAATCGACCGCCTCTACATTTCCCGGGCGTACGTATCCTGCGTTCCGGCGGCTTCCATGCGGCCGGTGCCGTGCACGGACCACCACCTGGTGTGGGCGGAGCTCGTCCCGCTGCGCGCTCGGGGAGGGTCCGCGTACTGGCACTTTAACAACCTGCTGCTGGAGGACGCGCGGTTCCGGGATTCGTTTCGTCGGTTCTGGGCCGACTGGAGAAGGAAGCAGGGGGGCTTCCCCTCCTTGAGGCTGTGGTGGGACGTGGGCAAGGCTCACGTGCGTCTCTTCTGTCAGGAGTATGCGAAGGGGTCGACCAAGAGGCGGGAGGCCCGGGTCGGGCGGTTGGAGAAGGAGGTGCTCGACCTGGAGTCCCGTCTCGGTCAAGTCGTCGGGGACTCGGCCCTGCGGAAGGTGTACAAAGAGAAGAAGGGCGCGCTGAAGGACCTGCAGCTCGTCCCGAGGCGCGTACGTGAGGTCGCGGATCCAGCTCCTGCGGGACCTGGACCGCGGCTCCCCCTTCTTCTACTCGCTGGAAAAAAGACGAGGGGTCCGTAAGCAGCTCTTGGGGCTGCTGGCCGACGACGGATCTCTGGTCTCGGATCCGGAGGGAATCAGCGCGGAGACCCGCGCCTACTACGGGGCTCTGTTCTCTCCGGATCCGTCCAGCGAGGATGCGCGCAGAGTTTTGTGGGAGGACCTGCCGAAGGTCAGTCCGGAGGGCGCCGAAAAATTGGACGCTCCGCTAAGCCTGGCGGAGCTGACCGGCGCCCTCCGCCAGCTCTCTAGGGGAAAGTCCCCGGGGCTGGACGGGCTGACCGTGGAGTTCCACAGGGCGTTCTGGGACGTCTTGGGGGGCGACTACGCGCGGGTCCTGGAGGAAAGTTTGGCGACCGGGGAGTTGCCCCTCTCTTGGCGCAGGGCGGTCATTGTCCTGCTGCCTAAGAGGGGCGATCTCCGCCTCCTCAAGAACTGGCGCCCGGTCTCCCTCCTTAGCACGGACTATAAAATCTTTGCCAGGGCTATGTCTGCTCGCCTTGGCACCGTGCTGGCCCACATGATCCATCCCGGGCCGGACCATCCATGACAACATCCATCTGGTCCAGGACCTGGTCCACCACTCCCAGAGGGCTGGTCTGTCGGTCGCCTTCCTCTCCCTGGATCAGGAGAAGGCGTTCGACAGGGTGGATCACGAGTATCTTTTCGGGACTCTGCGCGCATTCGGGTTCGGGACGCATTTCGTCGTCCGGATCCGACTTCTGTACGCCGCCGCAGAGTGTCTGATTAAAGTTAACGGGTCCTTGGCGGCGCCCCTTCGCTTCGGGAGGGGGGTGCGTCAGGGATGCCCCATGTCCGGTCAGTTATACGCCATTTGCGTGGAGCCTTTCCTGCGCCTCTTGCGGAAGAGGTTGACGGGACTGGCTCTGCAAGGGCCGGGCGTGGAGGTGGTCCTCTCGGCTTACGCCGATGATGTGCTCCTTACGGTCACGGATCCCGCTGACTTGCGGAGGATGCGGGAATGCCAGCAAATTTACTCGGACGCATCCTCCGCCAAGATCAACTGGGAGAAATGTTCCGGACTCCTGGTGGGTCAGTGGCGGGTGGACTCCCTGCCGGAGGAGTTCAGGCCTTTCGCCTGGAGCACCACGCACCTCCTCTATTTGGAAGTCTACCTTAGCCCTGCCGAGGACGCCTGGCCGGCGAACTGGCAAGAGCTGGAGGCCAAAGTCACCGCTCGCCTAGGACGCTGGACAGGACTGCTCCGAGTGTTGTCCTACAGGGGTCGAGCGCTGGTCATAAACCAGCTGGTGGCTGCCATGTTGTGGTACCGGTTGGTCACTTTGATCCCTCCCCCTGCGTTTGTCGCCAAGATACAGAAGAAGCTCATCGACTTCTTCTGGGACAAAAGGAAGCACTGGGTCTCTGCTGCGGTTCTGTGTCTCCCGCTTAGGGAGGGCGGTCAGGCGCTGGTGTGCCTTCGCACCCAGGCTGCGACTTTCCGTCTTCAGACGCTGCAGAGATACCTGTACGTAGAGAATCCTCCGAGATGGTGTGCGCTGGCGACGTTTTTCTTCCGTCAGCTGCACGGCCTCAATTACGACACGCAGCTCCTGTTTGTGAAAGTGGGCTGCAGGCGTGCCGGCCTGCAGGAGCTGCCTGTCTTCTACCAGGAACTACTATGGGTTTGGAACTATGTCGCTTCCAGGCGGAGCTCTCCCCCGTCAGGAGCGGCGGCTCTCCTTCGGGAGCCGCTGCTCAGGAATCCGCACCTCCGTGAATGTGGGTTCGGGCGGCTGGCGGAGGGTGGGGCTGTGGCTGGCGGTGTGACCAGAGTCGGGGACCTGCTCGATGTCGGAGGAGCGGGCTGGATGGCGCCGGAGGAGCTGGCGTGGCACCTGTCCTGGGCCAACGTCCGGCTCGCGGCCGAAGCCATCGAGTCGGTGAAAGTGGCACTGGGCCCCGATTCCACTAGGTGTATCGAGGCGGCTCAAGCACGTGGGGCGATCCCGTCCGAGCTTACCCCCGTCCGGACGGAATTCCTTATTGGCGCCCGGCCTCGAAACTCCCCTCGGGAGCCGGCGCCTCACAACTTGAGCCGTCTCGAGGAAATACCCTCCGTGCCTTTTCATTCCGCGCGGAGGGGTTTCCTGTACGGGCTGCTCCTGCACACTCTCCACTTTGCCATCTTCGTCTGCCGTCCAGACACGCCTTGGCGTGGCGTCTTGCCGACTGGCGGTGGTCCCCAATGGAGGGCTCTCTACGCAGGAGTCCTCCCTTGTTCCATCGGGGACTTGGCCTGGAGGGTGTTGCACGGAGCGGTCCCGTGCAATAAGGTTTTAAGTAGGTTCACGGACTCCCAGGCCGCCTGTGTTTTTTGCGGCCTGGAGGAGTCCGTTTTCCACGTTTATATGGAGTGTGAGAGGTTGCAGCCCCTCTTTCACTACTTAAAGGGGCTGCTCCTCAATTTTTGGTTGCACTTCCGTCCCACGCTCTTGATCTACGGTCACCCGGTGCGGAGGGGAGCGGATAGGCTGGAGGACCTCCTTGTGGGCCTGCTCCTGGGCCTGGCTAAAAGAGCAATCAATTGGTCCAGGCAGCGGGCGATCGAGGGGGTCATCCAGCCGGATTGCCTGCCTCTCTTCCGCGGCCATGTTCGCGCCCGGGTGGCCCTGGAGATGGAGCACGCGGTGTCCGCTGGTACGCTTGAGTATTTCCGCGACCGTTGGGCGCCGCGGGGGCTGGAGTGCATCGTCAATTTGGAACACCAAATTTTAATTTGATTTATTAAGGTTTAGTTGAACTTTTGTTTATTTACAGTTGATCTGGTTTAAATTTTGGTTCAAATAAAAAGAGGACCTCCAACCAGTAAAGACCTGTTGAACTTTAATCTTGTAGTCTGTGTTAGTAATTACAACTAGAACACACAGACTTAACAGGCAGAACAGTGGCAAATGGAATTCAATCTGGAGAAGTGTGAGGTAATGCATTTGGGGAGGGCTAATAAGGCCAGGGAATACACTATAAATGGTAGTACACTGAGAAGTGCAGAAGATCAGAGGGACCTTGGAGTGCATGTCCACAGATCCCTGAAGGTAGCAGGACACGTAGATAAGGTGGTTAAGAAGGCATATGGGATACTTGCCTTTATTAGCCGAGGCATAGAATATAAGAGCAGGGAGGTTATACTTGAACTGTATAAAATACTAGTTAGGCCACAGCTAGAATATTGCGTGCAGTTCTGGTCACCACATTACAGGAAGGATGTGATTGCACTAGAGAGGGTGCAGAGGAGATTTACGAGGATGTTGCCTGGGCTGGGGAATTTCAGTTATGAGGAAAGATTGGATTGGCTGGGGTTGTTTTCTTTGGAAGAGGAGGCTGAGGGGAGACCTAATTGAGGTGTATAAAATTATGAGGGGCCTAGATAGAGTGGATAGGAAGGGACTATTTCCCTTAGCAGAAGGGTCAATAACTAGTGGGCATTGATTTAAAGTAATTGGTTGGGGGCTTAGAGGGGATTTGATGAGAACTTTTTTCACCCAGAGGGTGGTGGGGGTCTGGAACTCGCTGCCTGAAAGGGTGGCAGAGGCAGAGACCCTCACCACATTTACAAAGTACTTGGATATGCACTTGAAGTGCCATAACCTACAAGGTCAAATGTAAGAAGTCACACAGGTTATAGTCCAACAGCTTTATTTGAAATCACAAGCTTTCGGAGCGCTGCTCCTTCTTCAGGTGAAGTGGAGAAATGCATAAAGACACAGCTTATATCGTCAAAGAATCATGTCAGATGTTTACAGGTAACCTTTCCAACTGCCATTTATCACACCTCGGCAGAGAGATAATCACAGCAGTCAAAGGTGTGAATGGTGTCCAAACAGGTCAGTCAGGGAAACATTACATCAAAGAACAATGAGGTGGGGTCACAAGGGGTCAAATATTGCAGATGCTGGGGTCTGTATGAAAAACAGAAAAACAGCCAAAAAAAATGTTTTTTGTCTGTTTTTTTGTTTTTCATACAGACCCCAGCATCTGCAATATTTGACCCCTTGTGACCCCACCTCATTGTTCTTTGATGTAATGTTTCCCTGACTGACCTGTTTGGACACCATTCACACCTTTGACTGCTGTGATTATCTCTCTGCCGAGGTGTGATAAATGGCAGTTGGAAAGGTTACCTGTAAACATCTGACATGATTCTCTGACTATATAAGCTGTGTCTTTATGCATTTCTCCACTTCACCTGAAGAAGGAGCAGCACTCCAAAAGCTTATGATTTCAAATAAAGCTGTTGGACTATAACCTGGTGTTGTGTGACTTCTTACATTTGTCCACCCCAGTCCAACTCCGGCATCTCCACACCATGGCTACAAGGTCACAGACCAAGTGCTGAAAAGTGGGATTGGGCTGGATAGCTCTTATTCGGCCGGCACGGGTAAGATGGGCCGAATGGCCTCCTTCTGTGCTGAAAATGTCTAAGACTCTATGATTCCCCACCCTGGCCATTCAGTTCTTGAGCTTAGTTTTACTCACTGGTTTGTGCTCGGAGATTGTTCATAACACTGTTGCCTCATTAGTGGATAAACCCTAAATCAGAATGCCAATATCGGTCGGTATCTACAGCTGGAGTCGTATGCAGATTAATGGGAACATTAATTTAAATATTTCATATGCAAAACATCAAAGCAGCCCATTCTCCTGCGCTAGGTCATGACTATCACGCCGCCATTTAACCATCTCCTGCTCACCACCAAGCATTCCACAGCTCATTCTATTTGTTTTCCTCTGCGATTGTTTTATTTTCCTTGTTGTGGTTTCCCTTTAAATGCTGTTATATCTCCTAATCCTGAGGAAGGCTTGAAACGTCGACTGATTCCAATTTTTGCACAGACACTGCCTTCCCGACCTGCCGAGTATCGCAACCTGCAGGGAGAAGCGCTGGAGCCGCCATGTGGCGCTATCTCCAGAGCTAGACGGCGACTCCCATCTTACCTCACTCGGTGATCGTTGGCAAGCGCGCGGGCTTCGAACGACTCACGGCTGCGAATTCGGGTGATTTTGAGCCTGAGCTCGAGAATCGGGAGCCAGTGACCGTGTGTGTGCTGCTTCTCGCGCCGGGCCAGAGGCCAGTGACCGTGTGTGTGCTGCTTCTCGCGCCGGGCCAGAGGCCAGTGACCGTGTGTGTGCTGCTTCTCGCGCCGGGCCAGTGACCGTGTGTGTGCTGCTTCTCGCGCCGGGCCAGGGGTCAGTGACCGTTGGGAGTTGGTTCAGGCGCCAGGTCAGGGCTCAGTGACCGTTGGTTCTCGCGCCGGGGGCAGACCCGCCCGCCGGGGGGCGGTGTACCGGCAAGCGGCCATTTACTTCAGCCCGTTTCGTGGTCTCCGTCTGCAGTTACACCGGCCCTCTGCCGGTCGGTGCGGGCCGATGTAAACGCAGTGATTCGTTGGTAGCACTGCTGTCCCGGCCACCGATTCCGACCCCGGGGCTTAAACCCACAGCCTGTGACTCAAAGGGGGCAGTGCTGCCAACTGAGCCGAGCCAAGCGATCCTTAGAACAAATGTGAAGGATAGGTGCTATTGTTTGCTGCTTTGGACCAAGTCATCCCCGCCCCCGTTGGCGCAGGGTAAATATTTTCAACCGCAGTTAATGGATTTGTTTTAATTCCAGAAATTTTAGTTTAAAAAAATTGCAGTAAAACTAATTAGTGGCAAACTAAAACCATTAAAAAAAAACTCTGCTTTCTTCTGCATAGGTTTGGTAAAATGCAGCCTTTTGATGCACCACACCTCAGTGAATGGCAGAAGCATTATTTCAATATAATCTCCAGTAATTGCACACCTGGACAGAGGGCAGAGGCTTATCGTGGACAGATTCTGCAGTTGCAGTACGCATGGGCAAACTCTGATATCTCTCGGGACTGCACTGCCAGCTCGTTTAGGAGATGCACTGAAAAGTATTCGGCCATTATTGACTCTGACAGTGCAGAGACTGGGTTGAATAATTATGCTGACAGTGTTCTTAGTTTGTCAAGATGTCAACAAAATGAAAGCAATCGGTGGCAGTCGTCGTTGACTGCAGACAGTATTTTCAAATTAAAAAGTGTGCAGGAGATGTTTAAATCTGGCAAAAAAGCTAGGGACTTGCTGGTTTCGGCAGCTGATGTTTTAACAGTAGTCGGGAAAGCCAATCACACGGCAAATTCAGACTATCATAAAATAGAAACTGCACCTACAGGAGGCTCAGTTCCTAAAACTAAAAATTTGATTTTGTCCACTGATATACCTTCAAGAAATATTAGTGAAAACTATTCTTCAGACAAGTCATCCACAGTTACCGCCTTTACATGTATGAAAATGGTGCAAAATCCGTTGGTTGCAAAGCCGGGGACTGATGAGAGGAATGCCTTGTGTTCTTCAGGTAAATTCTCATTGGCACCTTCTAAAAGCATCCATGGTGGCCCTTTGTTTGGATTGAACGAAGTGACAAGTTGTACTGTACCTCAGACAAGTCAAATAGGAGCTGTATCTGGGCAATGTGTGCCTCTTAATAGCAATTTGGCCCTTGAGGCACCTTCCAGCAGCACATCAAAGAGGAAGTCTTCCTATTCATCTGAAGATGGAGGCAGTGATTCATATAATAACATAAGTTATGGTCACTTTCAAAGCCGAAACTGGACTAATTCTAATCAAAAGAGTTTTGATAATGTGACCAGAAATATGAAATGTGATGGTCGTGCTGCTGATGAAAGTTGTGTAACTACTTTTAAAACGGCTAAGGAGCAACTGCATGTTGATCAACAGAAGAAGCTTGGCAATCAGTCTCAACGCCTACCTGCAACAACATCATATTGCTCAAAGAAGTCGTTGGGCACAGTCAGGTCTCGTCGTTTGTTTGGCAAATTTGTTTCTCCGGTATCAAAGCAGGATAATGGTGATGAAAATGGTGGACTGTCTTCGGTGCCTCATGAGAACAGTTCTTCTGAACCCTCTCTACCAGTGGATGAGTGTTTGAAGAACCTTGAGCCAAAGATGATTCAACTCATTATGAGTGAGATCATGGACCATGGTCCCTCAGTGAACTGGGATGATATAGCTGGGCTGGAGTTTGCTAAAGCAACAATTAAGGAGATAGTGGTTTGGCCAATGCTTAGACCAGATATCTTTACTGGACTCCGTGGTCCGCCCAAAGGAATTCTTTTATTTGGCCCTCCTGGAACAGGTAAAACTCTAATTGGTAAGTGCATTGCGTGCCAATCAGGAGCTACATTCTTCAGCATCAGTGCTTCATCACTAACTTCCAAGTGGGTTGGAGAGGGTGAAAAAATGGTACGTGCAATGTTTGCTGTAGCACGCTGTCACCAGCCTGCAGTCATCTTCATTGATGAGATTGACTCTCTCTTGTCTCAACGTGTTGATGGGGAACATGATTCTTCTCGAAGAATAAAAACTGAGTTTTTAGTGCAGTTAGATGGTGCTGCTACTTCAGCAGATGATCGTATTCTTGTGGTGGGAGCCACAAACCGACCCCAAGAAATAGATGAAGCAGCTCGTAGACGTCTGGTCAAAAGACTGTATGTACCTTTACCTGAAGGATCAGCAAGGAGGCATATAGTGGTGAAGTTAATGTCTCGTGAAAACTCTTCCCTGAGTCAAGAGGAATTGGAGCTAATCGTTGAACAATCTGAAGGATTTTCAGGGGCTGATATGACTCAACTTTGTCGTGAGGCAGCCTTGGGGCCAATCCGTAGCATTCAGATAGCGGACATCTCCACTATCACACCTGACCAAGTACGGCCTATTGCATTCATAGACTTTAAAAATGCTTTTGTAAATGTGAGGCCAAGTGTATCTCCGAAAGACCTCGAACTGTATGAGGAATGGAATAAAACATTTGGTTGTGGCCGATGACCATGGCAAAACTGCATAGGAATGTAGGAACATACAAGATTGACATCTTTCAAAATCATTTTATAGAAATACTTTTGAGTTCTTTGCTGTTTGTTCCCTCAAACATATGCACTAAAGTTGACTTTTGCAAAAAGCATGTTATCAGTAAAATAATTATATTCTAATCAGTTTAAATTGCTTTCATCCATAGTGAAAGCACGTTGTGATAATTCAGGCTGAAGAAGCCCTTATTACCCGTCAGTGTCTTGCATAAAAAGCAGCTACCTTTTTATATTTCATTGTTTTTTAAAGTTCAAAGTCACCAATTAGGAAATATGGCCAAAATATTGATGCATTGGTACAGATGTAACTGCCCAACTGCAGTACCAGCTTTCTGCTACCAAATGTTTGGCCTTGTGTTTGACCTAACATTCCACAGAAATTTCATAAATGAACCATATATTTAAATTCAACCTGGTCACCCAAACAAGTTACTGTCAATTTAATGCTAGTTCTGGATTTCAAGAGGGCTGAATTTATAAGAATGGTGGAGGATTTGAGATGAGTTCATTGGGCAGCCCTGCTCAGCAGAGAAATCACTAATACTGATAAACAATGGGAAGCTTTTAAAACCATTCTAAGGCAAAAAGAGGTCATATTTGTCCTTAGGCTCAAAAGGTAAAACAACCTAAAAGGCTAACGTGATGTGCAAGGACTAATCAGATTTAAACCAAAATACTTTTATAAATTAAATGAAAAGAAATCCTAGGAGAACAGTGATAGATACTGGGCTCCATTAAAGCCATCAAAAGCTGCCATTAGAGCAGCTGAAAGATTAGTTGAAAGTAGATTCTGGATAACTGGTAGCAATAGAAGTTTTTTTTATAAGCTATATTGGGTATCAGAAGGCAATAAAAGACTACATAGGGCTATTAAAGGACACTACACAGTAAACTGGTGGACTCCTAAGACATGACCGATTTTAAATAGTTACTTTGCATCAGTCTATATTCCAGTCGATGCTCAATTACCATTAATACAATGTACAGTTAGCGCTAAAGTCAACAATGTCAAAGTGGATGCAGATAAAAACTAGGATAGAATAAGGGGTCTCATCTGATAGGGCCACTGGATCTTTCAGCATTCACCCCAGGGTGCTAACAGAAATTAAAGATGGGTTAAGTGAGATATATATTTAATGTCTCACTAGAGACTGGGATTATTCCCATGAAATGGAGGGAGGTTAATGTACCAATATTTTAAAAAGGTAACAAGTCAGAATTGGGAAATTTTAGGCCCATTCCTTTCAGCTACCTTCAGTTCTTGGAAAGTTGTTGGGGATCATTAGCGATACCTTGTATGACCACCTGGGCAGAGTAGGCATTATTAGAGACTTGCAACATGGCTTCTTGAAAATAAAGTCACATCTTGCCAACCTGGTTGAATTTTTTGAGGAGGTAACTAGATGGATGAAGATCTGTCGACATTGTATTTGGACTTTCAGAAAGCTTTTCACAAGGTGCTGCACGGTAGGTCACTTCATATCCCTGTGGGATAGGAAAGCAGATCCTGGATTGGTTGAGTTCTTGAGAAACCGGGTTGTTAATTTATGTGGTGATCAATTACTAGTGGAATCCTGCAGGGATCCATGTTAGGACTGCTACTTTCCACAATCTATATTAATGATCTAGATGAAGGTGTAGTGGGTATTATTTGCATTGTCTCAAACAGCACAAATGTTAGTGCTAGCATTCAGACGCTTGATGAGGAAAAGACACTACAATCTGATCAAGATGAAGTGGGAATGAGCCTGCATGTGGCAGATGTCATTTATATAATGTCAATAAATGGAGTGGCGTGCACATGGGTATGGATAACGGCAAGCATATATTCACCATGCTTGGTACAGAATTAAAGACGAGCGGGAAAGGGACCTAGGATGTTGGGTATGTATCTTATGGTCACTGTAATCACCTGACCTTGTTTTGATTGCCTTCAGGGTCGAAAGGAATTTCTTAGATTACATGACTGCTGGTGGGAGTCTCTGAAGGTGCACGACCAATGCCAATAGGCTAGTTTGAAGGCAAGTAACAGTACTAGGATGTACAGCAAGGATGAAACTAAAAGAATTATAGTGTCCTTGTACAAGACCCTGGTTAGGCTTTATTTGGAATACTATGTCCCATTTGGTCCCCTGATACGGTTGGTAATATAGAGGCCCTAGAAAAGGTTCAAAAGGGCCACTAGAATGATCACTAGTTTAAAGGTGATTCATAATCACAATAGACATAGACAATTGGGGTTTTTTTAACACCAGAAAAGCCTAGACTTTGAGTTGATTTAATTGAAGTATTTAAAATGGTAAAGGGACTAGACTGTGTGTGGACAAACTATTTCAATTAGATAAGTTAGGGAAAACAATGGGTCATGCACTTAAATAAACACTGAACTAGGTTAGATGTTAGGTTTTTCTTTGCGGAGAGGATTATCAATAGTTGTAATAGGTTACTTGTTTATACGAGTGGATCTGCTGCAACCGTTTAAAAAGGAGCTGAACGAGTACCTTTCTGTGGCAAATCTCACTGCATACAAAATGTAGGTGAAATGTTGGGTATGTATCTTATGGTCACTGTAATCACCTGACCTTGTTTTGATCGCCTTCGGGGTCGAAAGGAATTTCTTGGATTACATGACTGCTGGTGGGAGGGAGTGGGGGTGTCGTGCTTAGTTGTGTCATGACTTTGGGACAGGCTTGAAGGATCAGCCAGTCTTTTCGTATGCAAGTTTTAAATTAGGCTATTTTCAATTTTTTCCTATTACTTTGTACCCCCAAAATAGCAGATTTGCTAATCTACAGTACTTCATTGGCTGTGAAGCACTTTGGGCTGTCCTGAGGTTGTGAAAAGTGCTATAGAAAAGCACATTTATTCATTTACATAACTTCCTGAAACCTTATGATTTTTGCAAATCTCGTAATTTGGTTAGGTGCATCTTCATCTGTACATGGAGATAGCATCTTCTCACAAAGGTAACTACAGATGAAGGATGCCATCCACCCAATGTACCTTATCCTTCCATAGAAACCTGCAGTCTCTGCCCCACCTCCCCCCTTTCCCATCACAGCAGATAACTGGTCTATAGGGCTTTTTATCAATCATTTCTTTAGTAGAAAAAGTCAATCAAAAAACCACTGAGCCAAGGCTGACACCTTTAATAGAAGTTGGCATGCCGCAGGAATCTTTACCTTCCCAAGGGAGTGTGTAGGGCCAGGGAAAATGTGTGCATTTCTCTTGGGAACAATGCATAAGGAGGCTGTCTTTAGAGTTTTGCTACCTCCTGTAACAAGACCTGCAACCAATTGCCACAGCATTGCCTGTTGCAGTCAAGGTCACTGCAGCCCTCAACTTCTTTGCGTCCAGCTCCTTCCAGTCTGTCACAGGATATCAACAACATCTCTCTGTCTGCAGTTCATGCTTGCATTAAGCAGGTGATTGATGCCATGTTTGATAGAAACATAGAAGATAGGAGCAGGAGTAGGCCATTCGGCCCCTTGAGCCTGCTCCGCCATTCAATGAGATCATGGTTGATCATCCAACTTGATGCTAGAGCAAATACTTTTAATGTTCCCCATGGACATCCAGAAGTAGTAGGATAAGGCTCTAGGGTTTGCCCAGATTCCAGGATTCCCTCAAGTGCAGGGCATCTTTGACTTGCAACTGTGTTGTGATGTAAGCTCCTTCAGACAGAGTCCAGTGCCTTCATGAATTACAGGTGCTTCCACTCCAACTGCTTTGTGATGACCACCAGTAGGTCTGTGCCTGCTATTCTGGCAGTTGCCATGACACTCTTGTACCAATCCCCCATCTCTACCCCTCTGCCCTCCCGCCTCACTCTTGGATACTGCACAGCAAGTGAGCAGCTGGCTGTTTGGGGGAAAAGGGCTATCCCCTGCACACTTGGCTCATAACATTTCTCAGCAACTCATGTGTGGCGGCCGGGCTGTGCTTTGCTCAAAGTGTTGGTCAACTAGAGGCCTCATTGAGCAGACTATTGTAGTGCTTTAGCAGTGAATCTGCCTGTACAGATTTGGTGAAATTCTGCAATACTGCAGGAATGTCCATATTCTAGCAGCTTTCTGTGTGCTGCATACCTTTGCTCTGCAATGGGAACAACATAAGAAGCCATCATTGGCTGAAGACCTTTTAGCGTGATGAGGGAGAAGACACTGATGACAGGATGGCGAAGAAGCGAGATGGTTACAACATATGCCTGCAGCCAGAGCTATTCTGCAGCAACTCATTTAAGATCACTTCAGTTTAATGTTTGCATTAATAGTGATGTCTAATATCTCTCCCAGTACTTCCAGACAATTAAACTGCATCTGCCCAATGACCTTGTTATTCATGTCATCTGACATAGCAGGGTCATCAGCTACTGCAGAACACTGCACACAAAGATATCCATAGTAATTTTCAGTAGCTCATAATACTTCCCAATCATTAACATCGTGGAAGCGCTCTAAAAAAACAAAAAAGGGATACAAAGAAAGTAATGAGGTGCAAAAATGGAATATGGAAAAAAAAACTTGCAAGGAATATCAAAGCTAATAGCAAATGTTTTTATAAATATATGAAAAGAAACAAAGAACTTGCATTTAGCGTGTTTCACAACCTCCGGTCGTCCCAAAACGCTTTACAGCCAATGAAGTACTTTTGAAGCGTAGTCACTGTTGTAATGTAGGAAGTGCAGCAGCCAATTTTGCTGACAGCAAGGTCCCACAAATGGCAATGTGATAATGACCAGGTAATCGTTCTTAGTGATGTTGGTTAACGGATAAATATTGGCCATGACACCAGGGAGATCTCCCCTGCTCCTCTTCAAAATAGTGCCATAGATCTTTTACGTCTACCTGAGAGCAGACAGGGCCTCGGTTTAATGTCTTATCTGAAAGATAGTACATCTCCGATCGTGCAGCACTCCCTCAGTATGGTACTGAAATTTCAGCCTAGATATTGTGCTCAAGTTTCTGGGGTGGGACTTGAACCCACAGCCTCCTAGCTCAGAGGTGAGAGTGCTACCAGCAAGCCACAGCTAAGACCACGGTAAACATAGAAACATAGAAGATAGGAGCAGGAGTAGGCCATTCGGCCCCTCGAGCCTGCTCCGCCATTCAATGCGATCATGGCTGATCATCCAAATTCAGTACCCTGTTCCTGCTTTCTCCCCATATCCCTTTAGCCTTAAGAAATATATCCAACTCCTTCTTGAATATATTTAATGAATTGGCCTCAACTGCCTTCTGTGGTAGAGAATTCCACAGGTTCACCACTCTCTGGGTGAAGAAATTCCTCCTCGTTTCTGTCCTAAATGGCTTGCCCCTTATCCTTCGACTGTGACCCCTGGTTCTGGACTCCCGACCATCGGGAACATCCTTCCTGCATCTAGTCTGTCCAGTCCTGTCAGAATTTTATAAGTTTCAATGAGATCCCCTCTCATTCTTCTAAACTCCAGTGAGTATAAGCCAAATCGACCCAATCTCTCCTCATACGTCATTCCTGCCATCCCAGGTATCAGCCTGGTGAATCTTCGCTGAACTCCTTCCATGGCAAGAACATCCTTCCTCAGATAAGGCGACCAAAACTGCACACAATACTCAAAAGATGTGGTCTCACCAAGGCCCTGTACAACTGCAGCAAGACATCCTTGTTCTTGTACTCAAACCCTCTCGCTATGAAGGCCAACATACCATTTGCTTTTGTAACTGCCTGCTGCACCTGCATGCTTACCTTCAGCGACTGGTGCACAAGGACACCCAGGTCTTGTTGCACTTCCCCTTCTCCCAATCTATTGCCATTCAGATAATAATCTGCCTTCCTGTTTTTGACACCAAAGTGGATAACCTTGCATTTATCCATGTTATATTGCATCTGCCATGCTTCGGCCCAATCACCCAACCTGTCCAAATCATCCTGGAGTTTCTCAGCATCCTCCTCACAGCACACACGCCCACCCAGCTTTGTGTCGTCTGCAAACTTGGAGATATTACATCTAGTTCCCTTGTCTAGATCATTAATATATATTGTGAATAGCTGGGGTCCAAGGACCGATCCCTGCGGTACCCCACTAGTTACTGCCTGCCACTCGGAAAAAGACCCGTTTATTCCAACTCTGCTTTCTGTCTGTTGACGAGTTCTCTATCCCAGTCAATACCTTGCCCCCAATCCCGTGTGCCTTAACTTTACACGCTAATCTCTTATGCGGGACCTTATCGAAAGCCTTTTGAAAGTACAAGTACACCACATCCACTGGTTCTCCCTTATCTATTTTACCAGTTACATCCTCAAAAAATTCCAGTAGATTAGTCAAGCACGATTTACCTTTTGTAAATCCATGTTGACTTTGTCCGATCCTGTCACTGTGTTCCAAGTGCTCTGCTATTACATCTTTTATAATGGACTCTAGCATTTTCCCCACTACCGATGTCAGGCTTACCGGTCTGTAATTCCCTGTTTTCTCTCTACCACCTTTTTTGAATAGTGGGGTAACATTAGCTGCCCTCCAATCCATGGGTACTGTTCCAGATTCCATCGAATGTTGGAAGATGATCAGCAATGCATCTACTATTTCTAGGGCCACTTCCTTAAGTACCCTAGGATGTAGATTATCAGGCCCTGGGGATTTATCGGCCTTCAATCCCATCAATTTCCCTAACACCACTTCCCTACAAATACTGATTTCTTTCAGTTCCTCCCTTTCATTAGACCCTATGTTTCCCGACATCTGTGGGAGGTTATTTGTGTCCTCCTTTGTGAAGACAGAATCAAAATATGTATTTAATTGGTCTTCCATTTCTTTGTTCCCCATTATAAATTCCCCTGATTCTGACTGCAAGGGACCTACGCTTGACTTCATGAATCTTTTTCTCTTCACATATCTATAAAAGCTTTTACAGTCAGTTTTTATGTTCCCTGCAAGCTTACTCTCATATTCTATTTTCCCCTTGTTAATTAATCCCTTTGTCCTCCTTGGTTGAATCCTAAACTGCTCCCAATCCTCAGGTTTACTGCTTTTTCTGGCCAATTTATGTGTTCTCTCCTTGGATCTTATGCTATCCCTAATTTCCCTTGTTAGCCACAGTTGAGTCACCTTTTTTGTTTTATTTTTATGCCAAACTGGGATGAACAAATTCTGTAGTTCATCCATGCGGTCTTTGAATGTTTGCCATTGCCTATCTACCGTCAACCCTTTGGGCAATGTAGGCTCATTGAAGACATGCAGGTGAGCCTATAATGGAGAGTAAGGAAATGATGGACTTGTTAAATGAATACTTTGTATCCATGTTCATAATAGTGGAAGAGGACAAAATACCAGTGGTACAAGGGAACTTAAAATTAACTCAAGGGAGGAACTTAGTGGATTTGATACAAGTTTTTTAAAAGTGGTAATGGAGAAAATAATTGCATTTAAGATAGGCAAATCTGCAGGACCTGATGGTTTCCACCCCAGAGTATTAAAAGAAATGGGTGAGGAATTTGCCTTGGTTTGCGACTCTCAATTTCAAATCTAATATCAAATTCAATCATATTGTGGTGTGGTCACTATTTGCAAACTGTTCCTTTAACGTCAGATTATTAAATAACTCTGGTTCATTGCTCATCACTAAATCTAGTATGGCTTGTTCCCTTGCTGGTTCTAAAATGTACTGAGGTCAAAATTAGTCTTTCAACGGAGAAGAAAATCATGCGGGATGTAAATCGGGCTACAGATTTGTTATCGCCCATTTTGCACTCACACTGAAGAACAATTTCACCGTTCTAGAAAACTCCCGAATATATTCTAAAAATTAATTATCTTTACTACTTGAGCTATTCTGCTTCTCCCAGTCTATGTGAAAATTAACATCTCCCATTTATAACCCCATTGTTTCTTTGCTACATGCTTCTCTGATCTCTATATTTATACACTCTTCCCACTACATGAGGAGGTTCCTTAACTGTACCAATAGTGTTTTTACTGCCCGAGCACCCTTACTGAAATCTTTTTTACTGCATATTGTCCATTATCAATATTGCTACTCCTCCTCCTTTCCCAATTTTCCTGACCTTTATGAAGATCCTATAGCCTAGAATATTTAACTCAATCATGCCCGGCTTGTAGCCAGGTTTCTATAATGGTTAGTACATCATGCCCTTTAAGCTGAATTTCCCTTCTAATTTTCTTGTTTCATTATTTTTTATACTACGTGCATTCAGCTGTTGGTTCCTCTGAGGAATGCTCTTGCTGTTCCTCCTGGACAGGGGAGCGGGTCTCTCGGTGGTGCTGTAGGGGAGTAAAGGCATGAGTTAGACAAGTGAAATGTATGTTGCAGACACATCCTATTGTGCAGATGCTTAGCACTCAATCCCTATGAACATCATATCCCATATTAGTCATTCATGAGGGTTGGAAATCAATTCTGTCACCAGCTTGCTCTTCTACGCCCGTCTCTCCGTCCCCCACTTCCAGCTTCTCTGCACCTCCGACGATCTCCAGGGCCGCCGCCTCAGCGCGCGCCAGGGATGGTGGGCCTCCTCCTGTCCTCCCCTCTCCCTTTTATTGTGGGCTCTCTTCTGTAATGAGGGACACAAGTGGAGTTTGAGAGAGATTGATGGAGTGAGTGTAAAGTATGGATGACATAGATGTTTAGAGGGAGACTGAAGGAGTGAGGTGCACAAACCAAGTTCCCCCTCTGTGTGCTGTTAGTTGTTGGCATTGCATAAGAGTGAGTGGTGCATAGTAAGATGGCGACGTGATTCTGTACAGCGAAAGAGAGGGGTGGGTGAGGGTGCAAGGGATGTTAGTGAGTTGGAATGTGAATGGGAAGGTTGCCAATGCAGAGTGATGTGGATGAGAAGAGATGGGCGGCAGATGGAAGGTAAGTGTGATGTTATACTCACTTTTGCTGATCACAACAGATCATTAAACCTCTTGCGACACTGCACCCAGGTGCATATGCAGACCGACATCAAACTGACCTCCTCAGCAATTTGCAGCCAAGCTGCCTTGGTATGCTGAGGAGGCCTCTTCCTTCCATTTCCAGGGAAGAGGACCTCCTTACATCCTCTTACTCCCTCCACAAGAGCATGGAAGGAGTTCTCATCGAAGTGGGGAACAGCCTCAGGTTTTTCCGCTGCCATATCTGCAGCAGACAGCAATTCAGGGAACAAAATGGAAATGAATCTGCAGAGGGGACATGGCCCCTTTAAATAATCAAAGACCAAATGGATGAGCTACAGAATTTGTTCATCCCAGTTTGGCGTAAAAATAAAACAAAGGTGGTGACTCAACCGTGGCTAACAAGGGAAATTAGGGATAGCATAAGATCCAAGGAGAGAACATATAAATTGGCTAGAAAAAGCAATAACCCTGAGGATTGGGAGCAGTTTAGGAGTCAACAAAGGAGGACAAAGGGATTAATTAAGAAAGGGAAAATAGAATATGAGAGTAAGCTAGCAGGGAACATAAAAACTGACTGTAAAAGCTTTTATAAATATGTGAAGAGAAAAAGATTAGTGAAGTCAAGCGTAGGTCCCTTACAGTCAGAATCAGGGGAATTTATAATGGGAAGCAAGGAAATGGCAGACCAACTAAATGCATACTTTGGTTCTGTCTTCACAAAGGAGGACACAAATAACCTCCCAGAGATGCCGGGGAACATAGGGTCGGATGAAAGCGAGGAACTGAAAGAAATCAGTATTTGTAGGAAAATGGTGTTAGGAAAATTGATGGGACTGAAGGCCGATAAATCCCCAGGGCCTGATGGTCTACATCCCAGGGTACTTAAGGAAGTGGCCCTAGAGATAGTAGATGCATTACTGATCATCTTCCAGAACTCGATAGACTCTGGAACGGTACCCATGGATTGGAGGGTAGCTAATGTTACCCCACTATTCAAAAAAGGTGGTAGAGAAAAAGCAGGGAATTATAGACCGGTAAGCCTGACATCGGTAGTGGGGAAAATGCTAGAGTCTATTATAAAAGATGTAATAGCAGAGCACTTGGAAAGCAGTGACAAGATCGGACAAAGTCAACATGGATTTACAAAAGGTAAATCATGCTTGACTAATCTACTGGAATTTTTTGAGGATGTAACTGGTAAAATAGATAAGGGAGAACCAGTGGATGTGGTGTATTTGGACTTTCAGAAGGCTTTCGATAAGGTCCCACACAAGAGATTAGCATGCAAAATTAAGGCACATGGGATTGGGGGCAAGGTATTGACTTGGATAGAGAACTGGTTGGCGGACAGAAAGCAAAGAGTTGGAATAAACGGGTCGTTTTCCGAGTGGCAGGCAGTGACTAGTGGGGTACCGCAAGGATCGGTCCGAGGACCCCAGCTGTTCACAATATATATTAATGATCTGGACGAGGGAATTGGATGTAATATCTCCAAATTTGCAGACGACACAAAGCTGGGCGGGAGGGTAAGCTGCGAGGAGGATGTCGGGAAACTCCAGTACGATTTGGACAGGTTGGGTGATTGGGCAGAAACATGGCAAATGCACTATAATGTGGATAAATGTGAGGTTATCCACTTTGGTGGCAAAAACAGGAAGGCAGATTATTATTTGAATGGCAATAGATTGGGAGAAGGGAAGTGCAAAGAGACCTGGGGGTCCTTGTGCACCAGTCGCTGAAGGTAAGCATGCAGGTGCAGCAGACGGTTAAGAAGGCAAATGGTATGTTGGCCTTCGTAGCAAGAGGGTTCGAGTACAGGAACAAGGATGTCTTGCTACAGTTGTACAGGGCCTTGGTGAGACCGCACCTTGAGTATTGTGTGCAGTTTTGGTCACCTTACCTGAGGAAGAACGTTCTTGCCATGGAGGGAGTGCAGCGAAGATTCACCAGGCTGATACCTGGGATGGCAGGAATGACGTATGAGGAGAGATTGTGTCGATTGGGCTTATACTCACTGGAGTTTAGAAGATTGAGAGGGGATCTCATCGAAACCTATAAAATTCTGTCAGGTCTGGACAGACTAGATGCAGGAAGGATGTTTCTGATGGCCGGGGAGTCCAGAACCAGGGGTCATAGCCTAAGGATAAGGGGTAAGCCATTTAGGACTGAAATGAGGAGGAATTTCTTCACCCAGAGAGTGGTGAACCTGTGGAATTCTCTGCCACAGAGGGTGGTGGAGGCCAGTTCATTAAATATATTCAAGAAAGAGTTGGATATATTTCTTAAGGCTAAAGGGATCAAGGGATATGGGGAAAAGGCAGGGACAGGGTACTGAATTGGATGATCAGCCATGATCACATTGAATGGCGGAGCAGGCTCGAAGGGCCGAATGGCCTACTCCTGCTCCTATCTTCTATGGATCTATGAATCAGTCCAACATCGCTTCATCAGACGCGAGCAGCTGACCCACACCTAGCAATTGCCTTGGAGAGCCCGCACGTCGGCCTTAACGAGGCCCATCAACGCAAAATTTCAACTGCAGGGCGGCGAGAACCAGGAGTGGGTCCGGAACCCGCCGCCATCCCACCTCCAGGCGCAAAATCGCGGCCAATTATGTCCATATGTCCTGCTGGTCTTTCTGTCACATTTTTTGACTTGCTGTGTGGCTTTTCTCCTCCCATCCCTCTAACTAGTTTAAATCTGTCCCCACTGCCCTACTTACCCTTTTCACAAGGACACAGGTACCTCTGGTTTAGGTGAAGAACATCCCGCCTGTACAGCCACCTGAAAGTGGTCCCAGTGTCCCAAGAATGTGAAACCCTCCCCTCTGCACCATCCTTCCAGTCACTTGTTCAAAATTTTAATCTTTCTCTCCCTGACTGGTTCATTGTATGGCACAGGGAATAATCCAGAGATTACCACCTTGGAAGTTCTGCTCCTTAATCTGGAATTTAACTCCTTGAACTCCCTTTGCCGAACCAACTCCTATTTATGCCATTGGTTCCTGTATGAACCAAGACCGCTGGATGCTTGCCCTCCCATTACAAAAACTTTTATATTCGCTTTGTGATGTCCTGGACCCTGGACCTGGGAATCAACATGCCATTTGGGACTCTGGATCATGTCTACAAAGGAAACTATCTACCCACCCGACCTCGCCGCCCCCCCCCCTCCCCAACTAGAATCCTCCACAATCGTCACTCACCTATTTTTATTACCTGTACTGTTTTCTCCCATGGGTAACCACTTTCTCCTCATTGCCTTGTTGTTGCTAATGGTTACCCTTGTCTTTGTCACTCTTTTTGTCCACATCACTGGTACCTAAACAGGTTTACATGTTTGACAAGTCCAGCTCCACAGATGATCCCTTTTCTACTCTCACTTGTTCCTTCCTTTCAGTCCTTACTGATTGATTCCTGGGATGAGAGGGTTGTCCTATGAGGAGAGATTGAGTAGATTGGGCCTATGCTCTCTGGAGTTTAGAAGAATGAGAGGTGATCTCATTGAAACATAAGATTCTGAGAGGGGTTGACAAGGTAGATGTTGAGAGGTTGTTTCCCCTGGCTTGGAGAGTCTAGAACTGGGGTCAGAGTCACAGGATAAGGGTTTGACCATTTAAGACTGAGATGAAAAGGAATTTCTTCACTCAGGGTTTTGAATCTTTGGAATTCTCTACCCCAAAGGGTAGTGGATGCTGAATCATTGAGTATATTCAAGGCTGAGATAGACAGGTTTTTGGACTCTAGGAGAATCAAGGGATATGGAGATTGGGCAGGAAAGTGGAGTTGAGGTCAAACATCAGCCATGATCTTATTGAATGGCGGAGCAGACTTGAGGGGCCATATGGCCTACTCCTGCTCCTGATTCTTATTCTTATGTTTATGCCCTGTCTGCATCATAGTCCTTTCCTCATCTGATATTCACGTGCCCACTTTACAGAAGAGAGCACTAGATAGCGATAACAAACAAAAACCTTTTTCTAATTTCTGATTCCCTTTCCTGCCTCAGGAGTACCTGAAGCTAATTATAGCACCCCTGGTGTTGACTAACTAAGATTGACCACCTCAGTAAGGTACAAGGTTTGAGCTTGGGATCATCCTGGTTTGTATATATAAATACCACATGATGAAATGTATTTACATACCGAGCCATAAGGAGCTGTTGTTAGTCAAGGTGATATTCAAATAAAGTTTGATTAACTATCTAGAAAATATGGAGGGCATGTTTATTTTAAGCATTAATTAATACAAGTGGTAATACAACAACAACAATAACTTGTATTTATATAGCACCTTTTAATGTAGTAAAATGTCCCAAGGTGCTGTACAGGAGTATTTTAAGACAAAAATTGACACCGATAGTATTTGATTCAATACTATCTGATGGAAATAACCACATCTAGCTCAATCCAGACATTTTTTACTTAAATACTATTTCATTACCCATGACATTATTCAGAATAAATTAATTAATAATTTATTAAGTAATTAAAATAAAATTATTAAAAATGTTTTGATAAGTTGCTCCTCAGTTGACAAGGAATGTTTTGCCTGCCCCAGTTATGAATGCAATTAATAGTGTGGGGCAGAGTGGAGAGTCCAACTATAGGAATATAGGAAGTGCTAGATGGAAAAAAGGCCAAAGGCCATCTAGTTCACCACCTACCATCCTGGTAGTCACATGATATGATGATAATGGAGTTGTTGACTAATCATAGCAATCAATCTCTATCAATTAGTCTACAACAGACCCGAACATGGGATGAGGAAAACTCCAGTGATGGAAAGCTTTGAGAACCATAGGTCCAAAGTAATCTGTTCCTCTCAAGCATGCTGCACTTACCGTATGTTAAGTCTCAAATTACTTACACTGTATCCCAAAATATTTTCTGAAATAAATCTTTATAATTTGCATTTGAATGAAACATCAGTATCTGCTTCCACCGTCTCCATAAGGAGCCTGTTCCATAGATTGAACACTTGGTGACTGAAATATTTCTCTAGATTAGTTTTGAATTTACCCCCCCTCCCCATCCCCTTTCAAGCACAGGCCTTGTCTTCTGGTTCTATTGTACTGGACAAGGTGAATTAGCCTATCATGGTCTACATTATCTAGCCCCTTGAGAATCCGAAGAACAGCAATCATATCACTTCTCAAACTTCTCTGTTCCAGTGAGGGCATGCATAATTTACATAATCGCTTGAGAGTCTTGGGCTGAGTTTGCAGGTAGTGGGATAACCTGGGGCTAGAGTCAGGGCTGGGACCAGTACTAGGAGTGCAAAATTGGTCTAGGTCTTAGTCTTGTGGAATAAATAGTGGAAACTCTTCTCCCCTTTGCATCTTGCAAATGTAAGGGTTTAACTTCACTCCCAAATTCCAGGTTGTGAATGATTATCTTCTGGTTGAAATCTACGTAAAGAATTACACCTCTATCCTCTTTCTGGGGTTTGACCTGGAGCCTATAAAGTATAACAGATCTATGTGTTGTGTTTAGTGCTACTATAAACAATGTTTAGGATGCTACCACACATAGCATGCAAAGAAAAGCTTCTTGCAAAAAAGCAGGTAGACACAGATGCAACTATTTTTATTATAGATTGATTCTTGTTCTATCAAGAATTTTTAAAGTTAAGATATAATGTGAATTGTAATTAATGGAAAAATATAAAAGCAGGCCCAACTCATTGGGGATTTATTGGTCAAATTACAGAATGCCATTCATCATCATCATGACTGCTTACTTCCACCCCTGCCTTATGCCCCCTCTCACTGAAATAGTTGTCCCCTCTAGACTTGATTATTCCAATGCTCGCCTTGCTGCCCTCCCATCTTCCACCCTCCATAAACTCCAACTTCTCCAAAATTCAGCTGCCCCACATTCTATCCCATAGTAACTGTCAGCCGTCACCTGTTTTCACTAACCTACTTTGGCTCCCTGTCTCTCAATGTATAGTATATTATTTTTTTTCTTCTCATCTTGAAATCCCTTTATGCCTTATCCTGTCTCTCCAACCTGATCAAGCGTTATATCCCCTCCTGCACCCTTCAGTCTCCAAACACAAGCCTTTTATGCATCCTCTCCTTCCTTTGCTCTGCTATTCATGTCAGTACCTCAGCTGCCTGGGTCCGACTGTCTGGATCTCCTTCCCTAAATCCCTCTTTTTAACCTTCAGTCACCCCTCTTAATCTAGCCCTCCATGACTCAGTGACCGTTTCCCTATCTGTTTCCATAATGAAGCAACTTGGGCTGCTTTGATGTTAAAAGCACGACATAAATGCATGTTGTTGTATACTTCTTCTTACGTTAACAATTAGTGGGTTCACTGCTGGGCAGCGAGCTGGTTGGTGCGCACATTATAGGGTGAGATGGAAGACATGTGGAAATGCTTTTATTTTTTCCAGTGAAGAAAGAACTTGCATTTATATAACGCCTTTAAAGTTATACAAAGAGGGATTAGAAGAGGGGGGGGGCCGGCACCAAATGAATATGAATGATGGGGAGAATTTTCATCGGGAGATAATTATTGTAACGGATGGAGAAAATATAATTAACCAGAGGAGTAAGTTACATTGATGAGGTGCTACTAAAATATATGCTGGCAATTGCTGTCAGGGAGGGAAGTTTAAGATTGCAATAGAGGATACTGTAAAATTCTGTTATCATTGGGTATGTAAATAAGTGCACTACATGATTTTAGAATCAAAGTGTCAAGTTTAGAAATAATGCATTGCAAATAAACCATTGACATTCAATTCAGTTATTTAATAAAAATATAAAATACAAAAGTCTGAAAACCTTACTGAACAAGGGATGACCATGGCTACAACAACAACTTGCATTCATATAGCACCTTTTAAAGTAGTGAAACGTCCCAAGGTGTTAACAAGAGCATCATCAATAAATAATTTTGACACCAAGCCACAGAAGGAGATATCAGGACAGATGACCAAAAGCTTGATCAAAGAGGTAGGCTTTAAGGAGCAGCATAAAGGAGGAAAGCGAGGTGGAGAGGCTTAGAAAAAGACACATTTATATAGCACCTTTCACGACCACCAGATGTCTCAAAGTGCTTTACAGCCAATTAAGTACTTTTTGGAGTGTAGTCACTGTTGTAGGGAGGGCAACGTTACAGCCAATTTTTTTATACAGTTATTCATTAAATATCATTATTTTAGAGTGGGAAGGTTACAAACGTATTGTTTAGGCACATTTAACGTCTTCATACAGGGATTAAAAGCAGGCACGTTTCATGTACGATAAAACTTACTTTGAAGTTTCCTTGGGCAACTTGTGTTGCATTATGTCTATTTACCACAAGGTGGGGCTGTTCGCAACGGAATGAATGCCACTGCTCCCATTAACTCGGATAAATCAAGGGGACTGTTTTAAATAGCCAGGCTTTGAGGCACTTCAGACAGTCATGGCGCAGTAACTGAACACAGCTACCGCCCAGCCGTGAACAACTCTAGTGATAAATTAAGACACCCAAACGGATGTTAGTTAAAGCCATTCAAATTTACTATTGGGATTGAGGTAGTTAAACCTGTGCTAATGAATGTGATGGACATTGGTACCAATAAGACAGAAAATAAATACCAAAATGTCCTTCTGAAGTTGAATTTTTTATTTTTGTCAAAGAAGTTATCAAATATAAAGATGCTTTCCTCAGCATAAAAGCTGCATTATTCATAACATAATTTAAAAAAAACAATGATAATATATAAAGTTGTAAAAATTTCACAAAGTGCACAGGATTACCACAAATGCATCAATTGTCTCCAAAGATTGTCAGAAATGGAAACTAAATATAATGATCAATGGCTAACATTATACCAAACAATCAGAAATCTCCAAATCTGGGGTAGAGAATTCCAAAGATTCACCACTCTGAGTGAAGAAATTTCTCCTCATCTCAGTCCTAAATGGCCGACCCCATATTCTGAGACTGTGACCCCGGTTCTAGACACCCCAGCCAGGGGAGACAACCTCCCTGCATCTACCCTGTCAAGTCCTGTAAGAATTTTGTATGTTTCAATGAGATCATCTCTCATTCTTCTAAACTCTAGAGAATAGAGACCTAGGGGGAAAAATTTGGTTGGTTGTGCCACCCATTAGCGCCTAAAGAGGTCGAGAAGTGGGGCGCTAACCAACTAGCGCCCGGGCGCAGCGAACCCTGCCCCTCTTCCCAAATTGAGCGGACATTTAGCGCTGGCGCTAAGCCGTAGCGTCCGCTCACCGGCGCACGCAGATCATGATGTCATTTCAGTGTGCAACGCCCTTGGGGCGCCCCGGACCGGAAATTCAGTGGCGCCCCTCTCCGTTCCGCCTGTCACTACCAATGACAGGTTACCTTGAACGTTTCCCAGTCGCTGTCGGGCTGGGGGGGCGCTATTTAAAGGGGACTCTTCCTGGATTATTAGTGGTAGCCATTTTTGGACCACACCTTCTGTGAGAGAGAGAGAGTTGCTCAGAGACAAACGGAGAGCCATTTCTGCAGTGAGCCAGTGCTGGCTGAGGAACTTTAGCCTTCTGAACATTACTTTGCAGTTGGTAAGCTTCTCAACCGGCATAACATTCAGTGCGCACTTACTATGGGGGCTGCATTGGATGGGAACGTCGTCCTTCTCAATCATATTGACAGGGCACAGAGATGCAGGGATAGAGTGGCAGGCATGGCCAGACGGAGGAGGGCCAACAGACGTCGGCACACGAGACCTTACGCTGCCAGGGTTTTCCGCCAACAGTTTTCGTATATCAACATGTTGGAGGAGCAGTGTTTCCGAAGGCTGCGCTTCAGTAAGGAGGTGGTCACTGAGCTCTGCCACCTGCTTCAGCCAGATCTGTAGCCTCAACTAAGGTGGCTGTGAAGATCACTGTGGCTCTAAACTTCTATGCCAGCGGCTCCTTTCAGGCCGCTGCTGGGGACATTGCCAACATCTCACAGTTCGCGGTGCATTTCTGCATCCGTCAAGTGACTAATGCCCTCTTTAAAAGGAGATGGCAGTACATCTCCTTCCCAATGATCCCGGACAAGCAGCGAGAGCGCGCAGAGGGCTTCGCAAAGATAGCGGGCTTCCCCATGGTGCAGGGCGCCATTGACTGCATGCATGTGGCTTTGCGGGCGCCTCTAGAGAATGCGGAGGATTTCCGCAACCGAAAGGGGTTCCATTCTTTGAATGTGCAGCTGGCCTGTGACCACCGACAGCTGATACTCGCTGTCAATGCCCACTTTCCAGGCAGCAGCCACGATGCCTTCACCCTGCGCCAGACTTCTGTGGCAGACCTTTTTGAAGCCCCGGCTCACCCAGGAGGCTGGCTTCTCGGGGACAAGGGCTATCCTCTGTGCCCCTGACTGCTGACCCCGCTCCGTTTGCCCAGCACCCCTGCTGAAGAACGATACAATGAGAGCCATCAAGCAACCAGGAACATCATGGAGCACACAATCGGCATGCTGAAGCAACGGTTCCGCTGTCTGTACCATTCCGGAGGAGCCCTTCAGTACTCACCTGAGCGAGTCTCCCACTTTGTGGTTGTGTGTTGCATGCTGCATAACCTGGCAATCCTCAGGACCCAGCCAATGCCACCAGACATTGAAGCACCAGCAGAGGAGGAGGAGGAGGAGCAGCACCAAGACTGGAGGGAGGCACAAACTGCAAGGGTCGTCCGTCAGAGGCTTATAGCAAGTCGCTTCTAGGCCCCTCTGAGGGAATGCTTTCTGCCATTCCAAGAACATGAATGGAACCGTTCTGCTACCCCTAAGCCGGTCAAGGCAACAATTTGTGCAAAGAACAGACATGGACATTGTGAATAAATAAACTTCTTTATTTAACAAACTGTGTATCCTTCCCGCATGACAAAGCAATGGAAACAAACACCAAAACAAACAGACTGCCACATAACTGGCTCTCACACCCTGGAGACAATGTCCAAAACATAACTGGCTCTCAGACCCTGGAGACAATGTCCAAAACATAACTGGCTCTCAGACCCTGGAGACAATGTCCAAAACATAACTGGCTCTCACACCCTGGAGACAATGTCCAAAACATAACCAATATTCAGACCAGCATCCTCGGACTTGAATGAAAGAAATAACATCATTTAGCAACACCTCCTACTTTTTGCCCCTCGATGGTGATCTGCTTCCCTTGTGGAATTGCCCCCTGCCTGCCCTGCAGCTCTTCCATAATGGGACCCCAGTGGCTGCAGCAAGGCTGGGGGAGGCCTGCTGACTGTCCGAAACTGAGACAGCAGATGCCCTTGAGGTACGGCCTGGACCAGCTCTGGGCCTGGAGGGCCCGGCTGCTGATTGCTCTAACTCTGCATGGGTGGCAGCAGTCTGTCCTACAGGTGGTGGCAGCTGCAGTGGAGAGGTGCCAGTGGTGGCATCAGGAATGCTGTCATCCTGAGAGCAGACAGCAGCTCCCTGGTCGGCCGAGACACTGGCACTCTGACAAGGCAGCACCGCAGCATGCACAGCAATCGGCTGGTGCACAGATTGCTGGCCTGCTGTGGCGCGGCGAGGGCCCCGGGGAATCCTGCCCGATCCAGCGATGGTGGCAGCAGTCAGTGCTCACGTGGCCTCAATCTGTGTCTGCATGAGACCAGCCACTGACTGCGTGGCAGCACTCAGCACTTGCGTGGCAGGTGCCAGTGCTTCGCCGAAGTCCTGGACAATCCTTGCCAGTGCTGCGCCGAAGTCCTGCACAGAGTCCTTGCCTGTGCTGCGCCGAAGTCCTGGACACTCCTTGCCAGTGTCTCAATGGAATCGGGCATCCTTGCCACTGCAGCCATGAGCTCGGTGTGCCTCTGCCCAGCCTGGGCGTTCATTTCTGCGAGGGCACGCACCTCTTCTGCGCTCTATGCAGCAGCACTCGCGGCCCGACTCGCCCTCCGGGGAGACGGCCCCCGAGCTTCCCTACCCCCCTCGCGTTGCTGCAGGCCGCTGGGTCCTGGAGCTGCATCCACCTCAGACCATTACCCCCCGCTCCCCTCCAGGGAAGGCGTCTCCCCAGCCTGGACATGGGCTGGCTCGCCTGAGGGTGGCACGGATGGTCCGGCTTCCTCCTCCTCATCGCCTCCAGAGTCACTCGCACTGGCAGCTTGAGGGCCCGCCTCCCGAGCTGGTGATGCAGCATCTGAAAGCAGGGAGGTTCAAGAGTGGCTTTAGCAAAAGGACAGGGTGGCAGCAAGGGATGCATGAGTGCTGCAATGCTCTGAGTTGGCTCAAGAGTGAAAAAGCCTGCTGGTGTGGGGAACAAGTGGAAGGAGAGAGGTCAAAAAGGTGATGACCTTACCATTGCTGTCCACAATGGGGTCGGCATCTCCAGAAGCGATGGGGCCAATCATCCGGATTGCCACAATCCGATGGACTCGTTCCTCCAGGTCTGTGAGGGTCTGCAGGTGAGGCCAGCCTCCTCCGGTCCGATGCTGTTGCCTTCTATTATGGGCCAGCTTGACCTGCAAGAGAAAGGACAGGGTGTGAGGAAACCTGCAGCCCTGATCTGGGATGACATGCCTCCCATGGTCGATTAGCCCTTACATTATGCTGCCCTGATCTGGGATGACATGCCTCTCATGGTCCAGGAGCCCTTACATTATGCACAGAGCTGAATGTGCGTGTGTGTTTCCAGAAAGGGCCATGGGTGCTGGATGACAGCTGGCCATTGGGGCTTTGCACACCCTCTGGCCATAAAGTGAGGTCCAGATGGAGGGATGAAGATGATTCTGAAAAAGGCACTCACCCTGACGACCCGAGTGAGGTCGTTGAACTTCTTCCTGCATTGCACAGGAGTCCTGGGAACCATGCTGCTGGAGGTGATTCTGTTGGAAACCTCCCACCAAGCTCTGCGATACTCGCTGTGTTGAGGCCTCCTGCCATTCTCTGGGTAGAGTACAGATCGCCTGCGCTCCACCGCGCCAACCAGAGCATCCAATGCCCCCTCGCTGAAGCGCTGCGCTCTCTCCCTGGCCCTCTCCATGTTGAGGCAGTTGTCGACGCCACAGGTAGGTTACTGCCGAGTTTGAGGCCTACGATGTGCAGGGTGCGGCTGGAGATGATGATTGATCCACCCCTTTAAGAGCTGTCCGGCGCCAGCGTGTCTGGCTGCACTCGATAATTGACAGCACCTGCGCTGCGCCCGCCCGCGGAGATATTGCGTTGTGCCGCCGGGTTAGCGCCTTAAGACTGTCGTGCAGCGCCTGATTTAGCGCCGCAATCACCTTCAGGGGCGCAGCTACCCAATATCGCTGGAGATGGCGATAATTTGCGCCTGGCGCTAAACTTTGCGCACCGCCAATACTAGCGCCCCAAACGGGGCGATACCGAATTTCTCCCCCTAGTCTACTCAATCTCTCCTCATAGGACAATCCCCCCATCCCAGGAACCAGTCTGGTGAACCTTCATTGCACTCCCTCTATGGCAAGTATATCCTTCCTTAGGTAAGGAGACCAAAACTGTACACAATACTCCAGGTGTGCTCTCACCAGGGCCCTATATAATTGCAGTAAGACGTCTTTACTCTTATACTCAAATCCTCTTGTAAAAAGGCCAACATACTATTTGCTTTTCTAATTGCTTGCTGTACCTGCATGTTAATTTTCAGTGATTCATGTACAAGGACACCCAGGTCCCTCTGAACACCAACATTTCCCAATCTCTCACCATTTAAAAAATACTCTGCTTTTCTATTTTTCCTACCAACGTGGATAACTTCACATTTCTCCATGTTATAATCCATTTGCCATGTTCTTGCCCACTCCCTTAGCCTGTCTATATCCCCTTGAAGCCACCTTGCAGTTCTTTGAATGTTCAGTAACATGTGGTGCTCTTTATCCTGCAGGTCCTGCTATGATTAAGAGGCTTGCTTTATGCCAGTTGCAACAGAGAGCTTATTTCTTCTGTGTAAATATTCCCCTTGCATCCATTTCAATGCATTCATTCAGTATAATGCAATTGTGGCCCAGAAATTCGTGTCTCCATGGGCGAGTACGCACGGGGTACTCACCCGTAGGCCCAATGGAAGTGCCGGTTTCGTGCATGCACTGCGCATGCGCGGGAAACCGGAACTTCCGTTCCCTTAAAGGAAAGGGTTCAGAGGGCGAACGCGTGCACCGGAGAGGCAGCGCATGCGCATGGAACTTACGTTTTTTTTGCACGTTTCTCTGGAAGGGTAAGTCTCCAGCAGTTACACATATAAAAAGCAGGCGCAAGGCCTGCTTTTAACAAGGTAAGTGGTGAATTAATTAAAATTAAAACATTTTTTCCACAGGTTTATATTTTTTAATACTTTAAAGAAAGGTAAGTTTATTTTTAGCCCCATTAGAAAATGTAATTAATTTTTTCAAAAATTTAAATTATTGTTTATAATAGTTATTTTATGTAATTTATAGTTATTTTAAAAATGTGATTTAAAAAAAATTTATTTGAAGTTTTAGTGATGTTTTGGGGCTTATAGTATTTATAGTTTTGACAGCTCTTCCTGTCAATTTTATGAATGGGCATTTCCCTGCTACCATTGGCTCTCCATGGCCCACGTGATCCCAGGGGACGCATCGAACTAACTGCGTCCCTGGGATACGCAAGCACTGTGCGCCGGCAGTTGGAGGAGGCCCAGGATCGGAATCCCACGCGGGCGCACAGCTCAACGGCCGGCACACTAGGTAAGTACAGGTCGGAGGCTTGCACCCGCGGGAAGCCTCCGACCCGAATTTCTGGGCCAATATCTATTGCAAAGAGATTCATTGCAGTTGGTAGGAATAAAGGTCTGAATGTGACTCAAACCGCTGGTGACATTTTGAATTCAAGATATGAAGTGTCACGTAAATTAATTGGATCCACCCCCACCCCCACAACCAGAAGTACCTAATTGATATTTATTTGGTCCACTGCCATGTTAATCTACATTGGAATAATTGAACTGCCGTTAATGCTGCCTTAAGTAGCTTAAACACATCGGCCTAGAAATTCGGTATCACCCGAAAGCGGGCATGGGGATTGTGATGCAACAACAACCCGCGTCTATTCTGAGGACTGTAGGCAGCACGTAAAATTCAAGCTGCCTGCTACTTTACATGATTGTAATATTCAGCCAAGCACCGAATGTGCTGCTGAGTGGCTGAACGCTCAGCAGGGAGCTGAAGTTCACGCGAAGCTAGCTCCACTTAAAGCTAGCCTGCACTAATTAAAGGCAGTCTGCACCTCTTAAAGGGGAGGTGCCTTCTGCCTGCAACAGGTGATGGACCTGCTTGTGGAGGCAAGTGTCATAAACAAGAAACCGAGTAATGGCTCAACAGGCCAGAGAAAGGGCTCCAAGGTTTTCGGATGCAGCACTGGAGGTTTTGGTCCAGGAGGCCAACTCCAGGAGAAAGGTCCTCTTCCCTCTTCCCCCTCCAGGCAACAGACAAGACTGCAGTGGGAGCAGATAGCCAATGTGGTCAATGCCAGCAGTGTAGTCGTGAGGACCTGGACTCAGTGCAGGAAGAAGTTTAATGATCTCACACGAGTAGTCAAGATCAATGAATTCATCTTCAAATGCCATATCCCACCATCTGCACCACTAGCCTCACACACGTCAAGATGCCGGTATCCTCATATGTTATCCTCCTTCTCACATCCCACTTTCCCCTCATTCAACAATCTCTTCTGATTTACAATCTGCACATGGTGTAAGCATGCACCTATTGGTTTCCCCCCGCCCCTCACCACAATGCTGTCTTTCTCATTTCAGACACCCGAGAAATCCAGTCTGCTCAGCCAGTGGTTGAACAAGAAGAGGGAGAGGAGAGTGAAGAAGAAGAAGAAACACCGTCACTCGATTTCACACTCCCAGCCAACAGCTGACACTCATAGGATAGGTTAGACGTAGGATCTGCATGTGGTGAGACACCAGGAACGAGTGGCCTGCAGCCAGGGCAGGGGGAAAGGGTAACTCAGGTGCTGGCTCCTGGGAGGGTGAGGTCACACATGCGTTTTACTTCACAGGACTCAGATGAAGACCTCGATGGGGCAGTTCACAGAAGAATGCTGATGGGTTTGCACAATGAAATGCTTGGTGCATTGGCAGGCCTACCAGAAAGCCTGAATGCACTGTCAAGGAGCATGGAGGAGTCCAGCTCCAGCCTTGTACAGGGTTTTGGGCAGAACTTGGAGCTCATCCTTTCCAGCATGGAAGGGCTGGGCAGATCCATTAATGCACTGGCAGACCCAACCATCATGCCGTGTCTGATGGCCGAAGTCTCAGCTTCCATTGCAGCAAAAGCAGAAGCCACCCAACGTCTGAGTGCTGCAATCACTCGTACCGCAGGCGAATGATTCCATCCCGGATATCCCGGGCAGAAAGGGGCTGTCTGAGTTGCTTCCTTCCTTCCGCTTCTGCCTCCTCCTCTTCCACCTCATAAGATAGTCTCCTTTATTCAAGCTTAGCACGCTTGTTTGAGATCCAACCTTCTCACCCTCTAATTGAATATGGAATTCAACCATGTTATGGTCACTCATTCCAAGGGGATCCTTTACTAGGACATTTTTAATTAATCCCATCTCATTATACAGGACCAGATCTAAGGTTGCTTGCCCCCTGGTCAGTTCAGTTACATACTGCTCAAGAAACCCATCCCTAATACACTCAATGAACTCATCCTCAAGGCAGCCCTGCCCAATTTGATTTGTCCAATTAATATGATAGTTAAAGTCCCCCATAATTATAGATGTTCCCTTATTACAAGCCTCAACTATTTCCTGATTGCTACTCCTTCCAACAGAGTTGCCACTGTTCAGAGGCCTATAGACTATGCCCACTAGTGTTTCTTTCCCCTTATTATTCCTTACCTCCACCCAAACTGTTTCATTATCCTGATCTTTTGACCCAATATCATTTCTCTGTATTACAGTGATTCCTTCCTTTATTAACATAGCCACCCCACCTCCCCTTCCTTCCTGCCTGTCCTTCCTGATCATTAAATAACCTGGTATGTTTAATTCCCAGGCATTGTCACCCTGCAGCCATGTTTCTGTAATGGCCACAAGATCATACCCATATGTAGTTATTTGTGCCATTAACTCGTCTATTTTGTTACGAATGCTATGTGCATTCAGATAGAGAACTTTCAAAGATGTTTTGTGACACTTAGTTCCTGCTTTTGCCCTTTTTATTACTTTACCTTTCACTCCATACCTTCTGCCCCTTCCTGACACGCTCTGGTTTTTAATTTCCCCACTGCTACCTAAGTCTATGACCTTCTCTTTTGTCATTTTTATTATTTGCTCTCTAGGAATCTCCCCCCCACTAGTTAGTTTAAAGCCCTCTCTACAGCCCCAGTTATATGATCCGCCAGGACTCTAGTCCCAGCACTGGCCAAGTGAAGCCCGTCCCAACGGAACAGCTCCCTCCTGCCCCAGTACTGGTGCCAGTGTCCCAGGAAGCAAAACCCATTTCTCCCACACTAGTCTTTGAGCCACGCATTTAACTCTCTAATTTTATTTGTCCTAGCCAAATTCGCTCGTGGCTCAGGTAATAATCCAGAGATTATTACCCTTGTGGTTCTGCTTTTTAATTTGGCCCCTAGCTGCTCAAACTCCCTCAGCAGAACCTCCTTCCTTGTCCTATCTATGTCGTTGGTACCAACATGGACCATGACAACTGGATCCTCCCCCTCCCACTCCAAGTTTCTCTCCAGTCCAGAGGAGATGTCCTTAACCCTGGCACCGGGCAGGCAACACAGCCTTCGGGACTCTCGCTCTTGGCTGCAAAGAACTCTATCTATCCCCCTAACGATACTATCCCCTACCACTACAACATTTCTTTTAACTCCCCCCACTTGAATGGCCCCCTGCTCCATGGTGCTGTGGCCAGGTTGCTCATCCTCCCTGCAGTCCCTGCTCCTGTCCCCACAGGGAGTAAGAGCCTCGAACCTGTTGGACAAGTGCAAGGGCTGCGGCTCCTCCAACACTACCTCCTGGATCCCCGTACCTGCCTCACTTCTAGTCACACCATCCTGACCCTGGCCACGGACTACATCTGAATTAATTAATCTAATTGGTGTGACTACCTCGTGATACACAGAGTCCAGGTAACTCTCCCCCTCCCTGATGTGTCTCAGTGTTTGAAGCTCGGACTCCAGCTCTTCAACACGTAGCCGGAGTTCCTCGAGCAGCCAACACTTACTGCAAATGTGATCACCGTGAGCATCAATGGTGTTCACCAGCTCCCACATATTGCAGCAGCAACACATCGCCTGATCTCCCATTCTATGTAATTAATTAAATTTATTAATATTATTCTTAAATATCCTCTGCCCCGATTCTAGATGGTGAATATCACACCTTAGAAACTATAAACCAAAGAGATTTAAGCTTAAAAAGGGAGAAATACTTACCAACCAATCACTTACCTGCTTTCTGGTGACGTCACACTTGCATTACTTTTTACCTCTCTCCTTCCAGACTGGAGACTGGTACGCCTTACCTGGTCTCTGGGACTTTTATAGCCCCGCTCTGCCGCTCAGGATTCCCGC
Organism: Somniosus microcephalus; assembly: GCF_052327205.1. Classification (NCBI taxonomy): domain Eukaryota; kingdom Metazoa; phylum Chordata; class Chondrichthyes; order Squaliformes; family Somniosidae; genus Somniosus; species Somniosus microcephalus. The sequence goes on from NC_140991.1 coordinate 119,341,555, forward strand.
CGACGCACTGAGGCCTTACCTGGTCTCTGGGACTTTTATAGCCCCGCTCTGCCGCTCAGGATTCCCGCCGACGCACTGAGGCCCTACCTCCTCCTCTACTGCCTCTTCCTTTTCCTCCTCCTCCTCCTGAGACACATCAGGGAGGGGGAGAGTTACCTGGACTCTGTGTATCACGAGGTAGTCACACCAATTAGATTAATTAATTCAGATGTAGTCCGTGGCCAGGGTCAGGATGGTGTGACTAGAAGTGAGGCAGGTACGGGGATCCAGGAGGTAGTGTTGGAGGAGCTGCAGCCCTTGCTTTTGTCCAACAGGTTTGAGGCTCTTACTCCCTGTGAGGATGGGAACAGGGACTGCGGGGAGGATGAGCAACCTGGCCACAGCTCCGTGGAGCGGGGGGCCATTCAAGTGGGGGGAGTTAAAAGAAATGTTGTAGTGGTAGGGGATAGTATCGTTAGGGGGAATAGATAGAGTTCTTTGCAGCCGAGAGCAAGAGTCCCAAAGGCTGTGTTGCCTGCCCGGTGCCAGGGTTAAGGACATCTCCTCTGGGCTGGAGAGAAACTTGGAGTGGGAGGGGGAGGATCCAGTTGTCGTGGTCCATGTTGGTACCAACGACATAGATAGGACAAGGAAGGAGGTTCTGCTGAGGGAGTTTGAGCAGCTAGGGGCCAAATTAAAAAGCAGAACCACAAGGGTAATAATCTCTGGATTACTACCTGAGCCACGTGCAAATTTGGCTAGGGTAAATAAAATTAGAGAGCTAAATGCATGGCTCAAAGACTGGTGTGGGAGAAATGGGTTTTGCTTCCTGGGACACTGGCATCAGTACTGGGACAGGAGAGAGCTGTTCCGTTGGGACGGACTTCACTTGGCCAGTGCTGGGACTAGAATCCTGGTGAATCGAATAACTAGGGCTGTAGAGAGGGCTTTAAACTAATTAGTGGGGGGGAGGTTTTAAGAGCGAAAAATAAAAATGACAGCGGAGAAGGCAATAGAGCAAGGTAGCAGTGGGGGAATTAAAAACCAGAACGTGTCAGGAAGGGACAGAATGTATAATGATAAAGGTAAAGTAGTAAAAGGGGTAAAAGCAGGAATAAATTGTCAGAAAACATATTTGAAAATTCTTTATCTGAATGCACGCAGCATTCGTAACAAAATTGACGAGTTGACGGTGCAAATAACTACACATGGGTATGATCTGGTGGCCATTACGGAAACATGGCTGCAAGATAATCATGACTGGGAACTAAACATACAAGGGTATTTGACAATTAGGAAGGACAGACAGGAAGGAAAGGGAGGTGGGGTTGCTATGTTAATCAAGGATGGAATCACTGCAATAGTCAGAAATGACATTGGGTCAAAGGATCAGGATAGTGAAACAGTTTGGGTGGAGATAAGGAATAATAAGGGGAAAAAGTCATTAGTGCGCGTAGTCTATAGGCCTCCTAACAGTTGCAACTCTGTTGGTCAGAGTATAAATCAGGAAATAGTTGGGGCTTGTAATAAGGGAACAGCTATAATCATGGGGGATTTTAACTTTCATATTGACTGGGCTAATCAAATTGGGCATGGCAGCATTGAGGAAGAGTTCATAGAGTGTATTAGGGACGGGTTCCTTGAGCAGTATGTAACTGAACCAACCAGGGGGCAGGCAATCTTAGATCTGGTCCTGTGTAATGAGACAGGATTAATAAAAAATGTCCTAGTAAAGGATCCCCTTGGAATGAGTGACCATAATATGGTTGAATTCCAAATTCAGTTTGAGGGTGAAAGAGTTGGATCTCAAACCAGCGTACTAAGCTTAAATAAAGGAGACTATGAAGGCATGAGCGTAGAGTTGACTAAAGTGGACTGGGAAAACAGATTAAAGTGTAAGACGGTACAAAAGCAGTGGTCTACATTCAAGGAGATATTTCACATCTTTCAAGATAAATATATTCCACTGAGGAAAAAGGGGAGTAAAAGAAAAGACAGCCATCCGTGGCTTAGTAAAGTAATAAAGGATAGTATTCGACTGAAAACAAGGGCATATAAAGTAGCCAAATCTAGTGGGAGGATAGAAGATTGGGAAGCATTTAAAAGCCAGCAAACAATAACTAAAAGATTAATTAAGAAAGGGAAGGTAGATTATGAAAGTAAACTAGCAAAAAATATAAAAACAGATAGCAAGAGATTCTACAGCTATATAAAAAGAAAAAGGGTGGCTAAAGTGAACGTTGGTCCCTTGGAGGATGGGACCGGGAAACTAGTGGTGGGGAACATGGAGATGGCAAAGACGCTGAACAAATATTTTGTATCAGTCTGTACAGTAGAGGACACTAAAAATACCTAACACTGGACAAACAGGGGGCAATGGGGGGGGGGAGGAGCTAAACACGATTAAAATCACTAAGGAGATGGTACTCAGTAAAATAATGGGACTTAAGGCGGATAAATCCCCCGGACCTGATGGCCTACATCCTAGGGTCTTGAGAGAAGTGGCGGTAGGGATTGTGGATGCATTGATGATCATTTTCCAGAACTCCCTGGACTCAGGAAAGGTCCCGGCAGATTGGAAAACTGCTAATGTAACACCCTTATTTAAGAAGGGAAGTAGACAAAAAGCTGGAAACTATAGACCAGTTAGCCTAACATCTGTGGTTGGCAAAATGTTGGAGTCCATTATTAAGGAAACAGTAACAGAGCATTTGGATAAACAATTTAATAGGACAGAGTCAGCATGGTTTTACGAAGGGGAAGTCATGTTTGACAAATTTGCTCGAATTCTTTGAGGATGTAACATACAGGGTGGATAAAGGGGAACCAGTGGATGTAGTGTATTTGGACTTCCAAAAGGCATTGGACAAGGTTCCACACAAAAGATTACTGATCAAGATAAAAAATCACGGGATTGGGGGTAATATACTGGCATGGGTGGAAGATTGGCTATCTAACAGAAAACAAAGAGTTGGGATAAATGGTTCGTTCTCGGGCTGGCAATCAGTAACTAGTGGTATTCCGCAGGGGTCAGTGCTGGGACCCCAACTCTTTACAATCTATATTAACGATTTGGAGGAAGGGACCGAGTGCAACATATCCAAGTTTGCCGACACTACAAAGATGGGAGGGAAAGCAGTGAGTGAGGAGGACATAAAAAGCCTGCAAAAGGACATAGACAGGTTAAGTGAGTGGGTAGAGATTTGGCAGATGCAATATAATGTTGGAAAGTGTGAGGTTATGCACTTTGGCAGAAAAAATCAAAAAGCAAGTTATTATCTAAATGGAGAGAAACTGCAAAGTGCTGCAGTACAAAGGGATCTGGGGGTCCTGGTGCATGAAACACAAAAAGTTAGTATGCAGGTGCAGCAGGTGATCAGGAAGGCCAATGGAATCTTGGCTTTTATTGCAAGGGGGATGGAGTATAAAAACAGGGAAGTCTTGCTGCAGTTATACAGGGTATTGGTGAGGCCACACCTGGAATACTGCGTGCAGTTTTGGTTTCCATATTTAAGAAAAGATATACTTGCTCTCGAGGCGGTTCAGAGAAGGTTCACTCGGTTGATTCCAGAGATGAGGGGGTTGACATATGAGGAAAGGTTGAGTAGGTTGGGACTCTACTCATTGGAGTTCAGAAGAATGAGAGGCGATCTTATCGAAACATATAGGCCCAGAACTTGGTGTTGGGGGCTTGCCACACGTGCAAGCCCCCGATGCGCACTTACCCGGCGCGCCGACATCTGAAACCTGGCCCGCAGTGGATTTCCTGTCAGTGGCCCGGTTCTGATGTCGGCGCGCTGTGCTAACCTGACCCAGCGGCGTAGTTAGTGCGATGTGCCGGCTGGGATCAGGTGAGCACTGTTCAGCCAATCAGGGGAGGGGAAAATTCATTCATAAGTTTGAGAGTAAGAACTGTCAAACTCATGAAAAGTACTGCACCCCAAAACACTACTTAAACTTTAAATAAAATTTTAAAAACCATCCCAATCATTAAATTAAGTATAAATAAGTTAAAACAAATAATTTAAACAATAATTTTTTTTAGTTGAAAAAAATAAATTTTTAATAAAAAGGGTCTAAAACTAAACTTACCTTATTGTAGATTTTTTAAAATAATAAACCTGTGGAAATTTTTTTTCTAAATTGCACTTAAACACCACTTACCTGTAAAAATAAATACTTACGTGTGCTTTTTACAAGCGTAAAGACCGGAGGCCTTTACACATGCGCAAATCCCCCAAAACAGAGGAAATCCAAGACGCACGTGCTGCCCCCTACAGCGCACGTGCTAGCCTCTTCACCTCTTGGGTTAGAGGAGAGGAAATGCCAGTTTTCAGCGCATGCACTGTGCATGCTGAAAACCGGCATTTCCTCCGGCCAGACGCGTGAGTACCCCTTCCGTACTCACGCGTTTGGGGAGGAATTACTGCCCCATAAGATTGTGAGGGGGCTTGATCGGGTGGATGCGGTGAGGATGTTTCCACTGATGGGTGAGACTAGAACTAGGGGGCATAATCTTAGAATAAGGGGCTGCCCTTTCAAAACTGAGATGAGGAGAAACTTCTTCACTCAGAGGGTAGTAAATCTATGGAATTTGCTACCCCAGAGAGCTGTGGAAGCTGCAACATTAAATAAATTTAAAATGGAGATAGACATTTTCCTAGCAGATAAGGGAATAAGGGGTTACGGGGAGAGGGCAGGGAAGTGGACGTGAGTCTAGATTCAGATCAGCCATGACCCTATTGAATGGCGGAGCAGGCCCGAGGGGCCGTATGGCCTACTCCTGCTCCTATTTCTTATGTTCTTATGTTCTCCTCTTCCTCCTCCTCTTTCTCCTCTGTGGTAAACCACTGTTATCCCTGTACATGTCTGCGTGGTAAACCACTGTTAACTCTGTACAAGTCCAGGCATGTCTCCGCCCCTGGCTCCACCCCTAAGCCCGGGTATAAAGGTGACTCACCACCCTTCCCCCGGGAGCTCTTAGGATGGATCCACTAGCAGAGGCATGCTCCAGTTCTTAGTCAATAAAAGCCTACTTCGCATAAGTTCAACTCGTAGTCTTTGGTGTTGTTGATAGTGCATCAATTTTATTGACTAATTTTCGACATGGAGCAAATCTTGAAGCCGGAACGTTTAGACCTGGATCCTCAAGCAGCAGATGCAGCCAATAACTTTGAACACTGGCTGAGCTGTTTCGAAGCCTTCCTGGAGGCCTCCAGCACTACCGTCACTACAGATGACGCGAAACGGCTTGTCTTGAACTCACGGGTGAGCCACCGAGTCTACTCGATCATCCGAGACGCCACAACTTACGCGGCCGCCATCGCGACGCTAAAGGAACAATACGTGAGGCCTGTTAACGAGGTCTACGCCAGACACCTCCTGGCTACCCGAAAACAGCGCCCCGGGGAATCGGGCGCCGAATATTTACTGGCACTGAGAGTCCTCGGCCGGGACTGTAATTGCAAAGCGGTGACGGCCAAGGAATGCACGGAAGACCTGATCCGAGACGCCTACGTAGCCGGCATCAGGTCCAACTATACTCGGCAGAGGCTGCTGGAACAGAGGGGGCTCGACCTGCAGAAGACGGTGGCCCTCGCTAACTCGTTAGATGTGGCCCTCCAGAACATGGACGCCTACCCCCCTGACCGGATGGCCACGTGGATGTCACGGGAGCAGCCATCTTGGGACCCGGTAAGGCCACAAGCCGCCAGCAGCCCAACTACAGCTGCAATGACCAGAGGCCAGAAATGCTACTTGTGCGGCCAGGCCAAGCACCCCAGACAGCAATGCCCAGCAAAGGACGCGACCTGCTCCAAATGCGGCAAGAAAGGCCACTACGCGAGAGTGTGCAGGGCGAAATCGACCCCCAATTCCAGCAGCGCCGCGTATGAACCGTACAGGCCGCCATTTTGGACTCCACCAACCACGTGTGAGCCGTGCGGGCCGCCATTTTGGGCACCACCAGCCGCGGGGGAGCCGCCATCTTGGACACCATTTCGGGACCAGGCCCCCGGCGCGGGCGAATACTACAGCGACCCACCGACCTCGATGATGGCCTCCATCACCCTGGACCAATCTAGGCCCCATCAACTAGCCAGGTCCATGATGAACGTAAAGGTAAATGGCCATGCCACAAATTGCCTTTTCGACTGCGGAAGCACGGAGAGCTTCATCCACCCCGACACGGTGCGACGCTACTCCCTATCGGTTATGCACACACGCCACCAGGTCTTTATGGCCTCAAAGTCCCATACGGCGGACGTCGGCAGCTACTGTGTAGCAACTCTGACAGTGAACGGCGTGGAGTACAGAGATTTTAAATTCCTCGTCCTGCCACAGCTCTGTGCTCCCGTACTGCTAGGATTAGACTTCCAGTGCCATCTGGAGAGCGTCACGATGGCATATGGCGGGCCCCTGCCCCCACTTACAGTCTGCAGCCGGCAGAATTTAAACACGGCGCCGCGCAAAGTATGCAGCCTGTCCACCCTGAAGGTCAAACCCCCCCCGTTGTTCGCTAACCTCGCCAAAGACTGCAAGCCAATTGCTACTAAAAGCAGACGGTACAGTGCCGGGGATAGGAGCTTTATTAAATCAGAAGTAGAAAGACTCCTGAGGGAAGGGATTATCGAGGGCAGCACCAGCCCATGGCGAGCCCAAGTGGTGGTAGTAAAGACCGGCGAAAAACAGCGCCTGGTTATTGATTACAGCCAGACGATCAATCGATACACACAATTAGACGCATACCCACTTCCCCGCATATCTGACATGGTCAACCAGACAGCACAATACCGGGTATTCTCGACGATTGATCTGAAGTCGGCATACCACCAGCTCCCCATCAGGCCTGAGGACCGCCAGTACACGGCCTTCGAGGCTGACGGTCGCCTCTACCACTTCCTCTGAGTCCCCTTCGGCGTCACCAACGGGGTCTCGGTCTTCCAAAGGGAGATGGACTGGATGGTTGACCAGAACGCGCTGCAGGCCACCTTCCCCTATCTAGACAATGTCACCATCTGCGGCCATGGCCGGCAGGACCACGACGCCAACCTAGAAAAATTCCTCCGTACGGCCCAACGGCTGAATCTGATATACATCAGAGAAAAATGTATGTTCCGCACCGCGCGCCTCGCTATTCTTGGCTGCGTGGTGGAAAACGGAGTCATCGGCCCCGACCCCGACCTAACCCGTCCAAAGATGTGCGGGTTAGGTTGATTGGCTATGATAAATTGACCCTTAGTGTTAGGGGGATTAAATACGTGGGGTTACGGGGATAGGGTGGGATATGTGTTGGTGTAGGGGTTACGGGGATCGGGTGGGATATGTGTCGGTGCAGGCTCGATGGGCCGAAATGGCCTCTATCTGCACTGTGAGGTTTCTGTGATTCTGTGATTCCTGGAACTACCCCTCCCCCACTGCCTAAAAGCCCTGAAGAGATGCCTTGGGTTCTTCTCTTACTACGCCCAGTGGGTGCCCAACTATGTGGACAAAGCCCGGCCCCTCATCAAGTCAACCTCCTTCCCCCTGATGGCAGAGGCCCGTGCGGCCTTCACCCTCATAAAAGAGGACATTGCGAAGGCCACAATGCACGCAGTGGATGAGTCCATCCCTTTCCAAGTGGAGAGCGATGCATCCGACTTCGCCCTAGCCGCAACCCTTAACCAGGCGGGGAGACCCGTGGCCTTCTTTTCACGGACCCTCCAGGGCCCCGAAATTCGACACTCCTCAGTCGAGATGGAGGCCCAGGCGATAGTGGAGGCTGTACGGCACTGGAGGCATTACCTGGCCGGTAAATGTTTCACCCTGCTCACTGACCAACGGTCAGTAGCATTTATGTTTAACAACAGACAAAGGGGGAAAATCAAAAATGATAAGATATTGCGGTGGAGGATCGAGTTATCCACCTACAACTACGGTATCTTATACCGGCCCGGGAAACTTAATGAGCCTCCAGACGCCCTATCCCGTGGGACATGTGCCAACGCACAAGTCGATAGGCTACGGACCCTCCACAATGATCTCTGCCACCCGGGGGTCACCAGGTTCTTCCACTTTATTAAAGCTCGCAACCTGCCTTACTCCATCGAGGAGGTCAGGACCATGACCAGGAACTGCCAGGCCTGCGCCGAATGCAAACCGCATTTTTATAGGCCAGACAGGGCACACCTGATTAAAGCCACCCGCCCCTTCGAACGTCTCAGCGTCGATTTCAAGGGGCCCCTTCCCTCCTCTGACCGCAACACGTACTTCCTCAATATTATTGACGAGTACTCCCGTTTCCCCTTCGCCATCCCCTGCCCGGACATGACCAGCGCCACAGTCATCAGGTGCCTCAACAACCTGTTCGCCATATTTGGCTTCCCCAATTACATCCACAGCGACAGGGGCTCGTCGTTCATGAGCGACGAGCTGCACCAGTACCTGCTTGAGAAGGGCATAGCCACGAGCAGGACTACCAGCTACAACCCCCGGGATAACGGACAGGTAGAGAGGGAGAATGCAACGGTGTGGAAGACCGCCATGCTCGCCCTAAAATCCAAGGGCCTCCCAATCTCCCGCTGGCAAGATGTCCTCCCCGATGCGCTCCACTCCATACGATCACTGCTCTGTACTGCCACAAACGCCACCCCTCACGAGAAGATGTTTGTCTTCCCCAGGAAATCCACCTCGGAGACATCACTACCGCCATGGCTGACGTCTCCGGGAACCGTCCTGCTCAGGAAACACGTGAGGAGCCATAAGACGGACCCCCTGGTCGAAAAGGTTCACCTCCTCCACGCCAACCCACAGTACGCCTACGTGGCGTATCCTGACGGGCGGGAGGACACAGTCTCAATTCGAGACCTCGCACCCTCAGGTACCACCCAAAACACCATCGATCACCATCCACTACCTCCACCCACCACCACTACCCACGACGCACCAGCGGGGTGTCTACCACGAACTGACGACATGCCGGTGCCATCCCTACCCCGAGAGGACGACACGCCAGTGCTCCGTCCCACACGAGAAGCGGCCGCGGGCAAAGAACCGCCGCAACCGGCACCACGAAGATCATTACGGCAGACAAGACCCCCGGAGAGACTTTCGTATACGAACTTTTGAAACACTTCACCCCGCCGGACTCTTTTAAACGAGGGGTGAATGTGGTAAACCACTGTTAACCCTGTATATGTCTGTGTGGTAAACCACTGTTAACTCTGTACAAGTCCAGGCATGTCTCCGCCCCTGGCTCCACCCCTAAGCCCGGGTATAAAGGTGACTCACCACCCTTCCCCCGGGAGCTCTTAGGATGGATCCACTAGCAGAGGCATGCTCCAGTTCTTAGTCAATAAAAGCCTACTTCGTATAAGTTCAACTCGCAGTCTTTGGTGTTGTTGATAGTGCATCATCCTCCTTCTCCTCTTCCACCTCCTCCTCCTCCTGAGGTGGTGGCTGTATCCTTGGTGGCATGGGCTGTGCCCTCATGATAGCCAGGTTGTGGAGGATACAGCAGACCACGACAAGTTGGGACACATGCTCTGTACTGTAGGGCTCCTCCAGAGCAGTCCAAGCAGCAAAAGCATTGTTTAAGGACGTCAATGGTCTGCTCTACGATGTTTCATGTGGCAGTATGGCTCTCGTTGAACGCATGCTGCCCACGTGTGGTTGAGTTGCGGAGCGGAGTCATGAGCCAGGTGATCAATGGATAGCTCTTGCTGCCCAGTAGCCACCCTTTGGTTTGTCTTGGTGGCTCAAAGACTGCGGGAGCAGCGGACTGGTGCAGATTAAAAGCATCATGACTGCTGCCAGGATACCGAGCATTCACCATCATGATATGCTGAACATGGTCACACACCAACTGCACTTTCAGCGAGTGGTAATCTTTGTGGTTGCGGTACATCTCAGTATTTATATATGGTGCCCGCAAAGCCACGTACATGCAGTCGATGGTGCCCTGCACCATGGGGAAATCCACTATCCTGGCAAAGCCACGTGCACGCTCTGCCTGCTTCTCTCTGGTCAGAGCGAAGACAATGAAGTCCCCTCTCCTGGCATAAAGAGCATCTGTCACCTCTCTTATGCAGCAGCGGACGGCAAACTGTGAGATGTTACAGATGTCGCCTGCTCCAGCCTGGAAGGATCCCGATGGAAAGAAATTCAGGGCCACGGTCACCTTCACAGCCACTGGCAGCACTGTCCATGCCCTGAAGAGAAGCTGCAGGTCTGGTTGCAAGAGGTGGCAGAGTTCTGCGAGCATCTCCTTTGTAAAGCGCAGATGCCTCAGATACTGCTCCTGGCTCAGGGTGAGGTAAGAGAATTTCTCTTGGAAGACCCATGGTAGGTAAGGCCTCCTGATGAGAACCCTTCTCCCCCTCCTCCTCCTCCCTCTGCGAGCAGCTTGTCCTCTTCTTTGCTGCCTCTGCTCCATCTACTTGTCATGCTACTGGCCAAGGGGAATGACAACTACAGCACCTATGACTGGGAGAAAGTGGTCTGACCAGAACCCTTGAAGTTCTCAACTTGCAGCACCTGTCACCTCACCAACTTTAAATAACTCGAGAAAGCTCTAAATAGTTCCACAAACTTACACAGAGACAGTAGAAATCAAAAAGAAAGTTACCTGAAAGTTGGTGATGATCCCTTTAAATGGTACTGGTGGGGGGTTCCCTCCTGCTGCTGAATGCATGTTCAGCTGTGCGAGGTTAAGAGAGGGTGTTAGCTCCAGTGATGGCAGCGCAAGCGTCAAATCAGTGTTGCACGCTGGTTGACGTCATGATCTGCCTACTCACCATACTTCTAGCAATTGCTCCTCACGGCTGCTCTACCGTCTTCACCAAGATGGCGTCCAGCGCGGCTCGCACCAGAAGTGTGCGCGTGCTGCTTGGACACCATTTTGGTCCTAATTTGGCACCCGTAGTGCCTGTAACCGAATTTCTAGTCCACAGACTACCATCTACTGCAGAAAGTAGAAATATCACAGTTGACAAATAGCCCCCAATAATCTTGATATCATGAATGTTAATATGTTGGAATATGTTAGAAAACTTTGGATTTCCACATCAGTTATTTTGGATTTTAATGTTGGCCATTGGTTTGTCCTCTTTCATAACATGGAGGTGATCATTTATTAGAAACATTATTACTGTTTCTTTGATAAAGCAATCAGTTCACTTTTTCCTTGTATTTCACTCAGCCCTCCCCTTGTCAGTACTGCTGAAATCAAGTCAGCAAGGACAGGGATGATAGGTGAGTGATATTTGGTATGGGATAGGTTATGGGCAGTAGAGTTGTGGATGACCTGCAGTTTACAGAGTGTGGAGGATGGGAGACTGGCCAGGAGTGCATTAGAATGGTCGAGTTTGAAGGTGACAAAGGCATGGATGATGGTTCAGCAGCAGATAGTCTAAGGCAGGGATGGAGCTGGGCGATGTTACAGAGGTGAAAATGGGCGATCTCTGTGATGGAGAGGATATGAGTTTAGAAGCTAGGCTTAGGGTCGAATACGACACTGAAGTTTCAAACAGTCTGGTTCAACCTCAGACATTGGCTGGGGAGAGGGATAGAATTGGTGGCAAGGGTACAGAGTTTGTAGCGGGGGCTGAATACAATGGCTTCGATCTTCCCACTGTTTAAATGGAGGAAATTATGGCTCATCCAGGACTGGATGTTGGCAACACAGGTAGTGGAGGGGTCAAGAGAGGTGATGGAAAGGTAGAGCAGGGTGTCATCAGCATACATGTGGAAGCTTGACCCCCATGTCTACAAATGATGTCGCCAAGGGGCACCATGTAGATGAGGAACAGGAGGGGGTCAAGGATAGATATTTGGGGGACTCCTGGTGTAACAGTGCAGGTGCATGAAGAGAAGCCATTGGCTGAGATGCTTGGCTATGATTGGATAGGTAAGAATGGAACCAAGCGAGGGCAGTCCCACTGAACTGAGGGTGAACAACAGCCTTTCCTGGACAGGCTTTCTTCTCTTGAAAGTGGAGTAAAATAAGTGAGAAGCTTCAATTGTTAAGATGAGTTGTAGCCATACCCAAGTGTCACATAGTGGGTGTAATGACATCTTCATACAGTACAACATTAAGCTACATTAGATGAGAGGATTCTTTTGGGCTGAATGCATGTAAGGTATGAGTGAAAGAACACTTCCAGGTAAAGATTGGGGGAAGTAAAGGGCACCCATCAGCATCATGGGTATTTGTGGTTTGAAAATACTTTAAGGCAGTGTGAAGGGGAGCTATTTCTAATTGTCGTTCATACTTAGTACTCTTCACTGATGGAAGGTCATTGTGGGTTTTCCTACCTTGGTGACTTGATAAGATCATTGAACTTTTTTTAAATATTGTTTCCAGGTGTGTGGTGTGGTATTCACACTGGTAGTCACCTCATCGCATTCTACCTGGGCTGCTTTTCTTGGTGGCCTATGGTGTCTACTATCGAAGAAGGATCCCTTTCCTCTGCCTCACTTTCTCCAGAGGAATCTCTATAGCTCCATTGGAGAAAAGGGTGCTCTGTCCTATTCGACACCTTCCAGAAATTACTTCTCATAAGCCTTCCCTCTAAGCTGCTGCTGTGCAGCAGGTGATTTCCTGCCTGCCAATACATAAGTTGTCAATCACAGATACTGTGGATTGAGTGACCATAATTTGTGCATCATCCTACTTCCAGTCATGTTGGATCAGAAAATCTATGTTGGCAGGTCGCTACTGAAGTAAGAACATGGTGCTTTTTAAAAGAAGTATCAAGCTATGTTTCATTGTGTATTTCCTGACTAGATCTTCCCCTTTATTTTAAATAGAAAACACATTGATGCGTTTGAAGATTGACAGTTCAGAAAGAATAAAATCCTAAACCTGACACAGGAAATACGTATGTTACAAATATCAGGTTGAATCTGACTGAACCACTGGTGCCTGGCTGGGAGAAGCCAGTCGTGCTGGAAAGTGTTTCCTTCAAACAATACCAATGGCAGCAGCTGTGACTCCTTTAAGGCAACGATTATCACCCAGTGAGCCCAACTCCATTCATACTGTTGGGTGTTGGCACTGTACGTTGTTGGGGCTTTTCCCGTTGCAATTTTCTTTATGGCAAAAGTTTGTGATGAGTGCTGTAATATAGAATGGCAGTAATACAAACTTTAAGGTCCACCATCCTGTAAGATTTTAATGATCTCTCAGAGTTCTTGAACAAAACACAAATAGACAGCAGCCAGTATGTTTGAGCAATAGATCAAGATTTATTAAGCTTACAGCATAATATACTTAACAACAGGCGATAGTTTAACGAGTAGCTCGCAACCCTTGGCCTCTGGAACCTCTTGGACACAGATGACGTCATCTTCAGTCTGTTCCTTTGTTCTCGCAGTAGGTCTGTGTGAAGTTGTTCTTTGAGTATCGATGTTTTAGCCCTTTTCTTATCAAAAGTTCATTTGGCCAGTGATGGTCTTCAACAAAATCACCTTTTTTAATTGGTTCTAATGGTCAAAATACCATTGTCACTCGGACTAAGGTCAGCATCTTGGCCACGCCTGGCTCAGTAATTTTCTGACAACTCTACCATGTTCATGTTTATACATTCATCACCTCATTGGAATTTACCTTATCTCTCTTATTTCTAGTTTCCCTGGTACAAGCAGTACAACACCTGATACCAAGGGGGCCCATGTCAGCGCTGTCTCCCTAGTCTTGAGGTATCCAGACTATCTCACTTCAGTCTACCAGATGGATACCTTAACTCCCATGATCTCTCTCATTTTATGTTCCTTATACTAATTAACTTTTAATTATCTTTGCAATTAGTTTTGTTAAGCAAACTCCAATTCCTACCTAGCATTATAATATGTTATTTAACAATTTAATCTTCACTCGCAGCCTGTGGCTGTTTGTTATCAGAGCTTAGTCAAAATTGCTTCTGACTGTCCTTGCAGCTGCACTTGAACAAGTCTTAATATTTCCATACCCACAGGGAATTATGGATAAGATTAATTGGTCAATGGCTGCACAAATTTATACATATATGATTCTCATCTACTAATGACCTCCTCACCAGCCTCTTCATCCTTGAGGAACTCTGGCCTTTCTTAAACGATCACAAGCCCACCCATATTCATGCATGGCACATCTGTCACATTCTGACAAAACCTTTCAATAATGGCGGGTAAGGCCATAAAAGACTGCACCAAACACGCTGAATCTTGCATCTTTGTTTTGGGAGGCAAGGTGGCTGACAGCATAGCTTGGTTCATGAAACAGCCAGCAAATTACCTATCTCTTTATGGTTGTAGGAAAAGGAAGTCCCCAACTGAAAGCCAAGGTTAGCAATTGGTGGTGTGACACCCAACCTCAAACCCCTAACCTGCTTGGAGGAATTAACTTTGGAAATAATGGGGTGGCATACCATGGAGCCCATTGGTGAAGTTCATGCACTTGGCCCACCTACATCTCCAAACTAGTACCCAGAAGTTGCCGCTTTTTCTTCCTCCAATGAAATTGTCACACACTCAAAGCATTGTGTCAATAGGGACCAGAACTGCCTACCAGCCTTCACCACAACAAATTTAATTTATATAGTGCCTTTAATGTAGTAAAATGTCCCAAGGTGCTTCACAGGAGCGTTATCAAACACCGAGCCACATTAAGAGATATTAGGACAGGTGACCAAAAGCTTGGTCAAAGGGGTAAGTTTTAAGGAGTGTCTTAAAGGAGGAGAGAGAGGCAGAGGCAGAGAGGCGGAAAATCACTTTTTGGATCACCTGGGGTAGCATCACTACCACTTAGTTACTGCTAAGAGTGTTCTGGTGGTTGCTATGCATTTGTTTTACTGCCTTTCCCTTTCTCTCTGCCTCATTTTTATAATCACTTTTTACATTTCTTCCATCTCCCCCACTTCAGTTCCTTAACTCTTCATTTCTTCCTCAGTCTTTCCTTCTTTCTACAATTTTCAAGATTTTAAAGTGCAAGTTTGCCATCACTTGATCACTATTTCCTGATTTACCTCAGCATCTTTTCCGTTCTAGTCCACCTTGATGGTGACCGGCAATGACCCTTCAGCTTGATTTCTCCATTTAGAAAAATAATAGTAAATTAGTAAACATGTTGGGGTAGATTTTCAACTTACCAGGCATAAAACCGGTGTTGAAATCCACTGAAATGAAAATCAGGTGGCTTCTATAACGGGCAACTAATTTGTAACGCCTCTTTTATGGCCGGGCATCTACCCTGTTGCATCAAGTCCATATACAAGTCACCATACATCTGAAAACTGCTTACTTCCACCTCTGTAATGTCGCCTGCTTGCATCCTCACTTCAGCCCTTTCACTGCTGAAACCCTTACACATGCCTTCGTTACCTCCGGAACCGACTATTCTAATGTTTTCCATGCTGAACTCCAGCTGGTCCAAAACCATCTGCTGCAGTATCCTTTCCCACATTAAGTACCACTTCCCCAAAACCTTCATCCCCATCCCTCAGTGTATTAAATTTGAAGTCTTTGTTCTTGTCTATAAATCTCTCCATGGTCTTGTCCCATCCTTACCTTTGCAATCTCCTCCAGTCCTACATCCCTCCTGCACACCCATTCCTCCGATTCTGACTTTCTGTGCATTCTCTCTGGCTTTGCCCCACTATTGGTGACAGTAGCCTGGAATATCCTTGGGATTCTCTGATGGGAGATCAGCGGAACCCCCGGAAAAACAACACAAATGGCTAAAAGTGACTTACATTATTTCTCTAGGGTTTCTGCCAATCTTATGGGCGAACTCATTGAAATTTTCCCCCAGACCCTTCAGCCACCTGGGTCTGGCTCTCTGCAACTCCATCCTTAAACCTCTCTACTTTTAAAATCTTCCTCAAAACCCATCTCCTCGTCCAAGCTTTCAGTCCGAATCTCTCCCTTCCTAGGCATCTGCTTTCCTTATGGCTGTTTGTGAAGCACCTTTGGATGTTTCTTTACGTTAAAGTTGCTATGTAAATGCAGGTTCTTGTCTAATAACAAAACCTCAAACTAACAAAACCTCAAACTAACAAGGGAAAATACTGACCAAAAACTCTGAGGTGGACAGCATACCTGAAGTTACATTCCGAACCTGAGAACCTCTTCAACTTTTCTGCATGTTAGTAATAACGTATATGGGTTGTTTGTGAGCCCCCACGCAATGTGGGTGGTCTCACATGGTTCCAGTGCAAATCGAAAAATCACTTTACTCTCCATTACGGATGGAAAATCATGGGCACACAAGCCTCCTCTTAGTTAACCACTCGAACACCAGCAGCTACCTTTGCACTGTTTCCACATGTAAGCTGCCATACAATTTCTTTGTTTTGTGGTTAGTTTACTCACTTATACCATGCGTACCCCAGAATGTACTTAAGAAAGCAAATAGGTGGATAGAATTTGTCATTAATTGTACTGTTTAGCATTGAAATTTGTGTCATTTTCCAACCAGTTCTTTGGAGTTATTGAAACTTTATTATCCAGTTATATTTTAGGTGCCAGTACTGCATACAATGTGCAGAACAATGATTAGAGATTTTGTGAAATTGAAAATGGAAACAAGTGAGCTGGAATTTAAATTTATTTTACAAAAGTGTAATACTGTAAACACAGAGGAAATTAGGCAAGCATTTTTGGGAACAAAAAGAAGAAGCAAAAGGAAAACATTCTTCTCCTTTCTTCCTTTTTTTCCCCCAGAGAAAAAAAAAGCGATCCAGCAAAAAGACAAGACTAGGGTGTAACATGTCCTTCCCCATTTCTGGAAATTACACCCAGCCTTGTTGGTTCATTATTTCAGTCTTACAGTAGGCCTGCAGTTCAAGCTGCCCGCCTAACATGAGAAAAGGATTCAAACTGAAACCAGCACAAGAAACTGTGAGTGATTGATTAAAATATTGACTCCAGTGGTCAGGTATTCTGCTTCATATGCGCACACACGCATAAAATAAAGTCTAAAAATTGAAGCATGGGCAGAAATGTTTCACAAAACAAGAAGTGAAAGCAGCTAATTTTGTTTAGATCCATGCTGAACATGAAAGGGACAATTTGTGTACTAGATTATCCCCTTATGCAAATGTTCTCACTGACTGGGTTGTTTCCAGTTATGCACTGAGAGAAGCAGCGGTGCAGCTGCTTCCCATTTTCTCAAGTGAAAAGTCTGACCATCTGCTTGGCCTCATCCCGACTGGCCTATTTAGTACAGATCAACTTCCTCACGCTGCCACCTTAGGTTCCACTGCCTGTTGTAACCAATATTTTTCTTAAACTTTTTTTTGCTCACAAACCAGAACCTTCTATTCCGCCCCAAGGGACAGGAAGGTGCTGCTATGTGTGACTTCCAGTTAGTGACAGCAGTACTGTAGAACTGAATCATACTTGTCATGTGTGGTGTTGGGAGATAAAGCTGGGAAATGTTCCATTTTTTCACATTGCCGTAAAATGCACTTTCAAACACTGTACTACTTTTCTGCCTCTGGATTTGTATTATGTAAAGTGCATTAAAAGAACAGTGAAGTTTCTTAGGACTAACCAACACAGGAGCTAATTTTATACCTACTTCTTTCTATGTAGGAGTCAGATGAACTGTTGTACTATATCTGTAAGTCCTTCACACGTGGTTTAGCTGTGAAGTCAGACAAATGCATATTTTGAAAAGCTTGTCCTATACTTTTCATTGAGAGCAGTAATACATATTTTAAACTCTCACTGCACTAGAATTCTAACCTAAGTCATACTTGCTTGGCAAGTGTTGATTCAGAATCTAAAATCTACAACTTTTTCAGTTCAAATGGGCCATTTCAAGTTGTGAAAATTAACTTCTATAGGTCTGAGAAAAACTGTAGTGAGGTTTACCATCCATCTGTTTTTTGGCCAGACAGTCCATTTTTTGACGAAAGGTCATCGACCTGAAACGTTAACTCTGTTTTTCTCTGTCCACAGGTGCTGCCTGACCTGCCGAGTGTTACCAGCATTTTCTGTTTTTAGTCCATTTCATGTAAACTGAGCAGCAGAAGTCCAGCTATTTTGGGGTCTTATCTTGCATTTGTATGTTTTTGCCAGATTTTTCTAGCTGGTATTGCAGAATTTACAAACTGAAATACAGGTTGAGCGTCCAAAATCCGGAGTTCCGGAATCCGTAACATGTTCCAGAATCCGGACACCCTGTCAAACCGTTTCTGCCGCCAGCCGGGCCCAGTGAAAAGTCAAAAAATGAAATCTAACTACTGTACAGTGATAAAAATTGCAAGAATAAAAACGCCAATCCTACCTGAAGTACTGTACATTCCTTTTCAAATTTGAAGATGGTAACAAAAGATACAGGCCAGGCAGCTCACATTAAGTACAGTTACAGAGTACTGCGTTGCAAAAACAAGAGAGGGAGGCTTACCATGTGTTTCGAAAGAAGCGAGGACTACAAGGCCTGCAAGGAGAAGAACTACAAGGTGACATCCAAAAACTGGAAATATCGCAACCTGGGCCCAGGCATTTCCGGACTCGGAACGTGTTTCTGATGTCCGAAGTCCGGAAACGCTCGAGCCCAGGTTGCGATATTTCCGGACTTTGGACATCAGAAATATGTTCCGAAGTCCGGAACAACACGAAAACTGGCTCGACCTCGGTCCTGAGGTTGCTGGATTCAGGACGCTCAACCTGTATCAGAATATCAAAAATCAATAAATTCCAACAAGTTCTTCTAAACCAACGGGGCCTCAAAATGAAGTTCCTTGACATTAGCAAGGAGAGAAGCAGATGGTCCTGGCTGTAAAAATATAAAAATTGCAGAGAGAAAAAGAGTGCACTGTCACTGGTGTTAGGTCTGTGTGTTATAATGAGAATTACTACACAGACCACAAGAGTAAAATTTAACAGGTCTTTACTAGTCGAAGGTCAGGGCGGAACTGCCCAATAAATCATTACACAGCACTTATATACCGGTGTGGTCACCACCGGTATTACAGTATACAGCAGCCAAGATAAAGTAGTGCAACTCTTAAAATAGTTCTCTTAAAGGTGGAACGGTTACATACACCACAATCCTCCCTTTTTAGCTTAACAGTATATATTCCCCATTAACATAACATAATAACATATATACACAACTTCATGTAAAAACAGTTCACAGATTCAGTCTCTCTGGAGGCTTCCTGACTCGGTCCGGATAACGCCTCGGTGGTGTAGTAGTTTTCGGTGGTGTAGTAGGTTCTTTTGGCAAGGTCGATTCGGCTTGAATGCCAGTGTCGGGTTCATCTGATTCCAGTATCACCGGATCAGAGGTAGATCCTATGGGTATCTCTGCTTCATCATTAGGCGTATAGAGTTGTGGAGTAGGTTGTCCCTTTTCAGATGACTCTATGATCTGGTCAACATGGCGCCTTATTATGCTTTCACCAATGTCCACGGTATACATCAGCGGTCCTAGTCGTGTGCAAATAGTTCCAGGCTGCCATTTCTCGGTACGGTAGTCCCGGGCCAAAACTTGTTGACCTATCTGGAAGGTTCTAGTTGGCCTTTCATTCATGCCTTGAAATTGCCGGTTCTCTACGTCCCTTCTGATGTTTGGCTTGATCAAATCCAGCCGGCATCTTAGTCTTCTATTGAAAAACATCATGGCGGGAGTTTGGTTTGTAACCGCATGTGTTGCATTCCTGTACGCCAACAAGAAGTTATCTACCTTATGTTGTAGATTTATGTCTTCCTTACCCATGGCCTTTATGGCCTTCTTGAAGGTCTGGACAAACCTTTCAGCTAATCCATTGGTGGCGGGATGGTATGGGGCGGACGTGTAGTGCTTAACCCCATTGTTTTTTAAGAACTTCCTGAATTCTTCGGACACAAATTGCGGTCCATTATCAGAACAGATCTGTTCCGGCAGCCCATTCCTGGCAAATATGGTCCTTAATACTGTGATGGTTTTTTCCGTGGTGGTGGAGGACATCTTTATTACCTCCGGCCACTTGGAGTGTGCATCCACCGCGATTAAGAACATTGAGTCCATAAATGGACCAGCAAAGTCGATATGTACCCTTTGCCATGGAGATGAGGGCCATTCCCATGGATGTAGAGGAGCTTGTGGTGGGGCGTTTTGGACCTTCTGGCATCCTAGACAGCTCTTGGTCATTTCTTCGATGTCTCCATCGATACCTGGCCACCACACAAACGCTCTGGCTAGGTTCTTCATTTTCACTCCACCCAGATGCCCCTCGTGAAGCTCCTTTAGCACTTTATGCTGGAGTTTGGGTGGAATCACCACTCTGGATCCACACATCAAAGTTCCTCAGCACACTGACAGCTGTTCTCTTCTTTGCGAAAATGCTGGCAACAGTGGTTCGCCATGTGCTGGCCATCCCTTCACCGTTAAATCGTAGACTCGTGAGAGAGTCGGGTCATTTCTTGTTTCCTTTTCGATCGTAGAATTTGTTACTGGTAGACATTCCACTATGGTTGAGTGGAACATCTCCACTGGGTCCACTGTAGGCGCCTCTTCTACCGTTGGCAACGGTAGGCGCGATAAACTGTTAGCATTCCCATGCTGTTTTGATCCTTTGTATTCTATGTCATATTGGTGTGCCCCTAGGAAAAGGGACCACCTCTGTAGCCTTTGCGCTGTCATAATGGAAACGCCCTTTTTAGGGTTGAATATGGATACCAACGGCTGGTGGTCTGTCAGCAGTGTAAACTTCTGGCCCTGCAGGTAATGATTAAACTTCTTTACTCCCCACACCAGGCTGAGAGCCTCCCTATCTATCTGAGCATAGTTGCGCTCAGCGGAGGTCAATGATCTGGATGCAAATGCGACTGGCCTTTCCGAGCCATTTGGCAACTTGTGTGAGAGTACTGCTCCAATACCATAAGGAGAAGCATCACAAGCTAAACGAATAGGTAGCGTTGGGTTGAAGTGAGCCAACACTTCCTCTGAGGTGATCAATGCCTTGCTTTTGCGAAAGGCCTTCTTACAGTCCTCGCTCCACTTCCATGGTACTTCTTTCTGCAAAAGAGCATTCAGCGGGTGCAGCACCGTGGATAGATTTGGCAGAAACTTATGGTAATAGTTAATCAACCCTAGGAACGACCTCAACTGGGATACATTTTCCGGAGCGGGAGCCTTCACAACAGCTTCGCTCTTGTCAGGTGACTTGTGCAGCCCCTCCTGGTCAATGACATGACCACAGTACGAGATCCGTTTCTGAAAGAACTCACATTTCTGGCGATTAACTCGAAGGCCATATTCCTTCAACCTGGTGAGCACCAGTTTCAAATTTGCAAGGTGTTCCTCATCGTCATCTCCTGTAATCAGGATATCGTCCAAGTAACATTGAGTGCTTGGAATTCCCTGTAATACCTGCTCCATGGCCCTCTGCCAAATTGCTGGAGCCGAAGCCACTCCAAAAACCAGTCTATTATATCGATACAAGCCTCTGTGCGTGTTGATTGTGAGATACTGGCGCGACTCTTCCTCAACTTCCATCTGTAAGTACGCTTGCGCCAGGTCTATCTTGGTGAAGCGTTTCCCACCAGACAATGAAGCAAAGATATCCTCAATCCGCGGAAGCGGATATTGCACCGTGTGAAGCATCGGATTAACTGTGATCTTGAAGTCTCCACAGATGCGGACCTTCCCCGGTTCCCCTGGCTTGTTACCCGATGAACGCTTCATGACGGGAACAATGGGCGTGGCCCACTCACTCCAGTCCACCTTAGACAGTACTCCTGAACGTTCTAGCCCTTCCAGCTCAGCTTCCACAGCAGGTCGTATCGCATAAGGTACCGGTCTGGCTTTGAAAAATTTTGGGTTTGCATGTTCTGCAATCTTGATTTTTGCCTTAATTCCTCTCAGTGTTCCCAGTCCCTGTTGGAACACCTCTTTAGCCTCTTCCAATATTCTGGATAATCGTTCAGGTTTGACATCTTTTTTTCCGGAATCTACCGTTATTGCGTTTAGGGAGTGCCAGTCCATATTTATTTTCCTGATCCACTCCCGTCCCAGAAGTGGTGGACCTCCCTCAGGTAGTACATATAAGTCCATTCCTTGGTGTTCTTTGCCCTTGTGTACCACCTTGACTTTTATCTTTCCGATGGGGTATACTCTTTGCCCCGTGTATGTCTGCAATACTATCTCCGTATCCCGTAGGGGAATATGTTTGAATAACTTTTTGTAATCTTGCTTATTCATGACTGTCAACGCCGATCCGGTGTCCAATTCCATCTTCACTTGGACTCCTGCTATCTGCAGTGTGACCCAGATAGTTTGTAGGTCAGCTTCCTTACTCACATTGTGAATTCTCAGACTACCCAGTTCCTTGCTGTTGGAGTCTGAATCCGAATTCTGTTCATCCGAACTCTTCTCAGCCACCCTATGTACCTTTCTGCACTTTTCCTGCGGTGACTTTTTGTTGCTGGTCTTCTTTCCTGACCGGCATACTTTAGCTATGTGACCAAGCTTGCCACATTTTCTACATTCCTGGTTTTTAAACCAGCATTGGTTCTGATCGTGTGTTGTCTTTCCACAACGATAACATTTCGTTGTACCCAAAGCCATTTGATCTACGCTGAGTACCGCTGCCTTCAGCTGCATTTCCGCAGTGCCTCTCGCTGCAGCTTCGTGCGATGCTGCAATAGTGACAGCCTTATCAAATGTAAGATCATTCTCTTCAAGCAGCCGCTTTTGTGTTCCTTCTTTCGACAATCCACACACGAATTTGTCTCTCAGTGCCTCTGTCAGACTTTCCCCAAACTGACAGTATTTCGCTAGCTTACACAGTTCAATTAAATACTCCGCGTTGCTTTCCTCTTTCAGTTGCGTTCTCGCATAAAATTTAAATCGTTCCGCTAACATCAGCGGTGTGGGGTTCAAATGATTTTTCAGGACAGCAACAATTTTAGCGAAAGTCTGATCTGCCGGTTTAGCTGGTGATAGAAGATGCTTCAATAGCCCATATGTCTTCGCACCCATTGAGTTTAGTAAGGTTAGTGCTTTATCTTCATCTGATATTTTATTTGCCTTACAATATATCTCTAAGCGTTCTACATACGTGGCCCAATCTTCAACATCGGGATTGAAATCATTGATGTTACCACGCTTAGGCATCCTCGCAATCTTCTTGAGAAACAAAAAGAAATTTTTCTTTTATTTTTTTTTTCCAAAATGGCGGTTTCCCGCGCTTGTCTTCTTCCCCCGCCTACGAAAATGGCGGCTTCCCGCGTTTGCCTTTCTCCCCCGCTGGCTGTAATGGCGATTGCCGTATTGCTGCGTTCGCCCTCCCCAGCGGTTTTCAAATCGTGCCTCCCAGCCCCTCTTGCAGTCCGGTCCTTTCCCCCCCTGGCTGCGGCTGAGTTCTCCGTGGTTTTTTTAAAATTTTCTCCCGCGCCTTACGCTGACCTGGTCGCTGCGCCTCGCGGCCTCGGTAGCTGCCCGGCCTTTTTCACCAGTCGCGGTCGAGCTCTTTCTCGACGCTGTTGCGTCTCCCAGCCCGCTTGCAGCCCGGTCTTTTACACCAGCTGCGTTTGCATTCACCGCGGCTCCCGTGCCTTACGCTGCCCCAGTCTCAGCGCCTCTGGCCCCGACTTCTGTCCGGCTCTTTTCCCTGGCCGTGGTCGAGTTCTCCGCCCTTATATCCTCCGTTTTTCCCTCCCCTACTTCACGCCAACGTGGCCGACTTGCTGCTCGTCGCTGATCGGCTTACCCACCACCGTGATAGAAGGGATGATCACTGCCTGTTGCTGATGGAAGGCTTCGTGTCAGAATTCTTCCTTTGCTCTGCAGACCCGAGTCTTTTCTCAGCAGAATGATGAGGGCGGATGCCTCCTCTCGACGCCCGTTAAACTGCCTTGGATGTATCACTGCCGCAGGGTAAGATCGTACTCGTCGCCACTGTTAAGTCTGTGTGTTATAATGAGAATTACTACACAGACCACAAGAGTAAAATTTAACAGGTCTTTACTAGTCGAAGGTCAGGGCGGAACTGCCCAATAAATCATTACACAGCACTTATATACCGGTGTGGTCACCACCGGTATTACAGTACACAGCAGCCAAGATAAAGTAGTGCAACTCTTAAAATAGTTCTCTTAAAGGTGGAACGGTTACATACACCACAACTGGGAACCAGGAAATGTCTCCAGATATGCACAGAAAACAATACAAAACTAGGTACAAAAATTAATACAAAAAGTGGGATTAGTTTTGGATTTCATGAGCCAAAGAGCCAGCACAAACATGATGGGATGAATAGCCTCCTTCTATGCTATAAACTTCGATGGTTCTATGTAATACAAATACTAAATACTAAAGCGCTAGAAGGAATCCATTTAAATTTGCATCATCGAAAAAAAGAGCTGGCAAATAGGAAAGAGTCAAGAAATCGTGCAACAACAGAAAGAAAGAGTGAGAGACTTCACTGAAATAGTGGTACTTTCTATAATCAGATGAATGTTGAGGCTTTAATACAATTTTTGAAAAGTTTATTTTTCCTAATCCCTCGCCCATCGTCTGTCTGGTGTTGCGCTTGGCAGCCCTATCCCTAGTCATGATTGAAGATAAAATCAGCCTTGTGCAGTGCCACTAACCCTTTCGGGACGCTTATTGGAAAAAAAACAAAAGCTTTAGGTCTCTGAGCTCTAACTGAACAAAATCGCCACTAGAATGAGTTCCTAGCACAGGCACGATCATGGGCGTAGGCCCACACCACAAAATCAACCACCACTGAACACAAACAGGCAATCTAATTTACAGGGCCTGTAGTGTAAGACTTGCCAATGGATGCTTGTTTAGGGTTAAGGCAAAGGCAAAGGCACATTGTTGGGAGAGAGTACAGATAAGAAAGCTGAACAGTATAGAGTGAGCAGTACTGTGCTCATTCAAGAAAAGCAGTAACTGGATTCAGTTTGGATCATCAATGCAAATGGGGTAATTGCTTTTCCATAATGCTTTAGAACTGATCTAATGAAATGAAATATAAAATTCAGGTAAAATAATTAAAATTCAATCAATAAACTTTGTATTTTTAGAGTTATATTTTTTCCTAATTGTTCAACACTTCACGCCATCCTCCTCCTTCACATGTTACAAGGATCAGCCAAACACTTGGAAAGACACAGAGGCTGAAATTCTGCAGGGTTTCCACTGATCTCCGGAGTTATGGCAAGAGATTGGTGGATCTCCCCGTAGAGCAGGCCCACAGACTCTGCTGGTTATGGGGCTCTACATAAGAACATAAGAAATATGAGCTGGCTACCTTCAGTATGTAAAAAGGAAAGACTTGCATTTCTATTGTACCTTTCATGGCCTTAGGACATCCCAAAGCGCGTTACAGCCAATGAAGTACTTGTTAAAGTGTAGTCACTGCTACAATGTAGGAAATGCGGCAGTCAATTTGCACACAGCAAGATCCCACAAACAGCAATGTGATAATGACCAGATCATCTGTTTTTTAGTGATGTTGGTTGAGGGATAAATATTGGCCAGGACACCGGGGAGAACTCCCCTGCTATTCTTTGAATAGTGCCGTGGGATCTTTTACATCCACCTGAATGGGGCCTCAGTTTAATGTCTCATTCAAAGGACGGCACCTCTGACAGTGCAGCACTTCCTCAGTACTGCACTGGAGAGTCTGACTAGATTTTGTGCTCAAGTCCCTGGAGCAGGATTTAAACCCACAACCTTCTGACTCAAGAGGTGAGTGTGCTACCAACTGAGCCACAGCTGGCACCATTAATAGTGCAATGATGAATGGAAAATGATGAGCACTAGAAGATTCTTGGCTTATCAAGCAATTTCTTAGAAGAGATCAGGAAACCAAATGTCAACTGTCTTAACACTGCAAAACGGCCAGCTTATTTTAACGTCTGACAGTAATCAAAAATATCATTTGCATCTGGCCCCATCATATCCTGAGGGAAGCAAGTAACAGATCCTGTAGATAGGAGAGTTGAGTGAAGTGTCTGTTAGCAGCAATTTCAGTTTTCAATAAAGGACTAAGGTCCTAGAATTCCTGGGGATCTGCTCTGTTAGTGCAAGTGTGGCAGAGCAGAAGATCCATCTGCCCTAGCCTGAAGATGGAGACCCCATCCGACATACTAGGTGTTAGATCCGTGTATCTTAATGTTGTGTCCTTCAATAATCAGACAAAAGACTGCAGGGAACGATCAACAGGTGTTTACTGAATGAGGGTTACTCTAGAACTAACTGTACAGATCACTACTTAGGGTTTATATACAGGTGTGGTCACTGCCGGTACTACAGTATACAGGAGCTGTAAAAAGTAGTTCTCCCCTTAAAGGTACATACATTACAATTCCTCCCCTTTTAGATTAACAGTACCATAACACTCATTTAACAATTAAATATCAAACTAATTACAATTAACACTTTTAACATGTAACATTAGCTGAAAATAGTCTATTTATAAATTCAGTCTTTGGGGAGGCTTCCTGATCCTTTCTGGATAGCGCCTTTCCCGAGTGTCTTGCTCTTGGTGCGGAGGCGATTCTGGCCCCCTGTCGTCGGTTGGTTCATCAGCTTCCGATGCTACTGTTTCTGGGGTAGATGCAACCTGTACGTCGGGTTCCTCACCAGGTACGTATGGCCGAGACATGGGGTTGACTCGTTCCTGTGATTCTAGGATCTGGTCAGCATGGCGTCTCACAATGTTCTCCCCAACATCCACTGTGTACATTAGTGGCCCCTGCCGTGTGCATATCGTTCCTGGTTGCCATTTCTCTGTTCGATAGTCCCGGGCCAAGACTGGTTGCCCTACATTGAAGCTCCATGTCGGCTTCTCATTGATGTGCTGGAATTGCTTACTCTCAACATCTCTTCGTACATTTGGTCTGAGCAAATCCAGACGAGATCTCAACCTTCGGTTAAAGAACATCATGGCCGGGGCTTGGTTGGTGACTGCATGTGTCGCATTTCTGTAGGCTAACAGGAAATTGTCCACCTTATGCTGCAGTGGAATGTCGTCATCGCACATGGCCTTTACTGCTTTTTTAAATGTTTGTACGAACCTCTCAGCCAATCCATTTGTGGCTGGATGATACGGGGCGGATGTGTAATGCCTTACCCCATTCCTTTTCATAAATCTTTGAAACTCTTCGGACACAAACTGTGGTCCGTTATCAGAGCAAATCTGCTCTGGCAAGCCGTTCCTGGCAAAAATGGTCCGTAGGACTGCAATAGTTTTCTCCGTGATGGTGGAGGACATTTTGATCACCTCAGGCCATTTCGAGTGCGCATCCATGGCTATTAAAAACACTGAGTCCATGAATGGACCAGCAAAATCAATATGCACCCGTTGCCATGGAGATGAGGGCCACTCCCATGGGTGTAGAGGGGCATGTGGTGGTGCATTTTGGACCTTCTGGCATCCTGAGCAGCTCTTTGTCAGGTCCTCGATTTGCTGATCGATCCCCGGCCACCACACATAAGCCCTAGCAAGGGTTTTCATTTTCACCCCTCCCAGATGACCTTCGTGAAGCTGATTGAGCACTCTTTCCCTTAACTTGGGTGGAATTACCACTCGGGATCCACACATCAATGTCCCCTGGCATACTGACAGCTGTTCTCTTCTGGATGAGAATGCTGGCAACAGTGAGTTGCCATGTGCTGGCCATCCCTTCACTGTCAAATCATATACCCGAGACAGCGTCGGGTCATTTCGGGTCTCCTTCTCTATACCAGCGTTAGTTACTGGCAAGCATTCAATTAGAGTCGAATGAAATATTTCAGCAGTATCCACTGCTGGTGCTTCCTCCGCAGTAGGCAGTGGCAGGCGTGATAGCCCATCAGCGTTTCCATGCTGTTTCGTGCCCTTATACTCGATTTCATATTGGTGCGCCCCTAGAAAAAGGGACCATCTTTGTAGCCGTTGCGCAGTCATCACCGGAACGCCCTTCTTTGGATTAAAGATGGAGACAAGTGGTTGGTGGTCAGTCAGCAAGGTGAACTTCTGCCCGTGCAGATAGTGATTGAACTTTTTCACTCCCCACACTAGGCTGAGGGCCTCCCTGTCAATCTGGGCATAGTTACGCTCGGCTGAGGTTAGTGACCGAGACGCAAAGGCTACTGGCCTCTCCAACCCGTCTGGGAATTTGTGCGACAGCACCGCTCCAATGCCATAGGGTGATGCATCACACGCCAACCGAATTGGTAGTGCTGGGTTGAAATGAGCCAACACCTCTTTTGATGTGATCAATGCTTTGCTCTTCTGGAAAGCTCATTTACATTCATCACTCCACTTCCATGGTACCCCCGTTTGCAGTAGGGTGCTCAGTGGGTGTAGTACGGTAGACAAATTCGGCAAGAACTTATGGTAGTAGTTCACCAGCCCGAGGAACGACCTCAGTTGTGACACATTTTCCGGTGCTGGAGCCTTGACTACTGCCTCAATCTTTTCAGGGGACTTATATAACCCCTCTTTATCAATAACGTGGCCACAATACGAGATCTGCTTCTGGAAAAACTCGCATTTGTGGCGATTAGCTCGGAGCCCATATTCCTTCAATCTAGTGAGCACCTGCTCCAGGTTGGCGAGGTGATCACTGTCATTTTCGCCCGTGACCAGGATGTCCCTGGAATCCCTTGCAGGACTTGTTCCATTGCCCTTTGCCAAATAGCCGGAACTGATGCTACCCCGAACACCAGCCGGTTGTATTGGTAGAGACCTTTATGAGTGTTGATCGTGAGGTACTGTTTCGAGGCTTCTTCTACCTCCATTTGCAGGTACGCCTGGGCCAGATCAATCTTAGTGAAGCGTTTCCCTCCAGATAGCGAGGCAAAAATATCTTCAATCCGCGGAAGCGGATATTGTACAGTGTGAAGGACTGGGTTCACTGTCACCT
This sequence comes from Somniosus microcephalus, assembly GCF_052327205.1. Taxonomy (NCBI): domain Eukaryota; kingdom Metazoa; phylum Chordata; class Chondrichthyes; order Squaliformes; family Somniosidae; genus Somniosus; species Somniosus microcephalus. The sequence goes on from NC_140991.1 coordinate 119,370,349, forward strand.
TAAAGTCCCCACAGATGCGAACCTTCTTTGGTTCCCCAGGCGTATTACTCAACGACCTCTTCATTACAGGAATGATGGGTGTAGCCCACTCGCTCCAGTCCACTTTGGACAGTACTCCTGAATGTTCCAAACCTTCCAGCTCTGCTTCGACGGCTGGGCAGATCGCATAAGGTACCGGTGTGGCCTTAAAAACTTTGGGCTTGCATTTTCCTCTATTTTGATCATCGCTGTTATGCCTTTTAGTGTTCCGAGTCCCTGCTGGAGCACTTCTTGTGCATCAGTTAGCATTTTTGGCAGTCGTCCAGGTGTGACGTCATCATTCTTTTTGGCATCTACAGTCAGTGCTTGTATGGAATGCCAATCTAGCTGTATCTTCCAGATCCATTCACGTCCTAGTAGTGGTGGTCCTCCATCTGGCAATACATATAGGTCCATTTTTGGTGTTTCCTTGCCGTTATATATAACGTTCACCCTTATTTTTCCTTTGGGGTAGACTTTTTGCCCCGTGTACGTCTTCAAGACAATCTTTGTATCTCCATCTTATGATGGAGCTGTACAAAACGCTGGTGAGGCCACAGCTGGAGTACTGTGTGCAGTTCTGGTCGCCTCACTATAGGAAGGATGTGATTGCTTTGGAGAGGGTGCAGAGAAGATTCACCAGGATGTTACCTGGGATGGAGCGCCTCAGCTATGAAGAGAGGCTGGACAGGCTGGAGTTGTTTTCCTTGGAGCAGAGAAGGCTGAGGGGGGACCTGATTGAGGTGTACAAAATAATGAGGGGCATAGATAGGGTAGATAAAGAGGAACTTTTCCCCTTAGTGGGGGGGTCAATAACAAGGGGGCATAGATTCAGGGTAAGGGGCAGGAGATTTAGAGGGGATTTGAGGAGGAACTTTTTCACCCAGAGGGTGGTTGGAATGTGGAACTCAATGCCTGAAAGGGTGGTGGAGGCAGGAACCCTCACAACATTCAAGAAGCATTTGGATGAGCACTTGAAATGCCATTGCATACAAGGCTATGGACCAAATGCTGGAAAATGGGATTAGACTGGACAGGGATGGATGGGCGGCGCAGACACGATGGGCCGAAGGGCCTCTTTCTGTGCTGTAAAACTCTATGACTCTATGACTCAAGGGTATATGTGAGAATAGCCGCTTGTAGTCCCTTCGGTTTATGACTGTTAGGGCTGATCCTGTGTCCAATTCCATTTTCACTTGGACTCCTGCTATCTTGAGCGTGACCCAGATAGTTTGGTGATCCTCCGTTTTGATCACATTATGTAGTTTCAGACAACCCAGCTCCTTGCTTCCGGAGTCTGTATCACTTTTCTGTTCGTCTGAACTACTCTCCGTCACCTTACGTACCTTCTTGTACTTCTCCTGTGGAGATTTCTTGCTGCTGGTTTTCTTTCCTGACCTGCAGACTCTTGCTATGTGTCCTACTTTTCCACACTGTCTGCACACTTTGTCCTTGAACCAGCAATCATTATGGTCATGTGTTGTTCTGCCGCAGCGATAGCACTTCACTGTTCCGTATGACATTTCATTTGTGCCATATTCTTGCGGTCTCTGTTGTATCTCTGCAGCGCCCCGTGCGGCTGCTTCGTGTGATACTGCAATGCTGAAAGCCTTGTCCAGCGTAAGATCCTTTTCTGATAGAAGCCGTTTCTGGGTTCCTTCACTTTGAAGCCCACACACAAACTTGTCCCTTAAAGTATCTGCTAGTCCCGTTCCAAACTGGCAGTGTTTCGATAGCTTGCGCAGTTCCGCTAAATACTCAGCATTACTTTCATCTTTATGCTGGTTCCTTTTGTGAAACTTAAATCTTTCTGCTATCAGCAGCGGTGTGGGGTTTAAGTGGTCCTGTAGGATTGACACTATGTTTTCAAAATCCTTTTCTACTGGCTTCTCTGGGGTTACTAGGTTTCGTAGTAAGCCATACATTTTTGCACCCATTGAATTCAACAATACCAGCGCTTTCTTGTCATCTGGCACTTCATTCGCCTTGCTGTATACTTCCATGCGTTCGACATATGTCGTCCAATCTTCGACTTCAGTGTCGAGCGCTGTGATACTGCCACTCTTCGGCATTTTTGGGTGTGGTTGGACTGGCTTAAAATGGCGTCTCCCGCGCTTTCCTTTCTTCCCCGCTGCGGCTTAAAATGGTGTCTCTCGCGCTTTCCTTTCTCCGCTGCGGCTTAAAATGGCGTCTCCCGCGCTGCTGCCAACGCCGCTCTCAGCGGTCCTCGTGGCAAATGGCGACACCCTGTGGGTTTCGTGCGCTGCTGCCAATGCCGCTCTCTGCGGTCCTCATGGCAATGGCAGCGCCTTGCGTTTTCCTGCGCGCCTCTCTCCCCCGTTGATGCTGCTCGGCCCTTGAACACCGGCTGCGCTCTGCTCTCTCTCGCCTCTCTCCCCCGTTGATGCTGCTCGGCCCTTGAACACCGGCTGCACTCTGCTCTCTCTCGTCTCTCTCCCCGTTGACGCCTCTTGGTCCTGAACACCGGCTGCGCCCTGTGCACTCTGCCCTCTCTCTCTCCCCCGTCAACGCTGCTCGGCCTTTTTCTGTGCCGCTCGGTCGGGCTCTAGCCACCGCTGTCCAGGAAGGGTCTGCGCAGTACCTGTTGCCAGCCCGTTTCGCTGGACCACCATGACTGGAAAGCCAAGCCTGGCTCTCGACAGCCTCCCCTGCGATGCTCAAATCTCCGCTGGATGACTGGGCAGTTGCCCGTGGTCGACGCCCGTGCTTCTGGACTCGACCTCCTTCCACTGTTCTCCAGGAGCGAATCCCTGGGAGGTGATGCAGAGTTGCAGGTAGGTTCAAATCTGCGTCGTCGCCAATGTTAGATCCGTGTATCTTAATGTTGTGTCCTTCAATAATCAGACAAAAGACTGCAGGGAACGATCAACAGGTGTTTACTGAATGAGGGTTACTCTAGAACTAACTGTACAGATCACTACTCAGGGTTTATATACAGGTGTGGTCACTGCCGGTACTACAGTATACAGGAGCTGTAAAAAGTAGTTCTCCCCTTAAAGGTACATACATTACACTAGGGATAGGGTCATTTCCATTGCTGGAGTGGCTGCATTCTGGCTGCAAGGGCAGCAGTATCCACCCGACATGTTTGACTGAAGGTAGAGCGCTGCACAGCTCTGCCTGAGGTGTCCCCAGACCCTTCTGGGCTGAAAAAGAAAACAAATCAGCAAAAAAGTCTTTGCTGTATTGTGCCTCAATTACTTTATTTGTAGTAAAAGTTTTGGGCCTTCACTAGATCCACAACAGGACATACGGCCTAAGTTCCATTGGGAGAATTTCCTGGGGAAGCCTGGGAAGTTCCCAAATATGCTCCTTTGACACAGGGGCAGAAATCAGGCTTTCTGTCCTTTCCAGTCCTAGGACTTTCTGGACCTTAGAGTTAATTTTCGAACTGAATTGTTGCCACTTTTAAATTACATAGGATTAAGATATGTATGCCTACCAGGACAATAATTCTCTATGAAGGCTACGTATAAAGACTCCCAATAACACCAGAAGTCATCTAACATTTACTTTAGATTAATTCTTGACTAACTCCTTCCAATATTTGCAACAAACTTATGGCATCCCTGAAACTAAATTTGGCAATTCTCACGGTTGAGAGCATTCTTGTTGCAATCTGCCCTTCACGCAAAATACAGTAAGCTATGCTAGTTTATGGAAAAAAAATCAACTTTTGTGGCATATATATGGGTTCCTCCTTTAGCACACTCCAGCTAAGACTGATACTTGCTCACAAACTTTTTTTAAATTCATTCACAGGATGTGGGTGTCGCTGGCAAGGTCAGCATTTATTGCTCAGCCCTAGTTGCCCTTGAGGTGGTGGTGAGCCGCCTTCTTGAACCACTGCAGTCTGTGTGGTGAAGGTACTCCCACAGTGCTGTTAGGGAGTGTATTCCAGGACTTTGACCCAGCGACAATGAAGGAACGGCAATATATTTCCAAGTTAGGATGGTGTGTGACTTGAAGGGGAACCTGCAGGTGATGGTGTTCCCATGTGCCTGCTGCCCTTGGCTTTCTGGGTGGTAAAGGTCACAGGTTTGGGAGGTGCTGTTAAAGAAGCCTTGGCGAGCTGCTGCAGTGCATCTTGTAGATGGTACAAACTGCAACCACAGTGTGCCAGTGGTGGAGGGAGTGAATGTTTAAGGTGGTGGATGTGGTGCCAATCAAGCAGGCTGCTTTGTGCTGCATGGTGTCGAGTTTCTTGAGTGTTGTTGGAGCTGCAGTCATCCAGGCAAGTGGAGAGTATTCCATCATACTCCTGACTTGTGCCTTGTAGACAGCATCGGCGGGAGTCTTGAGTGGCAGAGCGGGGCTATAAAAGGCCCCAGAGACCAGGTAAGGCCTCACAGCGTCGGCGGTAATCTCGAGCGGCAGAGCGGGGCGATAAAAGGCCCCAGAGACCAGGTAAGGCCTCACAGCATTGGCGGGAATCTCGAGCGGCAGAGCGGGGCTATAAAAGGCCCCAGAGACCAGGTAAGGCCTCACAGTGTTGGCGGGAATCTCGAGCGGCAGAGCAGGGCTATAAAAGGCCCCAGAGACCAGGTAAGGCCTCACAGCGTCGGCGGGAATCTCGAGCGGCAGAGCGGGGCTATAAAAGTCCCAGAGACCAGGTAAGGTGTACCAGTCTCTGAACTTGGAACTCGGAGGGAAGGAGAGAGGTAAAAAGTAATCCAAGTGTGACGTCACCAGAAAGCGGGTAAGTGATTGGTTGGTAAGTATTTCTCTCTTTTTTAAGCTTAAACTCTGTGGTTTATAGTTTCTAAGGTGCGATATTCATCATCTAGAATCGGAGCAGAGGGTATTTAAAAATAATATTAATAAATTTAATTAATTACATAGAATGGGAGATCAGGTGATGTGTTGCTGCTGCAATATGTGGGAGCTGGTGAACACCATTGATGCTCACGGTGGTCACATTTGCAGTAAGTGTTGGCTGCTCGAGGAATTCCGGCTCCGTGTTGATGAGCTGGAGTCCGAGCTTCAAACACTGAGGCACATCAGGGAGGGGGAGAGTTACCTGGACTCTGTGTATCAGGAGGTAGTCACACCAATTAGATTAATTAATTCAGATGTAGTCCGTGGCCAGGGTCAGGATGGTGTGACTAGAAGTGAGGCAGGTACGGGGATCCAGGAGGTAGTGTTGGAGGAGCCACAGCCCTTGCTCTTGTCCAACAGGTTTGAGGCTCTTACTCCCTGTGAGGATGGGAACAGGGACTGCGGGGAGGATGAGCAACCTGGCCACAGCACCGTGGAGCGGGGGGCCATTCAAGTGGGAGGAGTTAAAAGAAATGTTGTAGTGGTAGGGGATACTTTCGTTAGGGGGATAGATAGAGCTCTTTGCAGCCGAGAGTGAGAGTCCCAAAGGCTGTGTTGCCTGCCCGGTGCCAGGGTTAAGGACATCTCCTCTGGGCTGGAGAGAAACTTGGAGTGGGAGGGGGAGGATCCAGTTGTCGTGGTCCATGTTGGTACCAACGACATAGATAGGACAAGGAAGGAGGTTCTGCTGAGGGAGTTTGAGCAGCTAGGGGCCAAATTAAAAAGCAGAACCACAAGGGTAATAATCTCTGGATTACTACCTGAGCCACGTGCAAATTTGGCTAGGGTAAATAAAATTAGAGAGTTAAATGCATGGCTCAAAGACTGGTGTGGGAGAAATGGGTTTTGCTTCCTGGGACACTGGCATCAGTACTGGGGCAGGAGAGAGCTGTTCCATTGGGACGGACTTCACTTGGCCAGTGCTGGGACTAGAACCCTGGCGAATCAAATAACTAGGGCTGTAGAGAGGACTTTAAACTAATTAGTGGGGGGGAGGTTTTAAGAGAGTGAAAAATAAAAATGACAGCGGAGAAGACAATAGAGCAAGGTAGCAGTGGGGGAATTAAAAACCAGAGTGTGTCAGGAAGGGACAGAATGTATATAATGATAAAGGTAAAGTAGTAAAAGGGGTAAAAGCAGAAATAAATTGTCAGAAAACATATTTGAAAGTTCTTTATCTGAATGCATGCAGCATTCGTAACAAAATTGACGAGTTGACGGTGCAAATAACTACACATGGGTATGATCTGGTGGCCATTACGGAAACATGGCTGCAAGATAATCATGACTGGGAACTAAACATACAAGGGTATTTGACAATTAGGAAGGACAGACAGGAAGGAAAGGGAGGTGGGGTTGCTATGTTAATCAAGGATGGAATCACTGCAATAGTCAGAAATGATATTGGGTCAAAGGATCAGGATAGTGAAACAGTTTGGGTAGAGATAAGGAATAATAAGAGGAAAAAGTCACTAGTGGGCGTAGTCTATAGGCCTCCTAACAGTTGCAACTCTGTTGGTCGGAGTATAAATAAGGAAATAGTTGGGGCTTGTAATAAGGGAACAGCTATAATCATGGGGGATTTTAACTTTCATATTGACTGGACTAATCAAATTGGGCATGGCAGCATTGAGGAAGAGTTCATAGAGTGTATTAGGGACGGGTTCCTTGAGCAGTATGTAACTGAACCAACCAGGGGGCAGGCAATCTTAGATTAAAGTGGGGAACATGGAGATGGCAAAGATGCTGAACAAATATTTTGTATCAGTCTTTACAGTAGAGGACACTAAAAATATCCCAACACTGGACCAACAGTGGGCAATGTGTGTGGGGGGGGGAGGTGGGAGGAGCTAAACACGATTAAAATCACTAAGGAGATGGTACTCAGTAAAATAATGGGACTTAAGGCAGATAAATTCCCCGGACCTGATGGCCTACATCCTCGGGTCTTGAGAGAAGTGGCGGTAGGGATTGTGGATGCATTGGTGATCATTTTCCAGAACTCCCTGGACTCAGGAAAGGTCCCAGCAGATTGGAAAACTGCTAATGTAACACCCTTATTTAAGAAGGGAAGTAGACAAAAAGCTGGAAACTATAGACCAGTTAGCCTAACATCTGTGGTTGGCAAAATGTTGGAGTCCATTATTAAGGAAACAGTAACAGAGCATTTGGATAAACATAATTTAATAGGACAGAGTCAGCATGGTTTTACGAAGGGGAAATCATGTTTGACAAATTTGCTCGAATTCTTTGAGGATGTAACATACAGGGTGGATAAAGGGGAACCAGTGGATGTAGTGTATTTGGACTTCCAAAAGGCATTTGACAAGGTTCCACACAAAAGATTACTGATCAAGATAAAAAATCACGGGATTAAGGGTAATATACTGGCATGGGTGGAAGATTGGCTATCTAACAGAAAACAAAGAGTTGGGATAAATGGTTCGTTCTCGGGCTGGCAATTAGTAACTAGTGGTGTTCCGCAGGGGTCAGTGCTGGGACCCCAACTCTTTACAATCTATATTAACGATTTGGAGGAAGGGACCGCGTGCAACATATCCAAGTTTGCCGACGATACAAAGATGGGAGGGAAAGCAGTGAGTGAGGAGGACATAAAAAACCTGCAAAAGGACATAGACAGGCTAAGTGAGTGGGCAGAGATTTGGCAGACGCAATATAATGTTGGAAAGTGTGAGGTTATGCACTTTGGCAGAAAAAATCAAAGAGCAAGTTATTATCTAAATGGAGAGAAACGGCAAAGTGCTACAGTACAAAGGGATCTGGGGGACCTGGTGCATGAAACACAAAAAGTTAGTATGCAGGTGCAGCAGGTGATCAGGAAGGCCAATGGAATCTTGGCTTTTATTGCAAGGGGGATGGAGTATAAAAACAGGGAAGTCTTGCTGCAGTTATACAGGGTATTGTTGAGGCCACACCTGGAATACTGCGTGCAGTTTTGGTTTCCATATTTAAGAAAAGATATACTTGCTCTCGAGGCGGTTCAGAGAAGGTTCACTCGGTTGATTCCAGAGATGAGGGGTTGACGTATGAGGAAAGGTTGAGTAGGTTGCGGCTCTATGTGATGAAATATGCCTTCATCAGACCTGCTTGTATTTTACCTGCTTGTATTGTGTGAACCGCACCCTTTTGTTCCTATTGTGTGTATTGGCTACGCCCCTGTCTTTTGCCATATAAAGGTCTCAGGAGCTGTATGAGTCATTTACTAGCAGACGAACCCGATGTGGGAAGACCTGCTATGCTGCTATGTTCTTAGTGATTAAAAGCCTTCAGTTGAATCCTTGTCTTTGAGTCATTGATGGCATATCAATTTTAATCACTAAAACACCAAGATGGATCGACTCCTGAAACCAGAGCGCTTGGACCTGGACCCCCATGCCTCAGACGCAGCCACACAGTTCGGACACTGGTTCCAATGCTTCGAATTTTTCATTGCAAACTCATCCACTGCCATAGCCGCAGCCGAAACCACTACCGGAGACATGAAACTGGGAATCCTGCGAAACTGGGTCAGCCATCGGGTCTCCCCTCTCATCCAAGATGCCACCAGCTACGAGGATGCCTGCACCATCCTGAAGGCCCACTACGCGCGGCCAATAAACGTGGTGTACGCCAGGCATCTTCTGACTACTCGCACGCAGCGGCATGGTGAGTCACTAGAGGACTTTGTACTAAACCTAAAAGTACTGGGCAGAGACTGTAACTGTAAGGCCGTGTCTGCCATCGTGTACACGGAGGAGCTGATTCGAGACTCCCTTATTGTGGGCCTCAGTTCAAACTATATTCGGCAGAAACTGTTTGAAAAGGAGGGACTGGACTTAAAACAGGCTATAGATATAGCGCGATTGCTGGATATGGCCCAGAGGAACTCTGAATCCTGTTCCCCAGGCCACGCGGCCCACTCCGCCTCATGCGTGCCGTGGGGGCCGCCATCTTGGAAGCCATCTTCACCTCCCAGGTCTCAGGCCAGCCCAGCACCATCGGAGCCCCAGGCCCCACCCAGGAGCCCCACTACTGCCGCGATGCATCGGGGCCCGAAATGCTACTTCTGCAGCCAGGACAAACACTCCAGGCATCTGTGCCCAGCGAAGGGCACCACCTATTTTAAATGCGGGAAGAAAGGACATTTCAGCAAAGTCTGCAGAGGGAACCCCGCCTCCAACTCCACCACCACCGCGTGCGCGTCGTGGGAGCGGCCATCTTGGAAGCCATCTTGTCCACCCTCATGGAGTCCACCATCTTGCCCCGACTACACGGACCTCCAGGACCCACTGGTGGCCTCGATCACAGTGGATCAATCCAGGCCACATCCGTTGTCTAAATCAATGATGGACATAGAGGTAAACGGGAACAAGGTTAAATGCTTTATTGACTGCGGGAGCACCGAAAGCTTTATTCATCCTAGCCTGGTAAAACGACTTTCTCTAACGATAGTCCCCACACAGGGCAAAATCGCCATGGCCGATAAGACTCATACCTCAAAAATTACAGGTTTCTGCGCGGTTATGTTGTCGGTAAAAGGCAATGATTACAGAGATTTTAAACTATTGATAATGCCAGATCTCTGTGTGAGCGTGATCTTGGGTCTGGACTTCCAGTGCCACCACCAAAGTATCACGCTTACCTATGGTGGGTCCCAGCCACCCCTCACAGTGTGCGGTCTGGCTACCCCGAAGGTCAAGCCGCCCTCTCTGTTCGCCAACCTCGCACCCAACTGTCGACCCATAGCGACCAAGAGTAGGCGGTACAGCTGGGAGGATAGACGGTTCATTGCGTCGGAAGTAGAAAGACTCAAGCGGGAGGGTATCATCGAATGCAGTACCAGCCCGTGGCGTGCCCAGGTAGTAGTAGTTAAGGGTAGCGAAAAGAAGCGGATGGTGGTAGATTATAGCCAGACGGTTAATCTATACACCCAGCTAGACGCCTACCCTCTGCCCCGCATAGCGGATATGGTTAACCAAATCGTGCAATACCGGGTGTTTTCCACCATCTACCTAAAATCGGCATACCACCAGCTCCCCATTAGGCCGGAGGACCGTCCATACACTGCCTTCGAGGCGAACGGACGTCTCTACCACTTCCTCAGAGTCCCCTTTGGGGTAACGAACTGGGTCTCGGTCTTCCAGCGGGAGATGGACCGCATGGTCGATGAGAACCAGTTAACAGCCACCTACCCATACCTAGACAACGTCACCATCTGCGGCCACGACCAGCAAGACCACGACTCGAACCTCGCGAGATTTCTGAAAACCGCCCTCAGACTCAATCTCACCTACAACGAGGATAAGTGTGTGTTTAGCACCACGCGCCTCTGTATCCTGGGCTGCGTGGTGGAAAACGGGGAAATCGGTCCGGACCCCGACCGATTGCGCCCCCTACGGGAGCTACCCCTACCAAACACTCCCAAGGCCCTGAAAAGGTGCCTGGGGTTCTTCTCTTATTACGCCCAATGGGTCCCCAATTATTCCGACAAGGCCCGTCCCCTCCTGAAATCAACGTCCTTCCCGCTCACAGCCGAGGCCCATGCCGCCTTCAACAGCATTAAACACGACATTGAGAAGGCCGCGCTGCGGGCAGTGGACGAAAACATCCCTTTCCAGGTCGAAAGCGATGCGTCCGACTTCGCTTTAGCAGCCACCCTCAACCAGGATGGGCGGCCTGTAGCCTTTTTCTCAAGAACCCTCCAAGGGCCCGAGATCAGGCACTCCTCGGTAGAGAAGGAGGCCCAGGCCATAGTGGAGGCAGTGCGGCACTGGAGGCACTACCTAGCCGGCAAACGCTTCACCCTGCTTACTGACCAGCGGTCGGTAGCCTTCATGTTTAACAACAAACAGAGGGGGAAGATCAAGAACGACAAAATTCTCAGGTGGCGGATCGAACTCTCCACGTTTGAGTACGACATAATATATAGGCCGGGGGCCCTCAACGAGTCCCCTGACGCCCTATCACGAGGGATGTGTGCCAGCATCCAGGGGGACAGGCTACAGGGCCTCCACAATGGCCTCTGCCACCCAGGGGTCACCCGGCTATTCCACTTTATAAAATCCCGTAACCTGCCCTATTCCATCGAGGAGGTCTGGTCTATGACCAGGGACTGCCGCACCTGTGCGGAATGCAAGCCCCGTTTTTTCAGGCCCGACCGAGCCCACCTGATCAAAGCTACACGGCCATTCGAGCGCCTGAGCTTAGATTTCAAGGGACCACTCCCCTCCACCGACCGCAATGTGTACTTTCTCAACATTGTGGACGAGTACTCCCGCTTCCCATTCGCCTACCCCTGCCCAGATATGACCAGTGCCACGGTCATCAAGTGCCTCGGCAACCTGTTTTGCACGTTCGGCATGCCTAACTACATCCACACTGACAGGGGGGCGTCGTTCATGAGCGATGAACTGCGCCAATACCTGCTGTCGAAGGGGATAGCCACGAGTCGGACCACTAGTTATAACCCCCGGGGTAATGGGCAAGTGGAGAGGGAGAACGCGACAGTGTGGAAGGTGGTCACCTTAGCACTAAGGTCTAAAGGCCTCCCCACCTCCCGCTGGCAGGAGGTCCTCCCAGACGTACTCCACTCGATAAGGTCGCTACTGTGTACTGCTACTAACGCCACTCCTCACGAGAAGATGTTTGTTTTTCCCCGCAAATCAACCTCAGGAGTATCCCTACCCTTGTGGCTCTCCACCCCAGGGACAGTCCTGTTATGGAAGCATGTGAGGGGCCACAAAACAGATCCCCTCGTGGAGGCAGTACACCTACTCCACGCAAACCCACAGTACGCGTACGTCAAGCACGCCGACGGGCGTGAAGACACCGTGTCCATAAAGGACCTCGCCTCGGCAGGAAGCGACGACGACGACCCATCACCACCACCCCCAGAAGAACCTCCACCATCCCCAGAGGTATCCTCACCACCCCCAGAAGTACCTGCAACACCCCCAGCACATGGGTATGCCCAGGAGGGCACCACGGACTCCCGGTCGGAACCCGAGGTACTGTTGCGATGTTCAGGAAGGACTATCACACCCACGGACAGACTAAATCTGTAGAAGGGGTGAATGTGATGAAATATGCCTTCATCAGACCTGCTTGTATTTTACCTGCTTGTATTGTGTGAACCGTACCCTTTTGTTCCTATTGTGTGTACTGGCTACGCCCCTGTCTTTTGCCATATAAAGGTCTCAGGAGCTGTATGAGTCATTCACTACCAGACGAACCCGATGTGGGAAGACCTGCTATGCTGCTATGTTCTTAGTGATTAAAAGCCTTCAGTTGAATCCTTGGCCTAGAAATTCAGTGGGTTGCGCCAGCCGCTAACGCCATAAAAGGGCTATATTTCCGGCGCTAGACACTTAGCGCCTGAACGCAGTCCGACCTGCGCCGACGCCCAAATTCAGTTGACATTTAGCGCCGGCGCAAAGTGTTTGCGCCCGCTCAGGTGCGTGCGCCGCTTATGACGTCATATCGTCGCGCAACGCTGTTTGTGCGCCCCAAACCGGAAATTCAGTGGCGCCCGCCCAATGTGGGCGTGGCGCTGCTAAGAACTGTGAGGTGGAACGCAAAAGAGGCCCTGTGGGCCTCGGGGAGCGCAAATTAAAGGGCACTTACACTGACCTATAAAGCCCAGCCATTTTGCTGCAATGACTTCACTGCTTTGGATTTCTGGACAGAGACCAAGGGACAGAGGTTACTGATTTGGGACAACATAGGAGAGGTATTTTTGGCTTCTGGCCAGTGCTTTGACATTTGATTCATTGTGATTTATCTGTTCTCAACTTTATTATGGGGGCTGTATGGGGGGCCAACCCTCAGTTGCAGCATTATGTGCGAAGGGCTCGCAGATGCTGTGAGAGAGGGCCAGCCAAGCCTAGATGCAGAGGGGCCATCAGGCGTCGGCAACGTAGGCCTTACCCACTCAGGCAATACTGGCAGCAGGTGTCCTATCTCACCATGACTGCGGCGCATTGTGTGAAGAGGCTGCGCTTCAGAAGGGAGGTGGTTGCAGAGATCTGCCAGCTGCTTCACACAGATCTGCGTCCACAGCTGATGTGCAGGACGTCTCTCTTGGTGGAAGTGAAGGTCACGGTGGCTCTGAACTTTTATGCAAGCGGCTCCTTCCAAGCCGCTGCTGCGGACATAGCGAACATCTCCCAGTTCGCCGCGCATCGCTGCATCCGGCAGGTCACCGATGCACTTTACGCGAGGAGACACCAATTCATCTCCTTCCCCATGACCCGACAGAGGCAGGAGCAGCGTGCAGTCGGATTTGGCAGGATCGCGGGCTTCCCCATGGTGCAGGGCGCCATTGACTGCACGCATGTGGCTATGCGGGCACCTATCCACAATGCCGAGGATTACCGCAACCGGAAGGGCTACCATTCCCTAAATGTACAGCTGGTGTGTGACCACAGGCAGCGCATCCTAGCTGTCAATGCCCGCTTCCCAGGAAGCAGCCACGATGCATTTATCCTGCGCCAGACTACTGTGGCTGACATGTTCGAGGCACAGCCTCCACCAAGGGGATGGCTTATCGGGGACAAGGGCTACCCTTTGTGTACATGGCTCATGACCCCGCTCCGCGCGCCCAGGACCCCAGCGGAGGAGGCATACAACGAAAGCCATCAAGCCACAAGGAACATCATCGAGCAAACGATAGGCGTCCTCAAGCAACGGTTCTGCTGCCTGGATCGTTCCGGAGGATCTCTTCAGTATTCGCCGGATAGAGTCTCCCAGTTCGTCGTCGTGTGCTGCATGCTGCACAACCTGGCTATCCGCAGGACTCAGGCACTGCCACCTGGCATTGCACAGGATGAGGAGGAGGAGGATGATGATGATGATGATGATGATGATGATGATGATGATGATGATGATGATGAGGAGGAGGAGGAGGAGTGGGAGGAGGAGTCGTCGTCGTCCGCCGGGGGCTTATTGATCGACACTTCTAGGCCCCCTGTCAGGGAATGGCCTGTGGCAATGAACGCACCTGAGGCAGCCGCTCCGCAAGCCCTCAGCCGGTTAACGCAACAACCACTTCAAACATGACACCTGGACATGCTGAATAAATCAAAAGCTTTATTTCACAAACTCAGGGCCCTTCCCACATGAAACAGAAAAACAGACAAGACCCCCAAAAAACAGTCAAAAACATCTGTCACTCCCAAAACCTGGGGAGGACTAACAAAACTTGCCCATCCAAAAGGCCTTCAACAGCGGCCTTACAAAAATAAGCCCCCCCCCCACAACAGAGACACCCCCATGAAAACAAAAAATGCCTTGATCCTCGGCCTTAACAAAATAATGCCCCCCACAACACAAGCCCCCCAATATAAAAGAAACCGCTCTCACCACACTCTAATGGGTGTGCCGAGAGGGTGAGTCCTTAGACAGGCTTCTCCGGCCCCTGGCCGACCTGCTGCTCCGCCTCAACCTGGGCCCTGGGGTGTGGCGAGGCTGGGGGAAGGCTCATGAGGGCCACAAAGCGTGTCGGCAGATGCCCTTGGGGGTCGGCCTAGACGAGGCCTGGCCCGGGAGGGGCCGCCTGCTGACTGCTGCAGCTGGGCAGCATCAGTCTTAGCAGCAGCTCGTCGCACCTTGGCTGGGGGAGTGGCAGTGTCGGCAGCACCATTGGGGGCAAGCTGGCTGATGGCAGGTGCGCGCTGCTCGCCAGAGACACTGGCACTCGGCCGGGCTGGCAGTGTAGCAAGCGCAGCAATCTGGGGGAGGCCAGACCGCTGTGCTGCAGCAGGGTGGCGGCTGCCATGGCGATGCCTCCGTGCCACAGCGAGTGTGGCAGAAGTGAGTGCCTGAACTGCCCTGGTATGTGCCCGCATCAGCTCTGCCAGTGTCTGGACGGCACCACTCATCTCGCGTCCTGCGCTGCGGCCAGTTGCTGGACACCCGCGTCCTGCGCTGCCGCGAGTTGCTGCACACCCGTCCTGCGCTGCCGCGAGTTGCTGCACACCCCTGTCCTGCGCTGCCGCGAGTTGCTGCACACCCCTGTCGTGCGCTGCGGCCAGTTGCTGGACACCCCTGTCGTGCGCTGCCGTGAGTTGTTCGAACCCCCTGGCCTGTGATTCCCCGAAAGCCACCACACTCTGAGCCAGGGACTCAATGGCGTGAGGCATCTGTTCGACCACCCCCATGAACTCTTGGTGGCGCCGCTCAGACGCCGCCGACATCTCATCGAGGACGCGCACCTCCTGGGCGAGGACCGTGTCCGGACTGGAGGGCGGACTCTCCCTCCGGGGACCCTTCCCACGTGCGTCGACCCCACTTGGGCCAGGTTCTGCCCTCCCCTCCAACACCTCCCCCCTCTGGGCAGAAGGCCGGCGTGCTGCCGGAGCCTTCCCGCGTGCGTCCACCCTACTGGGACCAGCTTCGGCCCTCCCCTCCAACACCTCCCCCTGGCTCTCCTGCAGGCCAGACGTCTCCCCTCCATTGCCATCCCCTGGCGCGGAGGAGGGTTCCCCCGATGTGCCGCCTTCCTCCTGGTCCTCGACGTCCTCCTCCTCCAAGGGCCTGGCTCTCTGCGCTTCAGGGACCACCTCCTCCTCACCAGCTGAAAGCAGGAAGGCACAAGAGTAGCTTTAGAGTGAGGACAGGCCGTCAGCGAGGGAGGCCTGAGTGGTGCATTATGCGCATTTGTCGGTCAGTGGGAAAGGATGTAGATCTGAAGCGCGAGGGCAACGAGAGAGGTGCAACCGGTCATGTCCTTACCAGTGGGTACCAGTACAGGGTCCGCCTCGCCGATCGCGACAGGGCCAGTCACCCGGCCACGCATGAGTCGTGCCATGCTGTCCTCCAGATCAGTGACAGCCTGGCTCCTTACATTGCTCGCCAGCTTGGCCTGCAAGAGAAAGGACGGCCTCTAAGTACAGTGTGGTGCCCTGTCGCTGGGTGCACTGCCTCCCATGGTGGAATAGCTTGGCCAGTGTGGTGCCCTGTTGCTGGGTGCACTGCCTCCCATGGTGGAATAGCTTGGCCAATGTGGTGCCCTGTTGCAGGGTGCACTGCCTCCCATGGTGGAATAGCTTGGCCAGTGTGGTGCCCTGTTGCTGGGTGCACTGCCTCCCATGGTCGAATAGCTTGGCCACTGTGTTAAGTGCAGAAAGTGCTATTGATGAACATGCAAGTGCCATTGCTGCGGGAGGAGGGCTGCCCATTAGGCCTTTGAGGTCCCTTTGCCCATAATGTGAGGTGCACATGCAAGGATGAGGGGGACACTGGAAAGGGTACTCACCTTCACCATCCGAGTGAGGTCGTTGAACTTCTTGCGGCATTGGTCCGCACTCCTGGGGACATCACAGGTGGATGACACCCTGCGGGCGATTTTGCCCCAGGCTCTCCTGTACTGGCTCCTGGGAGCCTTCCTGCCACTGTCCGGGCACAGGATCTCTCTTCTCTTCTCCACACCATGAATGAGCACACTCAGAGCATGCTCTGAGAAGCGCTGCGCTCGCTCACGGGCCCTCTCCATTGCTCCAGGCGCTATTTTGGCACACCAGTAGTGCTGAGGCCTAGCTGCAGGGCTCCAGTATGCAGGGCGTGGCAGCAGTCAAAGTTGACCCTTCCCCCTTTAAGAGCTGGCCAGCGTCAGGGTGTCTGCTGTCAATCAAAACATGACCGCACCTGCGCTGCGCCCGGCTTCGGCGTTATTAGGCCGCATCGCCGGCTTAGCGCCGGAACACAGCATTTCAACGCCAGTTTCAGCGCTCGGCCAAACTTAGGGCCAACTCTACTGAATTTCGGCGATGTGGCCTACACGTTCCGGCGGGCGCTAACTTTAGCGAGCGCCCGACTTTAGCGCCCCAAAAGTGTCCAGACTGAATTTCTAGGCCGCTGTCTTTGAGTCATTGATGGCATATCACTCTACTCATTGGAGTTCAGAAGAATGAGAGGCGATCTTATCGAAACATATAAGATTGTGAGGGGGCTTGATCGTGTGGATGCGGTGAGGATGTTTCCACTGATGGGTGAGACTAGAACTAGGGGGCATACTCTTAGAATAAGGGGCTGCCCTTTCAAAACTGAGATGAGGAGAAACTTCTTCACTCAGAGGGTAGTAAATCTATGGAATTTGCTACCCCAGAGAGCTGTGGAAGCTGCAACATTAAATAAATTTAAAATGGAGATAGACATTTTCCTAGCAGATAAGGGAATTAGGGGTTACGGGGAGAGGGCAGGGAAGTGGACATGAGTCTGGATTCAGATCAGCCATGATCCTATTGAATGGCGGAGCAGGCCCGAGGATCCGTATGGCCTACTCCTGCTCCTATTTCTTATGTTCTTATGAAAGGCTTTGGGGAGTCAGGAGGTGAGACACTTACCACGGAATACCCATCCTCTGACCTGCTCTTGTAGCCACAGTATTTATGTGGCTGGTCCAGTTAAGTTTCTGGTCAATGGTGACCCCCAGGATGTTGATGATGGGGGATTCAGTGATGGTAATGCTGTTGAATGTCAAGGGGCGGTGCTTAGACTCTCGCTTGTTGGAGATGGTCATTGCCTGGCACTTGTTACTTGCGAATGTTACTTGCCACTTATCAGCACAAACTTGAATGTTGTCCAGGTCTTGCTGCATACGGGCATGGACTGCTTCATTATCTGAGGAGTTGCAAATGGAACTGAACACTACACAATTATCAGCGAACATCCCCATTTCTGACCTTATGATGGAGGGAAGGTCATTGATAGCAATGAGCAGCTTGAGTGAATAATATGCATTTCTTAAAACTGTTCAACAACTTAGATCTGAGATGAACTGTGTTGTGTGACTTCATGGTTCTGACCTATGACTAGCCAGAGTCCTTTGATGGTATTTGTCCTTTCCACTCACACTCTCTTCAATTTTTTGCTTGCCTCTTTTGTTTGGAGGCAGCAAATGATGTCCAGGCTATTTATTAGACCATTTGATAGATCTGTATTAGCTAGCTTGTGCTTTGTGCACCTATGAATAACCATTGGTTCTGATTCATCAAACTAGGCTTCAAATGCTAACGTCGGTCTGGTGGACATTATTCATTATTGTGGCCACCTTGGCTACAGTGCAATGACAGCACAGGGAAAAGTGAGTCAAATTAATTAAAAAATAGGAATATCAAATTCTGCTCATGGCATTTCCAGGTATAAATTTAGGAAACGAGAGGACTAGACTGGCCTGTACCCAGTTTAACTCCAATGCCTGTCAATTAGCCAGAGCTTGGAAAATATCATGTGGTGGGTGGGTAGAAGGATAAACCTTTCCAATTGCCTCCCTTGAGATCCTTTCTTGAGCGCCAGTATAGTCATTAGAGAGAGAAAGCCAAGTGAAAACCAAATTTTACGGCAACCAACACAGGTTGGAAATTAATTCACAGCTAGTTGTATCACTGTCCCATTACCTCCAACAGTAAATGTAACCCACTGTTCTGTCAATTACTCTATTTGTCTATCTCCGGTAAAACAGTGCCCATGTACGATGAAGGATAAAAGTTCACGGTTGACTAGGATTTATCTTGCCTTTAACAATCTTTTCATACTTCAGACGAATTCGCAGAATTTTAATGAATATCTATGACAGCAATTTCAAAAAAGGCCAGCCTCTATTTTAAAGATACACCAAGAATAAATCCCAAACTTGTTAAGCATGTTACAAATTTGGGGATTTATTTTATGTAGTCAAACAAAACCAAATATGTTTTTAATAATAAAAGTACATTTTAAAGCACTTTTATAAGCAGTTTTTTAAAATATAGATTTGTAATATTATAATAACAGTGTTTCTGCTTCTTTCAATCTTTTCCCTTTCTGGAAATATAAAATGATATTCTTTTAATAATAATTCCTTTTTCTATAATTAGATCTGTGAACCTAGGCTGCTGTAATTCTCTGTATAAATGGATAGCAGATTCAGCTTTTTAATTAGGAGGAGCACTGGCTACTCATGCAAGGAACTGGAAAAATTAACGGAGTAAGTCCTAGCATGAATAGAACTCTGGTTCTACCCTGGACTTAGGGATATACTTATGGATCCCTCTGTCCTTAAAGAACAGGTTGTATGTAGCTTGTCTATTGCTAAAGATCAGTCATTGATCTAAACAGATGCAGCAGCCACCAGAATGGATGTTTTTGCTAATAAAAAGTACCAAAAATAGAAAAAGGTCACTTTCCATTTCAGGTACACAAGGTTAAGTTCAAAGATAAAATGAGCTTAAAGCTGAATGACAGAGATGGAGAAAATAAGGACAATAAAGGCCGGCCCATCCGAAACTACTGTGAATCCTTTATCTAAAACACATCAGATTTTCTCATGAAAGATGGATAGCTCTCTGCATTGATCCAGATTAAGTGATACTAACCCTATCCCCACACCCCCACCCAGTCCAAGGAATCTATCAACCAAGTAAATAAACAGGTCTAGACTGTGAAGGAAGTGAGTAAATGAGGTTGCATTGAGTGTCAGAATGAAAATGTTTTATTGGAGTAATATTGGCTAGGATATTTGTAGATATCAGTTACATTGGCCTCGATTTTAACCACCCCGACGGGCGGGTTAGGGTCGGGGGGAGCAGGTGGTTAAAATATCGGAATTTGTGTCTTAATGCGAGAAACATTTGTAATAAGGTGGATGAATTAGCTGTGCAAATAGAGGTAAACGAATATGATATGATTGGGATTATGGAAACATGGCTCCAGGGTGGCCAAGGCTGGGAACTCAACATCCAGGGGTATTCAATATTCAGGAAAGATAGGCAAAAAGGAAAAGGAGGTGGGGTAGCATTGCTGGTTAAAGAGGGGATTAACACAATTCAAAGGAAGGATATTAGCTCTGGTGATGTGGAATCTGTATGGGTAGAACTGAGAAATACCAAGGGGCAGAAAATGTTAGTGGGAGTGGTATATAGACCTCCAAACAGTAATGCGGAGGTCGGGGATGGCATTAAATGGGAAATTAGAGAAGCGTGCAATAAGGGCACAGCAGTTATCATGGGTGACTTTAATCTACATATAGATTGGGCTAACCAAATTAGTAACAATACTGTGGAGGAGGAATTCCTGGAGTGTATACGGGATGGTTTCCTGGACCAATATGTCGAGGAACCAACTAGAGATCAGGCCATCTTAGACTGGGTATTATGTAATGAGAAAGAATTAATTAGCCATCTTGTTGTGCGAGGCCGCTTGGGTCAGTGCGATCATAATATGATAGAATTCTTCATTAAGATGGAGAGTGAAATAGTTGACTCAGAGACTAGGGTCCTGAATTTAAATAAAGGAGACTACGATGGTATGAGGTGCGAGTTGGGTGGGATTGATTGGGGAATGTCACTCAAAGGGTTGACGGTGGATGGGCAATGGCAAACATTCAAAGATCGCATGGATGAACTACAGAATTTGTTCTTCCCAGTTTGGCATAAAAATAAAACAAAAAAGGTGACTCAACCGTGGTTAACAAGGGAAATTAGGGATAGCATAAGATCCAAGGAGAGGACATATAAATTGGCCAGAAAAAGCAGTAAACCTGAGGATTGGGAACAGTTTAGGATTCAACAAAGGAGGACAAAGGGATTAATTAAGAGGGGGAAAATAGAGTATGAGAGTAAGCTTTCAGGGAACATAAAAACTGACTAAAAGCTTTTATAGATATGTGAAGAGAAAAAGATTGGTGAAATCAAGCATCGGTCCCTTGCAGTCAGAATCAGGGGAATTTATAATGGGGAACAAAGAAATGGCAGACCAATACATACTTTGGTTCTGTCTTCACAAAGGAGGACACAAATAACCTCCCAAAGATGTCAGGGAACATAGGGTCTAATGAAAGGGAGGAATTGAAAGAAATCAGTATTTGTAGGGAAATGGTGTTAGGGAAATTGATGGGATTGAGGGACGATAAATCCCCAGGGCCTGATAATCTACATCCTAGGGTACTTAAGGAAGTGGCCCTAGAAATAGTAGATGCATTGCTGGTCATCTTCCAAAATTCGATAGATTCAGGAACAGTACCCATGGATTGGAGGGTAGCTAATATTACCCCACTGTTCAAAAAGGGTGGTAGAGAGAAAACGGGGAATTACAGACCGGTAAGCCTGACATCGGTAGTGGGGAAAATGCTAGAGTCCATTATAAAGGATGTAATAGCAGAGCACTTGGAAAAAAGTGACCAGATTGGACAGTCAACATGGATTTACAAAAGGTAAACCGTGCTTGACTAATCTACTGGAATTTTTTGAGGATGCAACTGGTAAAATAGATAAGGGAGAAATAGTGGATGTGGTGTATTTGGATTTTCAAAAGGCTTTCGATAAGGCCCCACATAGGAGATTAGCGCGTAAAGTTAAGGCACATGGGATTGGGGGCAAGGTATTGACTTGGATAGAGAACTGGTTGGCAGACAGTAAGCAAAGAGTAGGAATAAACAGCTCTTTTTCCGAGTGGCATGCAGTGACTAGTGGGGTACCGCAGGGATCGGTCCTTGGACCCCAGCTATTCACAATATATATTAATGATCTGGACGAGGGAACTAGGTGTAATATCTCCAAGTTTGCAGATGACACAAAGCTGGGTGGGCGTGTGTGCTGTGAGGAGGATGCCGAGAAACTCCAGTATGATTTGGACAGGTTGGGTGATTGGGCAGAAGCATGGCAGATGCAATATAATGTGGATAAATGCGAGGTTATCCACTTTGGTGTCAAAAACAGGAAGGCAGATTATTATCTGAATGACAATAGATTGGGAGAAGGGGAAGTGCAACGAGACCTGGGCGTCCTTGTGCACCAGTCGCTGAAATAAGCATGCAGGTGCAGCAGGCGGTTAAGAAGGCAAATGGTATGTTGGCCTTCGTAGTGAAAGGGTTTGAGTACAGGAACAAGGATGTCTTGCTGCAGTTGTACAGGGCCTTGGAGAGACCACATCTTGAGTATTGTGTGCAGTTTTGGTCACCTTATCTGAGGAAGGATGTTCTTGCCATGGAAGGAGTGCAGTGAAGATTCACCAGGCTGATACCTGGGATGGCAGGAATGACGTATGAGGAGAGATTGGGTCGATTGGGCTTGTACTCACTGGAGTTTAGAAGATTCAGAGGGGATCTCATCGAAATTTATAAAATTCTAACAGGACTAGACAGACTAGAGTCTGGAAGGATATTCCCGATGGTCGGGGAGTCCAGAACCAGGGGTCACAGTCTAAGGATAAGGGGTAAGCCATTTAGGACAGCGATGAGGAGGAATTTCTTCACCCAGAGAGTGGTGAACCTGTGGAATTCTCTACCAAAGAAGGCAGTAGAGGCCAATTCATTAAATATATTCAAGAAGGAGTTGGATATATTTCTTAAGGCTAAAGGGATCAAGGGATATGGAGAGAAGGCAGGAACAGGGTACTGAATTTGGATGATCAGCCATGATCTCATTGAATGGCGGAGCAGGCTCGAGGGGCCGAATGGCCTACTCCTGCTCCTATCTTCTATGTTTAACCTGACCCTATTCCTGACCTCTGTAATATTTAGGGAGGCGATTCAGGCCCTGAATGAGGTTCCTTCCAAAGGCAGGCAGGGGATTACTTAACATGCAAAAGTCGCCGTCCAATGCTGTCACCAGTGCGCGATTTATTTTTAACCTCAACACAAGGTGAGCCCTGCTCTGTCTGCTGCCGCGCAACAACAGCACGGTGGGAAGAACTGACTGTCCAGAAGAGGCCCAGGTAAGTTTTAGAACTTTGCCTCGTTTAAAGCTCTTTGTGGGCCAAGAGGAGCAGGAGTGTTCCCCTTAGGATTCACAAGGAAGCCTTCGGCCTCCCCAGTCCCGACCACCCCCTTTACAAATTGATTCCATCGACAGACTCCCCCTCCCGATCGATTCCATCGACAGACTCCCCCTCCCAATCGATTCCATCGACAGACTCTCCCTCCCGATCGATTCCATCGACAGACTCCCCCTCCCGATCAATTCCATCGACAGACTCCCCCTCCCGATCGATTCCATCGACAGACTCCCCCTCCCGATCGATTCCATCGACAGACTCCCCCTCCCGATCGATTCCATCGACAGACTCCCCCTCCCCA
This sequence comes from Somniosus microcephalus, assembly GCF_052327205.1. NCBI lineage: Eukaryota > Metazoa > Chordata > Chondrichthyes > Squaliformes > Somniosidae > Somniosus > Somniosus microcephalus. Next base: position 119,393,255 of record NC_140991.1, read on the forward strand.
TCGATTCCATCGACAGACTCTCCCTCCCAATCGATTCCATCAACAGACTCCCCCTCCCGATCGATTCCATCGACAGACTCCCCCTCCCGATCGATTCCATCGACAGACTCTCCCTCCCGATCGATTCCATCGACAGACTCTCCCTCCCGATCGATTCCATCGACAGACTCCCCCTCCCGATCGATTCCATCGACAGACTTCCCCTCCCGATCGATTCCATTGACAGACTCTCCCTCCCAATCGATTCCATCGACAGACTCTCCCTCCCAATCGATTCCATCGACAGACTCCCCCTCCCAATCGATTCCATCAACAGACTCTCCCCCCCGATCGATTCCATCGACAGACTCCCCCTCCCAATCGATTCCATCGACAGACTCTCCCTCCCAATCGATTCCATCGACAAGACTCCCCTTCCCGATCGATTCCATCGACAGACTCCCCCTCCCGATCGATTCCATCGACAGACTCTCCCTCCCAATCGATTCCATCGACAGACTCCCCTTCCCGATCGATTCCATCGACAGACTCCCCCTCCCGATCGATTCCATTGACAGACTCTCCCTCCCAATCGATTCCATCGACAGACTCTCCCTCCCAATCGATTCCATCGACAGACTCCCCCTCCCAATCGATTCCATCAACAGACTCCCCCTCCCGATCGATTCCATCGACACTCTCCCTCCCAATCGATTCCATCGACAGACTCTCCCTCCCAATCGATTCCATCGACAGACTCCCCCTCCCAATCGATTCCATCGACAGACTCTCCCTCCCAATCGATTCCATCGACAGACTCTCCCTCCCAATCGATTCAATCGACAGACTCCCCCTCCCAATCGATTCCATCGACAGACTGCCCCTCCCGATCGATTCCATTGACAGACTCCCCCTCCCAATCGATTCAATTGACAGACTCTCCCTCCCAATCAATTCCATCGACAGACTCCCCTTCCCGATCGATTCAATCGACAGACTCTCCCTCCCGATCGATTCCATTGACAGACTCCTCCTCCTGATTGATTCAATCAACAGACTCCCCCACCCAATCGATTCCATCGACAGACTCCCCCTCCCGATCGATTCCATCAACAGACTCCCCCTCCCAATCAATTCCATCGACAGACTCCCCCTCCTGATCGATTCCATCAACAGACTCCCCCTCCCAATTGTTTCCATCGACAGACTCCCCCTCGCAATTGATTCCATCGACAGACTCTCCCTACCAATTGATTCCATCGACAGACTCCTCCTCCCGATCGATTCCATCGACAGACTCCCCCTCCCAATCGATTCCATCGACAGACTCTCCCTCCCAATCGATTCCATCGACAGACTCCCCCTCCCGATCGATTCAATCGACAGACTCCCCCTCCCAATCGATTCCATCGACAGACTCCCCCTTGCAATTGATTCCATCGACAGACTCTCCCTCCCGATCGATTCTATCGACAGACTCCCCCTCCTGATCAATTCCATCAACAGACTCTCCCTCCCAATCGATTCCATTGACAGACTCCTCCTCCTGATCGATTCCATCGACAGACTCCCCCTCCCGATCGATTCCATCGACAGACTCCCCCTCCCAATCGATTCAATCGACAGACTCTCCCTCCCGATCGATTCAATCGACAGACTCCCCCTCCCGATCGAATCCATCGACAGACTCCCCTTCCCGATCGATTCCATCGACAGACTCCCCCTCCCAATCGATTCCATCGACAGACTCCCCCTTCTGATCGATTCCATCGACAGACTCCCCCTGCCGATCCATTCCATCGACAGACTCCCCCTCCCAATCGATTCCATCGACAGACTCCCCCTCCCGATCAATTCCATCTGCAGGCTCTGTCCTTTCGATCACAGCTGGATCTTTCCACCCGAACCTGATTGCAGCCCAACCTTCCATCCCAACCCCTGACCCACCCCAATCATGGCCTGAGGCTTCCCTCCCACCGCCACTGACTGCTGTGGACAGGTCCCCAGCTGCGGCCTCCTGCTGCTAAATTACTGCTCCCACCTGCCAGCCAGGTACTCATTCTGGTTGGCTATTTGCACAGAATTATTTAGATGAGACCCTGCCTTTAAGATTGGCAGGATCTCCATGTCCTTGCACGCTACTGGGCTCCCCTGCATCCTCCCCATCTCCCTGTTAATATCGGAGCCATTATCTGTTTCTCTGAACGATCATTTATCAGCCACTGTAAAACAGTAGCAGAACTGCTAATTAGGATTGGGAGGCCCGGAAGAGGAAGTACATCACATCTCTTCAGGACAGGCCATGTAACATTTTCTCTAAGAGACAATGGGCTGAATTTTAATGTGGAACAGCACGTGGGTTTGGGTGCGGGTGGGGGGTTAAAACCAGCGAAATTGACAGCGCGTCAGGAAGCTGATCCAACCCGCTGACTTCCGCATTTGACTCCACCGTGTTAGGCTGCCTGTGCGCAACCCCTTCTGGAGAGGCGGGTTGTCAATTTCCATATGCTGATTGCTCAATTAGAGCGATATTGACACACTGGCCGAAATTTTCTCCAGAGAGGCGGGTTGGGGGGGGGGGGGTGGGGCGTTGGGGGGTGGAGGGCTGGGTTTCCCGCAGGCCCTGCCGACTTTAACGGCAGGGTCTGATTTGCATGTGAGGCCTTGGATTCCTGCCCGCAGCCAGCCAGATTGAGAGGCTGGCTGGCAGCGGGTGGGTAGGCCTGAGATGCGAGGGGTTGGTCCGGGGGAGGGATGAAGTCGGGGATCATGGGGGGATAGTCAGGGGGTCGGCAGTCGGGGATGGGGTGTCGGCAGTGGAGGATCGGGGATTGCGGAAGTGGGGTCGACAGGGGCGGGGGGTTGGCAGTGGAGAATTGGTGAAGTGGGGGCGCCGGCCATGGATCGGCGTGGAGGAGGAGTGTTGGAGGATCAGCAGCGGTGGGGATGGTTCAGCTGAGGATCGGGGGTGTTCGGGGATCGGCAGGGCGGGGAGAGAGGATCGGGGCCGGGCACCGAAGGATGGTGGCCGGCCTCCTGCATCATTGGTGGGGGAGGCCTGACAGTGGGGATCGAATGCCTGGGGTGGGTGGTGAATGGAGGCCTCGTGAGGGGGTCTCCAACCGTGGAGGGTAGGTTAGTTAGCGACTCTGGATCCAGGAGGTAGGTATAAAGCCACTTACCTCCTGGATGCAGCAGTTCATGCCTCGGATTAACTAACGAATTGTGTGAAACCCGTCCACAGGCAGTTAAAAACAAAATGGAGTTGAAAAAAAGGGGCTTCCCCCCTCTTTACAATATTTAAATTGCATTCCGCCCCCTGGTAGCGGGTTGGTCATCCGTCCCCCGTCCCGCCCCGTTAAAACTGGTAGTGGGCAGGTTGGAGGCGGGATCAAGTTGGGAATCCCATTTTTAACAATTTGACTGCTCCCACGCTTCAAATCCACCCGTTTTTTGGGGGGAAATTCCGGCCACTGTTTTCAGTTTAACGTCAGGTCCACGTGCTTCCCGGGCTTCCTGAAACTTACCAGTGAAGAAAAGGCGAGTACACAGCAGCAATTGAGGGGGCTGAAGCAATCTCAGGGAAAAATGCCAATAACTACTCAAAACTCGCAGCTGCTTTCTTACCTGCTAGTGGGAAAAGGTTTGTTCACAGTACTTTTGTGAGAGGTCACTTTGTAAAATTTAGAGATTACTTTCTACACTTTGGAGGTTTGCTCTATCACTTCAGGATGAGTGCCGGTTATGCTTCCTTAGATTGGATCTCAGTTGAGGACCAAGATGAGCAGCAATAGCACCAGCAACAACACCCACAGCAGCCTGCTACTCGCAGACCGGCACAGCAGAGAGAGGAACAGCAGAGAGGTGCAGCTCACAGGAGGCACTACCCATGAACAGGGTCTACAGGCAGAGGATCAGTTTCCTTGACATGTCTAAACATGCGTGTCTCAGAATGTCATGTCCCCTGCAACCTCCAAGAAGACCTGCTGGACCTGGTGGCCGCACATTACCAATGGCTGTTAAAGTCACCACCACCCTCAACATTTTTGCCTCTGGATCCTTCCAGGACTCAGGATCTCCGTCGGCCGTGCACAAATGCATGAGACAGATGACTGATGGGATGTTTGCAAGGTTCAATTATGTTAACTTTGCCACCGCTGATGCCAGTCAGAATGAGTGGGTGCTCAGCTCTGGCTGGCTTCCCACCGGTGCAGGGAGCCATCGACTGCACACACATGGCAATCAGGGCAACACCAGAACAACCAGGATTATTTGTCAACTGCAAGGGCTTCCAATCAATCAATGTGCAGCTGGTGTGCAACCACAAAATGATCTTTATGCAGGTGTGCGGAAGATTTCCGGGCAGCTACCATGACGCTTTTGTCCTGCGGCGGTCCAAGCTCCCTGATCTCTTCACGCATGGAAGCAAACTTAAGAGCTGGCTGTTAGGCGACAAGGGATACCCACTGCAAACCTGGCTCATGACACTTGCCAGAAACCCCAACACTGAAGCCCAACAGCGCTATGCCGTATCACCACCAGATGTGTGATTGAACATGGCCATTGGCATGCTGAAGATGCTCTTTAGGTGCCTGGACAAATCTGGAGGCACCCTTCAGTGCGCACCAGTCAGGGTCTCCAGAATGGTCGTGGTTTGCTGTGCTCTGCACAACATTGTGCAACAGCAAGGCTTGAACCTGCAGGAGGAACAAGGCAAAGAGCTCAGATCCTCCTCGGACCATTCAGAGGGGAATGAAGAAGAGGAGGAAGGCGATGAGGGCAATGCAGCCCCCAGCTGCTCTCATTGCTGCCCAGGATGCCAGGGATGCCTTTATTAATGCAAGGTTCACTTAGGTTGCACCAGTGCATCCATCTCACCAGAAAATGCAATGGCCACTCTTCCCCCTCCCCCATACCAATGCCACTGATACAAAGCAGTCCTGCAACCAACCAATTACCCCTTCAGCATCCTCCCATTGCTCCCCACCAAGTCATGTTCTCACATTCATCATCAAACAAGTTAGGCCATTTACCACCCAGCACCCAAAAATGGACAAGACATGAAAGTGGTGAAAAAGAATAACATATTTAGCACGGTGGCATAGTGGTTAGCACTGTTGCCTCACAGCGCCAGAGACCCGGGTTCGAATCCGGCCTCGGGCGACTGTCTGTGTGGAGTTTGCACATTCTCCCCGTGTTTGCGTGGGTTTCCTCCGGGTGCTCCGGTTTCCTCCCACAGTCCAAAGATGTGCGGGTTAGGTTGATTGGCTATCATAAATTGACCCTTAGTGTTAGGGGGATTAAATACGTGGGGTTACGGGGATAGGGTGGGATATGTGTTGGTGTAGGGGTTACGGGGATCGGGTGGGATATGTGTCGGTGCAGGCTCGATGGGCCGAAATGGCCTCTATCTGCACTGTGGCGTTTCTGTGATTTATGTGAGCTAAATGAAGAACAACAACTTATCAAAACAACATTTTCTCAGACACCCACGTGCATTCCTGTGTGCAACTACAAAGCCTTACTCTTCCTTTTTCTGCTACTCCTACATGGTGGAACCTGTGTGTCTTCGGCAGTGGTAGAGGCAGGCTGCTCAGATCCCTGCTCTGACCGCTGTGATGCTGTTGGCCGACGTCCTCTGGGTTTTGGAGCCCCTGAGGGCCCTGCCATAGACTGCTCCACCTGCACCTGTGCAGAGGCAAACTCGGCCTTTGGGAGACGAAGCAGCATGTGGGCTACGGGTGAGAAGTGGAAGCGCTTTGAGTGGAGTCACCATTTCCATGACCCCATTCGCCATCATCCCTCTCATGGCCCAGCCGCACTTCACTGTTACCACTGTGCTGGAGAACACTTTGGTGCAGATCAGTGCAGCCCTGTAAGGCCAAGGCTAAGGTATCTGTCAACCTATTTAAGGTGGCAGACATATTGGCATCCAGAGTCTGCACTGTGGTGTTGATGGCGTGCATGGACTCATTTGATTGGAGCGTCTGACAGTCCATGGTGCTGGCCACTCTATGAATGGAAGACATCATCTCAGTGGCCTGTGACATCAACCCCTCATGCTTAAGGTGGACTCCTCCAATCTGTCTGCCATTGTGGTGATTCCACTTTGAAAGCCTGTCAGTGCATCACACATTGCTGATGCTGCTCAATAATTATTTTCTTAATCGATGGCCTCCGAGATACAGCATCTGTGTCCAGCTGAGCAGAGCTTGGAGAGGGCTGTGCCCTCCAGCGTGGACTCTCCACTGCTGTCCCTGTCTCCACCACCTGCTCTTGCTCACTTGTGAATTGAGTCACCAGGTGAAAACCCAACTATCTGCCTTACTGGTCCCACTGAAGTGTATCTGAGCTGGTGAATGGTCTAAATGAGTTCTCTGATGGTGCACCCTCAGAACTCAATTTTTCTGAGGAATAGTTGTCAGCTACCTCCAACGACTGCTGCTGCACACGTGAAGGCCCTGTGGAAGATAAAAGACATGAATTAGTCCTGGCAAGGTAAGAATGTTGCAAGTTATTATGATGATAATGATCATATTTCACTCGTTGAAACCAAGTCAACATGACTGAGTGCCGCATGACATGCGGGTGGCTTTTATTTAATTGTGTCACCAGGTAACTGGGAGCTCCCCGTCTCCAATGGCCAGGGATACCGAAAGTCCACTGATCTCCAGTGCCTCCTCCTCCTTGCTTGTCAGCTGTGAGATATTTGAAGGGTCCCCTCCGGTTCTTTCCCTCTCCCTGGTGTTCTGTGCTCTGTTCTGCTGCAAGGAGGGAAAGAGATGTATGTGAGTGTAATGGCATGTGTTCATCCGATGGATGGAGTTTGGTGAGGGTGACTATGAGGGAAAGGCATGACATTGCATGTGGATGAGGGTGAGTGAGCATGGTGGCTGGATAGATGGGTATGTGAGGAAGTGTGTAGAAAGAGGAAGGGTGCACCTGCAAGGTAAATGGGTATCAGAAGTGATGTGCTGGAGTAGGCTTGACAAGGCAGAGTGAGGGGGTGAGGTGATGCGCACAGCAGAATGTAAGTGAATGTGTCACTGTACTCACCTTTCCTGACCTGCTTTGGTCATTAAAGAGCTTTCTGCACTCAATCCAGGAGCGTGGCACCACGCTCCGGCTACTGACCTTCTCCGTTACTTCCAACCACGCCTTCTTGGTCTCCGCTGCCTGCAGGCTTCTTTCTCCCATTGGTAGGGAAGAGTATCTTTCTCCTACTGCTCACAGCACCCAGCAGCACATCCAGGGAGGCGTCACTGAAACGAGGCGCAGCCTTTGCTCTTCTGGACTCTATTCTGGCACTTGCTTCTCTTTTGTTCCCAACTCCAACAGCTTCAATTGCATGTTTGGAGTGTCCCTTTAAATACTGGAGTTGAGATTGCGTCATGTGGGTCCTCATCACGCTCGCTGCCACTGATTGGACAGGAAACCCGGAAGTAAAATTCTAATGAGGTGAGTTAAAAAGCCACTGACAGAAGGCTGCACTTACTTCTGGGTTTTCCGTGCGCTATCAGGGCCCACCCGCTCCAAGCACGTCACGGAATTAAAATCGGGGCCAGTGGCTCTAAGAGCCATGGCTGCCCCATGGAGCAGTTAGCTTTAACCTAGTTTTATTCTGATCCAATTTTTCTCTTGACTATGGGAATGAAAGGCCGTGATGGAAACAAGTACATCAAACAACTGTCAAGACTGTCCATTCTCCAGTAATTTGTAACTCCAAACTAAAACAGCAACAATTTTTCTATTGATGCAATATTTTCACAGCCAGAGGTGGTTCCAGATACCTAAGTTTTCTGGAGAATTACATAGTTGCATTTATTGTGTAACTGTTGCACAATCTTATTTCAGTAAGTTTCAGAGGCCTAAACCAATACTTTTCAACATTTCTAAAATCATCTCAATATACACTTCCTGGCCAGACTGAGGTGACTCCTTAGTAGAGTCTAACATTGTTTTATAAAGCTGATGACCCTGTTAATATGGTGAATGTCACATCAGGTTAGGATTACTGATATTAAATCATGGGCCAGAATTTGCAGTCGGTATGATGGTTTACTCTCAGAGCACGCCGTCATGCTGCCTTTGAAATTGACCGCAAGTTTAGGATATGCACATGCGCTAAACCCCAAACTTGCGGTCTGTCAAGTTCCGACAGTGCACTGGCTGCGCTGCACGTTTCAGCTGCCCGTTGGAATCAATGTGCTGATGCAGAGTTGGGCTAATTGTCCACCCGCTGCGCACTAATTAGGGACGGCCTCCCAGTCAGAGGAGGGAAGCCTTATCTTGTGGGGCCCAGAGAAGGACTGCTGTTCCTCCTGGCCCTACAAGGAAAGGAAAACAATGTTTAACTCTTCTTCTTGCTAGGTTGACCTGGTGGGACAGCCACAATGGCTTCCTTGCTCAGGCCACTGGTTAAAATATCAGTGGGGCCTCGATTACGTCATCGGAGCCCAATCTACATATTTAATGAAGGACCCCACTGGTTTCCGACAGGTATACTTCCCACCTGCTCAGAAGAGCAGGTTAAAATGGAAGACTGCGAGAAGGGAGTGGAACATCAGTGGGTAAGTCTCCCGGGCAATTTTAGCTAGGTTATAATCAGCCCTTAAATTTATATTCAAGATTACATTAGTTATTCCTCAATATTTACAAACATTGTGCATCTACTTGCACAAATCAAAATTTAGTGTTTACATAAAAAGGCAACTGCAAGTTTTCTCAGGGTGTCCTAGTACTTTCAACACACAATAAGACATTTTGAAGAGTTTATACTTTTTAATTGTTTTCCTTTTTGCAAGCATAGTCTAATTTTTCAAGAGAAAAAGGTAACCACTATAATACAACTTCTAACCAAAAAAGATTGAAAAAACATAGCATCACTTTTTTGTCAATCTTATCTGATAAAAGTGACTAACACATTGTATAAGCATGAAGCTATTACATTTTAAAATGTGAATATAATAGATATGTTCTTTGCACCAAATTACAAAGACATTTTGCACATTAGGAATGTTGTGCCCTCTCTCAAAGAGCACCTGTAGACTACTTATCAGATGAAGTGTCTTCATGTTTCTTCCTCTCCAATCAGTGCGTAGTTTCATGGTAGTATAGTTGGTGTTTATTTTTAAATGCAATGTAAAGTATTGTAAAATCCTACAAAATTTAAGACACTCATAACCAGTGTTCCCGGCGCTCCAGGGGTCCCGTGCAGCCAGTGAGCCGGCTTTTAATTGAAAAAAAACATGCATGTGCGGACTTTTGAATGGGCCGCGCAGCCCATTAAAGGGGCAGTGCGGCCCACAAAAAAATTACGGGGAACAGTGCTCATAACAAAACGTAAAACTTCAGATGTTAAAAGTCGATTGTATTACATTTAAAAGACCAATTTAGGAACAGGAGTTGGCCATTCAGCCCCTCAAGCCTGTTCTGCCATTCAATTAGATCATGGCTGATCTGTACTTCTTTATTATAAACACCTTAGGATTGATTTTTTTAAACTGATCTTTACATTTTTGATAATAGTTTAAACTGAATATAATGCAAGAATTTTACATTTTAATGACATACTGTAACAGTTTTCTGGTCAATAGCTTTAATACAAGATATACACAGACTTTAGTACAACTATTAGGGGTGGAATATAATTTAGAAATTCATAAAAGCTAGGGATTAGAATCAATTTTCTTTATCTTTAGAGTATGTGTCAAAGAATGGATAATATTGCAATATTGTGGGTGAGTTAAATGGAAAAGCCTTAATGCATTTGAAGGCTAGTTTTTATGTAGTAGTGGACTGAAATTCCAGAGATAAAAAGTAAAATAAAAAGTGAAGAGGACTATAAGTAACTTCAGGAATACACAGTTGGCTTAGTAGATTGGGCAGATAGATGCCAGGTATAAATTAATTCAGAGAAGTGTGAGATGGTACATTTTGGGAGGAAGAATAGGAGGACATGTACACTAAATGGTAAAACTTCAAAAGGAGTAGAGAAGTAGAGATTTAGGGGTTCAGATACACAAATCTTTTAAAGTGGGAGGACAAGTTGATGAAGCTGTAAAAAAGCATATGGGATCCAAAGTTTTAGAGTACAAAAGAAAATGGGAAATGTCAAACTGAAGTAAATCATTGGTTACATTGCAGTTAGAACATTATGTTTGGTTTTTGGTGCCTTAATTGAGGAAGGATATCAAGGCCATGAAGAGGGTGCAGAAGAGATTCAATATGATGATAGCAGTGACGAGAGGCTTTAGAGAGGAGAGACCAGATAAATTGGGGTTCTTTTCAATAGAATAAAGGAGATTAAGAGAATATCTCATAAAGGTGTTCAAAATTATGAGAGGTTTTGTGATGATAAATAGGGAAAAACTATTTCCGGTAGTCAGTGAGTTGGTAACTAGAGGGTATAAATGCATGATCATCACCAAAAGAACAATAGGGAGGTTAGGAGAAATTTATTCATGCAGGCAGTTGTTAGGGCATGAAATTATAGTGGTAGGACCATAATAGCTCTTAAAAGAGAACTGGATAAATATTCAAAAGGGAAAAAGATAAAAGGGCTAAAGCAAAATACTGTGGATGTTGAAAATCTGAAATAAAAACAGAAAATGCCAGAAATACTCAGCAGGTCAGGCAGCATCTGTGGAGAGAGAAACAGAGTTGATGACCCTTCGTCAGAACTGGAAAAAATTAGAGATGTAACAGATTTTTAAGCAAGTGCAGAGGCAGGGAAAGGGGGGAGGGGAGGAAAGAACAAAAGGGAAGGTCTGTGATAGGGTGGAAGGCAGGAGAGATTAAAAGACAAAGGGATGATGGTGCAAGGCAAAAGGAGGTGGTAATAGGACAAGTTAAAAAACAAAAGATGAGTGTAGATGAAGTGTTGATGATTCTGCCATTCCCATTTACACCTCATCTTTTGTTTTTTAACTTGTCTCATTACCATCTCCTTTTGCCTTGCACCATCATCCCTTTTGTCATTTAATCACTCCTGCCTTCCACCCTATCACAGACCTTCCCTTTTGTTTTTTCCTCCCCTCCCCCCTTTCCCTGTGCCTACACTTGCTTAAAAACCTGTTACATCTCTAACTTTTTCCAGTTCTGACGAAGGGTCATTGACCTGAAACGTTAACTCTGTTTCTCTCTCCACAGATGCTGCCTGACCTGCTGAGTATTTCCAGCATCTTCTGTTTTTATTATAAAAGATAAAAGGGTATGGATTCAGGGCATGGAAATAGGACTAAGTGGATAATTCTTTTCAATAGGCCAAATGATGCGCCAAATGTCCTCTTATGCAGTGCCAAATTCTGATTATAATTGAATATTAGCCACAGTATAGATGCATTTTTGGTTATCTAAAGTTTTTAGATATTCAATATACTGTGCCACCCCTACTAGATGAGTCTGAAGGTTGAGACATTTTAACTTGATTTTTAACTTAATATATATAAGTTTGCATGTCAAAGAAATAACAACTACCCATCAATGCTTCATTTGGAAATATGAGGTGATTAATCCAGTTTAAAACTTAATACTTACTGTAATAAATAAACCATACCTTATTGGGTTTGAAATATAGATTTACATTAGTAAACACTTATACATTTATACCACCAATGAAAAGTCACAATTTTTTGTCAAGAAAACTGTTTCCATAATGTAGCCAACATGATTAGGCACAATTTCTGTGTAAACTATGAACCTCAAGATACTATTCAGATACTGTTGAGTTTTAACAGTTCAAACTGCAGATAGTATCTTATTGAAGCTCCTTAGTATTAACTAGTAATTGTGTACAAAAAGGTGCACAGCCAAAGAAATAAGACTATACGGTTGCCTAATTCTACAACTTACAACACTAAATCACTCACATCTAACAATGTTATTTATAAAAGGTGCTAGACTAAAAAGCTCTAAATTGTTTAAAAATTCTAGTACCGCATGTTGCAAACTCCAGTAATAAAAATGCAAGCTCTTAACTACCGACCAATGAGGTTTGTGCTGAACTGTTCACATTTACATTTTCAGTTGATCAAAGACATTAAGCAAATAATTTAAGTGCCATACATGATTAAATACAATCTCAAAGAACTCTCCTTCAGATGTATTACTTCTGAGAGGTATGATGATACTGTCCGGTGTATAAAACTTTGCCTGCACTTTACAGTAAACAGTTTGGATCAGAGGGATAAATGAAATTTTAAAAAAATTAACCAAGAGTTTCTGTTCTCTTTGTCCTCTTACTTTGTGTGCAAATTGAGATCAATCGCACAAAATGGAAAAAAAATGTCAAAATGGTAGATTGAAATGGTTCACTAGTTCATGTGAAAACGATGTTCTCCTCTTGTTATGTGTGAAGAGAATTCATATCTATCCTGGCTTTGGTACCCACACATGTTGCATTCAAAAGGGTCACGGAATCCATGGCACCCCATGTGTATTGTAAACATCACATGATCCAGGAAAAGTACCCTGCAGTGCTCACATTTGTAAACCTTCACATGTTCTCCATCACTACTAATCACTTTGAAGATTTCTTGATTAGATTCCATTCCTGCTCTCATAATGTCATAAGATCTATGGTCTTCTTTTACTAAAGGCAAGCCATTTCTTGCCTGTGGAGCTACATGATTTGTTAGGTAAATAAGGTTGTTCCGTTCTTCATTATTGCTCTCTGTATCTGTGGAGTCTGGGCAGCTGTTGCTTGGAGATGGTTCTCTTTCTGACGATTGTGATTTTGTTTTTGAAATAAGCACTACGTTTTCGACTGCACCATCTTGGCTTGCGGCACTGTTAGCATGACTGTGAGTGTCTGAATGGGTTTTGTGCATGGGGTACATGTTGCTTATTACTGGTATCACTTCAGAGCTTCCAGCAGGAGTTTGGACAAGTGGACGCAAGGATTCAGCCCCTAGATAATTGATAGCATTGTTAATTGCTTGATCCAAAACATGAGTCTGCATCATCTCACTCTCCTTTTCATAATTTGAATTAGCGTCATACTGAAGCTCTGAAATACCAAGCTGCAGCGTCTTTTCACCTGTGTAATTAGCATATGAACAACCAATACAGTATTACTTTACACAGATTGGATAAATAACAGATTTCCTGTTATAAAAATAAAGGATCCTGCAGCTGTAACACTTGCATAAGCCATAAAGAAATTTACTTAGTCTGAAAAAAAAGTCAGCATAAAGATAAAACTGTTCCTTTAGTACTAATACTAGGTATGTGCAATAGAGAAATAATGAGGTGTAGGTGTATACACTTAATAAGATTGATTTGTATTTTTATGGTTGGTAGCAAAAGTATAACGGTTAATAATGCATTTACCAGAAGAAGTGTCTATTGGCCTACTTTTATACTAGTAAATATGAATACAAATAAACCAAATTTATACCAATGTTCTCACAGAGAGAGTAAATTGAGCAATGGAGGAGGATTTAAACAAATATAGCAGAAGGAGGGATAGATCTTAGAGCATGTGGGTGAGTGGTTAAGAATAGGTACAGTGATGGGGCAAAGTGATCTAAAATAGTATACTGGGGATGGATATGGAGAAAACTGCCTTTGGCAGATAGGAGAGGTTAAGGAAAATGAGAGTGAAAGATAGAATATGAAAAAAGGGGAAGGGAATTAAGCAGAAAGTGTTTGGGTTGCAGTGTTTATATGTCAACATAAAAAGCATTAGAAATAATTTGAGTGATTAGAGCCAATCGGTGATTGTCAGTGGGGATTTTCAAAGGGAAGGTTGTGCTTGACGAATTTAGATTAATTCTTTGTGGAAATCCCAGAGTGTCTAAATAAAGACGATATAGTGGATGTTGCATATCATATTTTCAGAAGACATTTGATAAGATGCCCCATAAGAGAATTGTCATGAAAATTAAGACAAATGGTATCAAGAAACCGGAAGTGGTATGGATATAGTGAATGCTAGGAACTAGAAAGCAAAGTGTAGCAGTAAAATGATTTTTTTTTCAGATTAGTGGGACCTGCCCTGGTACCTATTTTGTTTTCCACTTTTAAAAATGATTTGGAGATAGGCAGAAATGATATTCTGATGACACCAAATTAGGAGGCATGGTAAGCGTTGAGGAAGAACGTAGGAGGACAAAGACAGGTTGGTGAAGTGGGAAAATAGGTGGTATTCGGTTCAATTCAGAGAAATGTGAATTAAATTTTGGGAAAAAGAACATTGAAAGGATGTATACCCTAAATGGTAAGATTCTTAACAGAGTGAAGGAATAGAGAGATCTAGGGGTGCAGATACTTAGATCTTTGAAGGTGGGAGTGTAGGTAGAAAAGGCCACAAAAAGGCAAAGGGATTTCTGGGGTTTACAGATAGGAGCATAGAATATAAAAGCAAAGAAGTGATTTTTGAATTTTTACAAGACATTGGTTAGGCAACAGTTGGTGTATTGTGTTCAGCTTTAACCCCATTATAGGGACGATATTAGAGGCATAAAAAGAGCAAAGTCAAGATTCACTACAATGAGAGGTTTTAGTTATTAAGAAAGGCTCAAAAAAGTGGGTCTTCTTGGCACTGGAACAGAGAAAGCTAAGGGGAAAATCTACTGGATGTTTATAAAATGATAAAAGGTTTTGAGAGGATAAATAGTGAAAGACTGCTTCCAATGGTTAACACATCAGTAACAACAGGGCACAGATTCATGATTAGTACTAGCTGAACAAAGGGGGAAGTTAGAAGAAATTCTTTACAGACAGGGGGTTATTAGAACCTGGAATACTTTACCACAACTGGCTATTAGAAAATGAAATATATAAAAGGAAATGGGGAAATGACAGGGAAATGGGATTAGAGTACAAAGCTCTAGTTGAAGTGCTGGACCAGGCACAGGTACAATAGGTTGAATGGCTTTCTGTGTGTGATTTCTATGATTTATGAATCCTTAGAGGAAGATCAAAATCAGTAATTCAAAGGTCTTGAGTGTCTTCATCTACTATTATTCCCATTTTAGGTGGAGCTTATGCTCAGTAAGGTAGGGGTTTCCCAAGATTCTGCATCTAATATCAGCATCAAACTGCTACTTTAGCAATACATATACAAAATAAAAGTAAACTTTACAATTTAGCACTTTTGGCACAGGACTTTCAATAAACAGAGAGTTGTGTGGCTGTAAATTGGGTGTGTGAACCTCCACACCCAAATTCCCAATATGTGTTTGCATCATGATGCTTTGCACCAAGGAGCACTAAATTGTAAAGTTTAATCCATAGTTCCTTCTGTACTGAAAATATAATTGGGTTCAAATTGATATTGGTATGATATTGGTAATGAATGTTACTGTATCAGTATAAATTCTTCTGTCCATTTTAATAAAGGGGGTAATCCATTTATTTTAAACAGCTTAATGCCTTTGTTAAAATAGCTGAAACAGAAATTCCGTATTGGTGTATTAATGTGTTCAGTGCTCCTATTGGATAGCATGATTTCAATGCATATGTATATTTAACCTTAAATTAAGAAAGCATCCCTATGTGATATATGTTGTGTATGTACCTTTAAGGGAATAACTGGTCTTAGACTGCAGTACCGGCAGTGACCACCCCTGTATAAAAGGCCCTAGCAGGCTTCTGTAGTTTCAGTTTTCAAGCTGCCTCTTGTTCAGTAAAGTACCTGTTAAACTGTTCTCCCGAAGTCCGTGTATTATTGAGGCGCGGACTTTACAGTGGCGACGAGTAAGTTCGAACTCACCTGCAGTGTGGCATCATCTCACGGGGATCTCGCCTGAAAGGAAGGTCCTGGAAGGTCGTAGTCTGAGCAACGGGCGTCGACCGAGGGCAACCGCCCAAAGAATCCATCGGTGTTTGGAGAATTGCGGGAGAGACTGTGGTTCCAGCAAATCGTGCTGGTAGCAGGTAGTGCGCTGACCCTTCTGGACTGCGGCGGGCTCAAGCTCGATCGAGCGGCTCTACAAATCGAGCCGCGCAGCGTCGCCGGGAAAAGAAAACAAGAGAGGGTGGAGCGCATAGGGCGCGGTCGGTGCTCGAGAGCAGGACAGCGGAGAGAAACTAAACGGGGGGGGAAGGAAAGCGAGACGCGCCGAAGCTGCGGGTCACCGCCATTACCCCGTAGAACGCTAGGAGCAGCGTGGCAGTAAGGGGAAGAAGCAAAAAGCACGGGAGGCGCCATTTTATCCCGTTGGGGAAGAAGCAAAAGCACGGGAGGCGCCATTTTAAATCGCCCAAGATGCCGAAAAGTGGCAGTATCACTGCTTTCGACAACGAGGTAGAAGACTGGACCACGTATGTGGAAAGAATTGAAGTGTACTGCAAGGCAAATGAGGTGGCTGATGGAAAGAGGGCATCGGTATTATTAAATCTGATAGGTGCGAGTACGTACGGCCTATTGCGGAATTTAATTACCCCAGCTAAACCAATGGAGAAAAGTTTTGAGGAGATTGTTCATATCTTACAGGAACATCTAAGCCCTACACCACTGCTGATAGCAGAATGATTCAGGTTCCATAAAAGAAACCAGCACAAAGATGAGAGCAATGCTGACTATCTTACGGAACTACGCAAGTTATCGAAGCACTGCCAGTTCGGAGCAGGACTGGCAGACACCTTACGGGATAAGTTTGTCTGCGGGCTCCAGAGTGAAGGAACCCAGAAACGGCTACTTTCAAAAAAGGACCGGACGCTAGAACAGGCTTTCAGCGTGGCAGTATCCTACGAAGCAGCAGCACGGGGAGCTGCGGAAATACAACAGAAACCACAAGAATACAGCGCTAACGAAATGGCGTATGGAGCTGAAAAGTGCTATTGCTGCGGCAGAACAACCCATGAGCAGAAGGACTGCTGGTTTAAAGACAAAATATGCAGGCAATGTGGGAAAATGGGACATATAGCAAGAGCCTGCAGGTCGGGAAAGAAGAACAACACGACAAGAACTACTAAGGAACAGTACAGGAAAGTAAAGAAACTGACAGATAGTAGTTCAGAAGATCAGGAGAGTGATAAGGACTCCGGGAGCAGGCGACTAAGTTGTTTAAAGTTACACAACGTGATCGCAAAAGAAGATCACCGAACCATTTGGGTCACCCTCATGATGGCAGGGTCCCCAGTGAAGATGGGATTGGACACAGGATCAGCCCTAACTGTCATGAATCGACGAGACTATGAGCGGCTATTCTCACACATACCCTTAAAGGACACGTCCATTGTATTGACGACATACATGGGGCAAAAGGTCTACCCCAGAGGAAAAATAAGGGTGCCAGTTGAATATAACGGAAAGGAAACACAGAAACTATACATGTACATACTACGAGATGGAGGACCACCATTATTGGGACGTGAATGGATCCGAAGACTACAATTGGATTGGCATTCCATTCTGGCACTAACTGTGACTGACAAAAAAGATGATGACGTCGCACCTGGACGTCGGTCACAAATTCTATCTGACGCGGAAGAGGTGTTCCAACAAGGACTTGGGACTCTAAAAGGAGTAAAGGCAACCATAAAGATTGAGGATAACGCAACCCCAAAATTTTTCAAGGCCAGACCGGTGCCATACGCGATACGCCCAGCTGTGGAAGCTGAACTGGAGAGTCTGGAGCGTTCGGGGGTGCTGTCTAAGGTGGACTGGAGCGAGTGGGCCACACCCATCGTTCCTGTAATGAAGAAAGCATTGAGCAGCACGCCTGGGGAGCCAAGGAAGGTTCGCATCTGTGGGGACTTCAAGGTGACTGTGAACCCAGTCCTGCACACAGTACAGTATCCGCTTCCGCGGATAGAAGATATTTTCGCCTCACTATCTGGAGGGAAACGTTTTACAAAGATTGACCTGGCTCAAGCTTATCTACAAATGGAGGTGGAAGAAGCGTCTAGGAAATACCTCACGATAAACACTCACAAAGGCCTTTACCAGTACAATCGACTGGTATTTGGGGTAGCATCGGCCCCGGCTATGTGGCAGAGGGCAATGGAACAAGTCCTGCAAGGGATCCCGGGGACCCAGTGTTATTTGGACGACATCCTGGTTACGGGCAAAAATGACAATGAACACCTTGCCAACCTGGAACAGGTGCTCACGAGATTGCAGGAATATGGGCTACGAGCCAACCGTCCCAAATGCGAGTTCTTCAGGAGACAAATCTCGTATTGTGGCCACATGATTGATGAGGAAGGGTTGCATAAGTTGCCGGACAAGATTGAGGCTGTAGTCAAGGCTCCAGCACCAGAAAATGTGTCGCAACTGAGGTCGTTCCTCGGGTTGGTGAACTACTACCATAAGTTCTTGCCGAATTTATCTACAATTCAACACCCACTGAACGCCCTCCTTCAAACTGGTGTAACATGGAAATGGAGTGATGCGTGTAAGCGTGCCTTTCAGGAATGTAAATGCCAAATCACTTCAAAAGAAGTATTGGCCCACTACAACCCAACACTACCGATTCGGTTGGCATGTGATGCGTCACCTTACGGCATTGGAGCGGTGCTGTCACACAAATTCCGTGACAGTTCAGAGAGGCCAATAGCCTTTGCATCGCGCTCGCTAACCTCAGCCGAGCGTAACTACGCCCAGATTGACAGGGAGGCCCTCAGCCTGGTGTGGGGGGTGAAGAAGTTCAATCACTATCTGCACGGGCAGAAATTCACCCTACTGACTGATCATCAACCCTGGTCTCAAGTTTTAACCCAATGAAGGGCATTCCGGTGATGACGGCGCAACGGCTGCAAAGATGGTCACTTTTTCTAGGGGCACATCAGTATGACATAGAGTACAAAGGTACGAAACAACATGGAAACGCTGATGGGCTGTCGCGCCTACCGTTGCCTACGGCGGAAGAAGCACCTGCAGTGGACCCGGTGGAGATATTCCATGCGACCACAGTCGAATGTTTGCCTGTTACAAATGCAAGTATTGAGAAGGAAACCCGAAATGACCCGACACTCTCTCGGGTCTATGATTTGACGGTGAAGGGATGGCCAGCATATGGCGACTCACTGTTGCCAGCATTCTCGCCAAGGAGGGAACAGCTGTCAGTGTGCCGGGGAACCTTGATGTGTGGATCCCGAGTGGTAATTCCACCCAAGTTGAGAGATAGAGTACTCAATGAGCTTCACGAGGGTCATCTGGGAGGGGTAAAAATGAAGAGCCTAGCCAGGGCGTTTGTGTGGTGGCCGGGAATCGATAAAGAAATCGAGGATATGACCAAGAGATGCACAGGATGCCAGAAGGTCCAAAACGCTCCACCACAGGCCCTGCTACATCCATGGGAGTGGCCCTCATCTCCATGGCAACGGGTACACATTGATTTCGCTGGTCCATTTATGGACTCAATGTTTCTAATCGTTGTGGACGCCCATTCGAAATGGCCAGAGGTCATTAAAATGTCCTCCACCACCACGGAGAAAACTATTGCAGTCCCTAAGGACCATCTTCGCCAGGAATGGGTTGCCAGAACAGATCTGTTCCGACAATGGCCCACAGTTTGTGTCTGAGGATTTCCGGAGGTTCCTGAAGAATAATGGGGTGAAACATTACACATCTGCCCCATATCATCCAGCCACAAATGGATTGGCTGAGAGATTTGTTCAGACCTTTAAAAAGGCCATAAAGGCAATGTATAATGACGACATACCACTGCAACACAAGGTGGATAACTTCCTGTTTGCTTACCGGAATGCGACACATGCAGTAACCAACCAAACTCCAGCCGTACTGTTTTTCAACCGGAGACTAAGATGTCGCTTGGATTTGCTCAAACCAAACATAAGAGATGTTGAGGATAAGCAGTTCCAGCACATAAATGAGAAGCCAACCAGGAGCTTCAAGATAGGGCAAACCAGTCTTGGCCCGCGACTACCGAACAGAAAAATGGCAGCCAGGCACGATATGCACACAGCAGGGACCACTAATGTACACAGTGGACATTGGAGAGAACACCGTGAGACGCCATGCTGACCAGATTCTAGAGTCACAGGAACAAGCCAAACCTGTACCACAAGCATGTGCACCTGGTAATGAGCCCGAAGTACAGATTGCGTCTACCTCAGAAGCAGGGGTATTGGAAGCTGACGAACCAGCCAATGACAATGAGCCAGAATTGGCTCCACCGCCAGAACAGGATACTCGAGAAAGGCGCTATCCAGTCCGGATCAGGAAGCCTCCTCAAAGACTGAACTTATAAATGACTATTTCAGTTGATGTATGTATTACTGAGAAAATTGTAATTGTAATTAGTTATTATTTAGTTGTTAAATGAATGTTATGTACTGTTTATCTAAAAGGGGAGGAATTGTTGTGTATGTACCTTTAAGGGAATAACTGGTCTTAGACTGCAGTACCGGCAGTGACCACCCCTGTATAAAAGGCCCTAGCAGGCTTCTGTAGTTTCAGTTTTCAAGCTGCCTCTTGTTCAGTAAAGTACCTGTTAAACTGTTCTCCCAAAGTCCGTGTATTATTGAGGCGCGGACTTTACAATATAGACAGGAGATTACATCTCATTAGCTTAGGGCAAAGGACAGTATTCTAGCCACACTGCACCACCCAGCCCCCAGCTTCTCTATATTTATAAACAAAGAAGGGAAGTGGTATCATTGAAATCGGGGCACCTTATCAGAACAAAGCAAAGCGTTTTTACCCATTTTCACGTCAATACAGATGTTGATCTTTGATCTTTAGAAGTGTCAGACGTTTGAGCCACATCCTTGAAAAGTCTTTAACCTAACATACACCAGTTTCACTTACCTCTATGTGCCACCTAATGACACAAACTATCATTTTACGAGTTTTTCATTTTTTACTGACAATTACATGCATTTCTGCAAATCCTTAATGACACAAAATGCTGCTCTAAATTGATCTGGAGTTCCAATGTTCAAAACTAGTCTTAAACTGTTAGGTCTTTTTTGATCGGTGGTCCCATTGAGTTTCACTCTACAGAGCAAAAGTGACTAACCCCAATATGTAATTCACTGTGTGAAATGCCTTGAACTGTTTTGACACAATAATAAAGCCCTAAATACTGTACATGCAAATATTATTTTTTCTTTGTAAATTCACCTACAAGACATATTGTAATGGCACTGTGTCATATTTATAAGTCCATTCTAATTGTAAAAAGTTTTGTGGTCCCCATTTCATTCAACTGGTAATGAAACACTGTAGCCCATTGCTTTACGAGTAGCAAATCATGAGTGTTGTTATGAAGACTTTCCTTAAAAGTGGAATGAACGATTCCGTTGATTACTTATTGTAAGAACAGAAGAATGCAGGCATGAGCTTTGGCCATTCAGTCCATCCATTTCTCAGACTTGAACTGTGTATTCTATGTATTCCATTTTTTAGAACTTTTTTTAATACAAGAAATTTAATATATTTTTGTGTTTTTGTTTTTTTTATTGCGAATTACTTCAAACACATGAATTTCTTTAAATCTTCCTATCGGGTGAGCTATTTCTCACCTTGCTCTGGAGCTATCTTCTTGAATATTCCTATAATGGATATTAAATATTAAATTCATGGGGCCTTCTTAGCCATGGCACGAAGTTTCCAAATTTAGCAACTATGACCATGCAGAAATAAAAAGCACACGTCCTTCCATACCTGTACCCCTAATGAGCTCATCAACACTTTGTTATTAAACAAAAAAATGTAAAAACTCATTAAAATGGACAGACAAAAAAAACAAAATGATGTAAAATGTTAATCATAATTCTTTATTAATGTCTGATTTTTTTAAACGGTCCTGATGGTGAGGCTCTCTCTTTAAAAGTATTCCACTTTATATAGTTATGTCTTCTCCTCTCTAATTATTACCTATCATATCCCCCTCCCCCATCATCATTTATACTCTACTCTCTTTGTTAACGGTTTTCACTGCCCCTTTTCCAGCAGGGCTCCCTAATTCACAGAATATTCAGTAAACTCAGTGTGATCATATCTTACTTTTAAAGTCAAGTAAATAAAGGGCTCAAAATACTTGAAGCGTTTTTGTGTCGCTTGTTTGGTGCATTGAATGATAGTCACTTTGAGGTCTTGAATGAAGTGGGTAAATTAAAGTAAATTCAAATTCAATGAGGACATATCAAAAAATAGTATTGTATTTACATGTTCTGACAATAACAAACAGTAAACCAGTGTTCATTGGTGTACAGCTTGTATGACACAACGAGTAAATGAAAGAGTACTGTAATCAAATGTTTTATGCTTACCAACAAACTTCTGTGGCATTGAACTTTTGCGCTTTGCAACATTACTTGCAAGTCTGTCCAGTACCATAGCTCTTTCTGATCCCATCTTGCACACTCCTTCAGTTAGTTCATGTGATTTGCTTTCTTCTTTCACTACAAAATAAAGAAAAAGAAAAATGCAAATCCATTTATAAATGAATAAGAAAAGCTTGCAGTGTCAGCAGGCTTTAGGAATGTGTCACCTTTAATAATACTTGCCTTCATTAATTAGTTAATTGGCTCTTTCAGCCTTTTAAACCTCATCACCCTGGAGCCTCTCTTCAACTAGTGTTAAATACTAGTATAATGATCAGTACATACTACAACCACTTCGCTAGTTTAGTTAATTGTGTTTTACTAAAGTATTGTTTCAGAACATTTTGTGGAAATCAGTAGATACCTTATACTGTCAAATGTATGGGATATGGAAACAATGAAAGAAAGCACAGCACAAGATAGGCACAGTGCCACCAAATAAATGTACAGGAAACTTTGTGCTATCCGGCACCGACGGGACCGAGCTGTTGCCGTTCCCTCAAAACTGCCGGACACTCCAGCTCTAATGTTGAAGCATACGGAGGTTTTCATCTCCGTATCTGACAACAAACACCGTTGCTTAGCAACAGCTTCTAAACAGTCGGCTGCAGCTGCAAGCGTCTCTAGCTGAAGCTGTTGCTATGGCTACAGGCCTTGCAGTGCCTGACTGGGAAAAAAAAAGCAACGAAAAGAAAAAAAACGGCTCCTGATTTTTGCCGGTGGCTCGAGCTTGCCGGACATTTAGCCTCTGGATAACACAAAGTTTCCTGTATGAGGTCATTTGCGTATGTTTGTGGTACATTTTTACACTGGTATTTTGACAAGATACAGGGAAGAAATGGCCTCATTTTGCATTACTACAAAGACAATTGTTCCTGAATTTGGAAAAGTAGGGAAGAAAAAAAACTCCTTTGTGGAATATTTTGCAGCTTAGTAAAGAACAGCAAGATTCTTGTGGCAGCACCTCAGGTATTGCACGAATCCAGCTTCATCACTATAGTACAACAAATAGAGTCTACTGTAGCAAAAGGATGACGAGCAAAATAGCACACAGCACTTGTACTGCAGGAATACACAACCGCAAATACACTGTTATGCAAACACACATTAAATGGGATTTAGAGCAGGGATTATACAAGGATAAACCAATACAAAGGTAGAAGTTTTGATGCTGATATTAGATGCAGAACTTTGGGAAAGCATTTGTTCTACAACACGATCACACCTCCTCCCCCCCCCCACAATCTTAATGAGCATGAAGTCCATCTAAAAATGGGGAAAATAGGGAGGTGAAAGCATCGAGAAATTTCTTCTCTTTTGCAGTACTGTTGGGGATCAGGTGAGAACAAGTCTGTGAATCACAAAAAGGAAAGTAATAACAAACCTGGACTTGTTTTCTGGTGGAATATACAGAAGCTATGCTCTAACCCACTTCTACCTCCCCTCTCCTGCCCAACCCACTCTAGCTTTCCTTTCTGCCTCCTTCATCAAAATCCTCCTTCAGCTCTGTTGCAATGATCCGTTGCTGCCCTCTAACCCCACTTCACTTGAAAACTACACTTGGTCTTGATTTAATATGCACCAGATTGACCAGTACTACATTAAAATCTTATATCTGTGCTCGCTTCCACGGACCCTCTGACACAGATGACCTTGTTTGGGTTATGTCAAGGTTCTGCCACAAACAAACATGGCCCCATGGAATTGGTGGGGAGGGTCGCGACCTGGCACGTCCAAATCCCGTCCTATTTTCTGACCGTTTCACTCCTGCCAGATAAGTGCCGAAGATTTCTGGCCCCACTGTTTCAATACGAGCTGTTAGACAAGTTGATACTGAATCCTGCTGCCAACATGTCCTAATCTCCAGTTATCCAATCCTCTGCTGTGGTGAACATACAACTCATCCAAATTACAACATGCATGCTCAAGAGTCATACTTAAGCTATATCACAGGGATTGCTGTAGCCTCCAACTGGCTGTAAACCAATCCTACTTGGGTAATGGGGAATTCTATGGATCAAAACACATGTGACAGCTAGGTTCAGATATACTCCAGACAGATATGATAGCTGAAGGTATAAGCCATGAATTCCAAGGGGTTCTTCTGCGTTATTCCAGTTAAACCAGATCCCTGCCATTTTTACAAGAGCAAAATACTGCAGATGTTAGAAATCTGAAATAACAACAGAAAATGCTGGAAATACTCAGCAGGTCAGGCAACATCCATGGAGAGAGAAAAACAGAGTTAATATTTCAGGTCTGTGGCTCTTCGTCAGAACTGGAAAAAGTTAGCGATGTAACAGCAGGGAGAGGGGGGAGGGGAGGAAAGAACAGAATGGAAGGTCTGAGATAGGCTGGAAGGCAGGAGAGATTAAAAGACAAAAGGGATGATGGTGTAAGGCAAAAGGAGATGGTAATGGGACAAGTTAAGAAACAAAAGATGACTTTAGATGAGGTGTAAATGGGAATGGCAGAATCATCAATAGCTGCCATGTGAGAGAAAAAAAAAATAGGGGCAGAGGTTATGGTCGGAAATTGTTGAACTCGATGTTGAGTCCAGAAGGCTGTAAAGTGCCTAATCGGAAGATGAGGTGCTGTTCCTCGACCTTACGTTGAGCTTCGTTGGAACAGTGCAAGAGGCCGAGGACGGAGAGATCACAGTGGGAGTGGAGCGGAGAATTAAAGTGACAGGCGACCGGAAGCTCAGGGTCACACTTACGGACTGAACGGAGGTGTTCCGCAAAGTGATTACCCAATCTGCGTTGGGTCTCCCCAATGTAGAGGAGACCGCATCGTGAGCAGCGAATACAGTATGCTAAATTGCAAGAAGTACAAGTAAATCGCTGTTTCACCTGGAAGGAGTGTTTGGAGCCCTGGACAGTGGGAAGGGAGGAGGTAAAAGGGCAGGTGTTGCATCTCCTGCGCTTGCACATAAAGGTGCTGGGCAAAGGGGAAGGGGTGTTGGGGGTGATTGAGGAGTGGACCAGGGTGTCGCGGAGGGAATGCTGAAAGGGGAGGGGTCTAAAACATGAAGGGTGGAATTTCAGTTGGAATCCACATCGAATAAGTCGGAACCGGAGACAGTTGCTGAGGAAAGAGATGTGGCTGTGAAAACGAGTCTTGGCAGATACCTGATCAAACACGAGAAGGGAAATGGAAAGCAATGAAGATGAACCAGGTTGAAGAGCCAAACGGAAATCCCGTCGGAGAGAAGAGCAGAGTTTCTTCAAGGTGGGCATTCCTAGACGCGAAGTGGCAGTGAACCAAACACTAATACAATAGCAAAATACTGTGGATGCTAGAAATCTGAAATAACAACAGAAAATGCTGGAAACATTCAGCAGGTCAGGCAGCATCCGTGGAGAGAGAAAAGCAGAGTTAATGCTTCAGGTCTGTGACCCTTCGTCAGAAATGGAAAAAGTTAGAGATGTAACAGATTTTTAAGCAAGTGTAGGGGCAGAAAGGGAGGAGGGGAGGAAAGAACAAAAGGGAAGGTCTGTGATAGGATGGAAGGCAGGAGAGATTAAAAGACAAAAGGGATGATGGTGCAAGGCAAAAGGAGATGGTAATGGGACAACTTAAGAAACAAAAGATGACTCTAGATGAGATGTAAATGACAATGGCAGAACCATCAACAGCTGCCATGTGAGAGAGAAAAAAAATAGGGGTCGAGGTTATGGTCTGAAATTGTTGAGCTCAATGTCGAGTCCAGAAGGCTATAAAGTGCCTAATCGGAAGATGAGGTGCTGTTTCTCGAGCTTACGTTGAGCTTCGTTGGAACAGTGTGAGAGATCAGAGAGGGAGTGGAGCGGAGAATTAAAGTGACAGGTGACCCTGCCATTTTTTGCGGATTCATCAGTCTCCCACCAGAGTTGTGGAAGGCGACTGGGAGAACCCCTACAGAATTTCAAGGCCGGAGTTCTCAACCTGCAATGTGTTGAAAAATATTGGATTTACTTTAAGTATACATGCTTTTATGGTGATGTTCAAACTGTAAAAAGAATGTAATAAAAGTTAGAAATTCTCCATGAGCACAAGTAACCTGATTTTAATACAGGCAGGCAATATCTTGTTCAATTAAGAATATATATATTTCCCTGGTTTGCCATTCACCTTTAAAGGACAATCATTGCGTGTGGTGCTAAAATGTTTGTTTTCAAGAAAAAGTACTTTTTTTTACCTGAATAAATACCACTGTGCAGTCCCATGGTTTGCAGGTAATTGTGGCAACGTTCTTTGTGTTCTTCAAGTGAGCTGCGTTGCTTGTAGCTTCTCCCACAATAGCTACATTTGTGAGGCTTTCCAACTACAGACAAACAGAAAGAGGTCTTAAAAGAATACATAAAATGGGATTCACATTTGTGATTTATCATCAATAAAATATTTGTGTTTTATGAGAATGTGCACTTCCTTGTGCAATTTATTTAAGCCATCAGGCATAAAGCTGAGCTCAAACTGTGTATCACACAGTATTACATATACATCTATTTACCCTTAAGGTCCGCCTGATCAAATAACTTGCATCATAAACACCTAGCTCCTGAGCTACCAACCAATTATCAGGTATGCAGGCAGTCATCAGATTGACCAGGCTGCTTCATTGATACAACTGGGTCAAGTATTGGGATTTCATTTGCTGAAACCCTAGCCTTTGCAGATAGTTTTCAGACAATTAGGGACAAATCTTATTGATGTGATTCCTTTCTCATGAATAGAGGTCAGGTTGAATGAGATACAGAGGAAGTTGGTATTTAAAAGTAAAAAAAAAGTTACAGCAAATAGTTAAATAAGAAATAATCTAAAATAATTGTTAATGTAGCAAAAACATATAAAAGTGAGGTTTGGAAGTAGTGAAAATAAGGGGAAAAAGAGACAAGAGGCAAACCAAAAGCAAGGTTTTTTAAAAACTTGAATTTTGATTTAAAGGCTTTAAAGCAGTCTTCTACATTCCTTAATTAATCTGTATTTTCACAAGAAAACAAAAGAAATGCTACCTGCAAACCACAACACAATACTGGGGGTGGGAGGAGGGGGGGGAAGGTGAGGAAGGTTGGGGCCGTCGAGGGACCGAGGTGGGGGAGGGGACTGAGGAAGATCAGGGCCATCGAAGGACCGGGGCGGGGGTGGTGGTGGTGAGGAAGATCGGGGCCAGCCACCGTAGGATCATGGCCGGCCTCAAGATCATCCCGGGTGGGGGTGAGAAAGATTGGGGCCGGCTACCGGAGGATCGGGGCCGGCCTTAAGATCATCATGGGGGCGGAGAAGATCAGATCGGGGCAGGCCTCAGGATGATCGTTGGGGGGGGGGGGGAAGGGTCCGGGAAGGCGATTGGAAGCCTCGTGAGGGGGGTCTCCGATCGTGGGGGGTGGGCTAGGCAGGGACCCTGGATCCAGGAGGTAGGTATAATGGCACTTACCTCCTGGATGTAGCAGTCCTCACCTTGCTCTAACTGCCGGGTTAAAGATGGTGGTTAAAGAAGAGGCTTCCAGCCACATTGTAATATTTAAATTGACGTCCCACTGCCTGGCAGTGGGTTGGCTGCCCGCCCCCGTTCCGCCTCCAATAAAACCCAAAGTGGGCGAGTGAAGGCGGGTTCAGGTCTAAGCCTATCCATAAGTTGTACACATCTTCAAAATCTTTATCCTATAGAGATGAATATTACTACACATAGCCCAATCCATATTCTAAAATGCTTCTAAGTTTCAGTTTCTATCAGGAAAGACTGAACAGGCTGGGGTTCTTTGCTCTAGAAAGGAGAAGGCTGAGGGGAGACCTAATGGAGGTCTTTAAAATTATGAAAGGGTTTGATAGGGTAGATGTAGAGAAGATGTTTCCACCTGTGGGGGAGACAAAACTAGGGGTCATAAATATAAGATAGTCATTAATAAATCCAATAAGGAATTCAGGAGAAACTTCTTTACCCAGATAATGGTTAGAATGTGGAACTTGCTACCACAAGGGGTAGTTGAAGGGAATAGCATAGCTGCATTTAAGAGGAAGCTAGATCAGTACATGAGAGAGAAAGGAATAGAAGGATATGCTGATAGGGTTAGATGAAGTAGAGTGGGAAGAGGCTTGCGTGGAGCATAAACACTGGCATGGACTGGTTGGACCGAATGGTCTTTTTCTGTGCTGTAAATTCTGTGTAATTCTACGTAATCAATGCCTTCATTTATATTATTACTGAGTTATCATGAACTGCTCTCCTGCTTCTCCATGAGCCTAGTTGAAAAGCAACATTAGGAGAGAGCTGAGAGCAGGTCACCTGCCCATTGTCTCAATTTGGGGAAGGTGCAGTTTGAGACCTAAAGAAGGGGATCAAAATTAATTTAGAGTTTGAAAAGGGTATAATTTATTTTTGCTATTTTATTTAGCAAGTAGAATCCTCAGATTGTGATCAGCATTTTTATTATAATTTAGACACTGGGGGTAATTTTAACCTAATCCACTAGGTAGGAAATTGATAGAATCGGATCAGCTGTCCACTGGGTGAGTTAGGTCAAAATTACCCCCACTGAGTTGCAATTGAGATGGAGATGGGTTTCTGTGCACGTTGTGGAGTTCCACAGCGTGCGTCCTTTGTACTTGACAGGTTCCCCGTCTGGAAGTCAGCCTGATTGACAGGCTTGGCTTTCAGTTGGGTGGGGAGGACTTCGGATCAGGCTGCCAGCCTTATTAGCATATTTAAATTGCCAACCTGCCTCCTGGGAGTGGGTTGGCTGCCGCGCTTTGTCCCTCTTCAGTTAAATCCGGGACTTTAACCCCCCGCACACCTCCAATCCCGACTCCACGGGTAAATGAAAATCGACCCCATAAAGTTAGCTGCAATTCTTTCTGTTAAAATTCATAATTGGCAGCAAAAAATTTAAATATTTAACTGCCAATAGTGGGGGGTTGGGGCTAGGTTTCAGATTTTAAAAATTTTAACATCTGACCCGACTCTAACTGACCCGTTTCTGGGTGTTAAAATTCAGCCCAAAGTCTGCAGTTGCTTATTGGGCCCATTTTTTTTCTTAGATAATACATAATTTAAGTAAAATTTGAAGTTGTAATTTAAGAATTTGATCCCACTATTGGCAGTTAAATATTTAAATTTTTTGCTGCCAATTATGAATTTTAACAGAAAGAATTGCAGCTAACTTTATGGGGTCGATTTTCATTTACCCGTGGAGTCGGGATTGGAGGTGTGCGGGGGGTTAAAGTCCCGAATTCGGGGGTCCCGACACCATCCCGCCCCCAACCCACCTCCTTGTAAGTTTCAAAGGAGGCGGGTACCCGCCCCACACTGGGACCCGCCTACCCAAGGCGGGAAGGGATTAGTAGCTAATGTTACCCCACTATTCAAAAACGGTGGTAGAGAGAAAGCGGGGAATTACAGACCGGTAAGCCTGACATCGGTAGTGGGGAAAATGCTAGAGTCCATTATAAAGGATGTAATAGCTGAGCACTTGGAAAACAGTGACAGGATCGGACAAAGTCA
Source organism: Somniosus microcephalus (assembly GCF_052327205.1). Lineage (NCBI taxonomy): Eukaryota > Metazoa > Chordata > Chondrichthyes > Squaliformes > Somniosidae > Somniosus > Somniosus microcephalus. Next base: position 119,422,959 of record NC_140991.1, read on the forward strand.
ACATGGATTTACAAAAGGTAAATCGTGCTTGACTAATCTACTGGAATTTTTTGAGGATGTAACTGGGAAAATAGATAAGGGAGAACCAGTAGATGTGGTGTATTTGGACTTTCAAAAGGCTTTCGATAAGGTCCCGCATAAGAGATTAGTGTGTAAAGTTAAGGCACATGGGATTGGGGCAAGGTATTGACTTGGATAGAGAGCTGGTTGGCGGACAGAAAGCAGAGAGTAGGAATTAACGGGTCTTTTTCAGAGTGGCAGGCAGTGACTAGTGGGGTACCGCAGGGATCGGTCCTTGGACCCCAGCTATTCACAATATACATTAATGATCTAGATAAGGGAACTAGATGTAATATCTCCAAGTTTGCAGACGACACAAAGCTGGGTGGGCGTGTGTGCTGCGAGGAGGATACCGAGAAACTCCAGGATGATTTGGACAGGTTGGGTGATTGGGCAGAAGCGTGGCAGATGCAATATGACGTGGATAAATGCGAGGTTATCCACTTTGGTGTCAAAAACAGAAAGGCAGACTATTATCTGAATGGCAATAGATTGGGAGAAGGGGAAGTGCAACGAGACCTGGGTGTCCTTGTGCACCAGTCGCTGAAGGTAAGCATGCAGGTGCAGCAGGCGGTGAAGAAGGCAAATGGTATGTTGGCCTTCATAGCGAAAGGGTTTGAGTACAGGAGCAAGGATGTCCTGCTGCAGTTGTACAGGGCCTTGGTGAGACCACACCTTGAGTACTGTGTGCAGTTTTGGTCGCCTTATCTGAGGAAGGATGTTCTTGCCATGGAAGGAGTTCAGCGAAGATTTACAAGGCTGATCCCTGGGATGGCAGGAATGACGTATGAGGAGAGATTGGGTCGATTGGGCTTATACTCGCTGGAGTTTAGAAGAATGAGAGGGGATCTCATCGAAACTTATAAAATTCTGACAGGTCTGGACAAACTAGATGCAGGTAGAATGTTCCCGATGGTCGGAGAGTCCAGAACCAGGGGTCATAGTCTAAGGATAAGGGGTAAGCCATTTAGGACAGAGATGAGGAAGAATTTCTTCACCCAGAGAGTGGTGAACCTGTGGAATTCTCTAGCACAGAAGGCGGTTGAGGCCAAGTCTTTAAATATATTCAAGAAGGAGTTAGATATATTTCTTAGAGCTAAAGGTATCAAGGGATATGGGGAGAAGGCAGGTACAGGGTACTGAGTTTGGATGATCAGCCATGATCTCATCGAATGGCGGAGCAGGCTCGAGGGGCCGAATGGCCTACTCCTGCTCCTATCTTCTATGTTTCTAACTGCCTGTTAACAGGTAGTTAACAGGCAGTTTTTAGCCTAATCCCTATTTTAAAGCTTGAAGTGTGGGATTCCCGACAGCTCCAAACAACGCCAAGTTAGAGGTGTCGGGCCGTCGGGTTGAAGGACTTGGAGGGGTCGTGATGTCAGTGTTCAGGTGAGTGATGTGTGCATGAGTGCAAAGGTAAGTGTGTTTGGTGTGTCTAAAGTGTGTAAAGAAGTTTAAATTACCTGTACTTACCTTTACAGCCTTCCTTCCTTTAGGTTTTGGGAGTCCATCGTCTAACCGGCACAGAAAGCAGAATGGCTGTGATCTGTCAAAAGTGACAGCCTGCAGCTTTCTGTGCCGGTGAGATTTCTAACTGAGTCTGTGTAGAAGGACTCAGGTTAGAAGTAAGACTGTCAGTGTTTGACAGCTTCAAACAGCTGTGAAACACTGATATTTCATCTGTCAAAACATCTTGACAGATGAAATTTCAGTCTGTGACATCACCTGTTGCTGGGTGGCCCTTAATTGGCCAGCTGAGTCCGCTGGGCGGGCTCAACAAGGTCAATCAAGTTAAAATCGTGTGGATTGGCTGCATCTCGATGGAGGCGGGACTACAACCTCGAAAGTTGTAGTCCCGCCTCCTTCCAGACTTCTGAATGAAAATCACCCCTTATGCATCTGGAGCTAGGTATAGGGCACACTGGAAGGGCAAGCAAACTATTTGGGATAACAGCTTACTTTATTATAAAATTCACTACTGAGCAGAATAAAACAGTAGCTCTCGAAGGATAAATTCACTATTTCAACTGTAAAACAGGAAGAACCAGGCAGATAAAATGTTAAAAACAAACAAAACTGCCTTAACAGAAAAAAAAGCAGAACAGAAAAAACGAACTAAGGGTACTTTTACACTACATCTACCAGTTTGAGACCGATAGGTATAAAAATAACAACAGCAACTGTCGTTTAGTTCGCACTTTTTACGTCAAAAGTGGAAGCCTAGCCAAAGAAGGAGAGATTAGGAAATGTCACCAATCGATTGATCAAAGAGATGGGCTTGAAGGAGGATCTTAAAGGAGGGGAGGGAAGTGGAGAAGTAGAGGGGTTTAGAGAGGGAATTCCAGAGCATGGGGTTTAAGTGGCTAAAGGCATGGCTGACAATGGTGCCATGAAAGGAGGGGAGATGCTTAAGAGGTCAGAGTTGGATGAATGGAGAGTTTTTTTGGGGGGTGGGAGGGTTGTTGCACTAGAGGAGGTTACAGAAATAGCAAGGGTGGAGGCCACGGTGGTTTAAAATTTAAAATTTGAGGCAACTGGGGACCAGGATCCTATGTAGAAGGGTGAGCGGGACGTGGTGTGGGATAAGATAAGGCAAGAAAGGTTTGGATGAGCTATAGTTTATGGAGGATGGGAGGCATTAGAATAGTCAAGTCTGGAGGTGACAATGGCATGCATGAGGGTTTCAGTAGGGAAAAGTACTGAGGTGGAGCAGAGGTGGGCAATGTTACGGAAGTGGAAGTAGACAGTCTTTGTGATGGAAAAGATATGGATCAGAAGCTCAGCTCAGGGTCAAACAGGATACGAATAGGCGGAGACAGTGGCTGGGGAGGAGAATGGAGTTGGTGACAAATGTATGGAGTTTGTGGAAGGGAGCAAGGATGATGGCTTTGATTTTCCCCATGTTTAGCTGGAGTAAAGTTTGCTTATCCAAGACTGACATCAAAGAGGAAGTGAAGGGGTTGATAGATGTGCTTGAAAGTACAGTTGGAGATCATCAATATTATCCCATGTCTGCAGATGATGCCACCAAGGGGCACCATGTAGATGAGGAACAGAAGAGGGCCAAGGATGGATCTTTGGTCCAGAGATTAGAGGTGGATGCAGTGGTGGTGGAATGAGGATGAGTTATAGAAGGTGTGAGGAGCCAGAGCAGCTAACCAGTCAATGAGAGAAGAGGACTGGTTCAGTGATGGTAGGGAAAGAGGAGGATCCAGGAACCAAAGGAAGTGTCAGCTGATCAGCTGAGGTACTGGCCCAGATTGAAAACAGGAAGGCAATGAATTCAGGTGACCAGGGAAGACTGAAAAATCAATCAGGAACCAGTGGAAGTGAGGAGGCTGATCTGAGGAGCAGGAAAAGGGTGGTGAGGTGCACCCAGGAGCAGGCAAAGCGGGGAGGAAAATTGAGTGTTAGTCAGTGAAGGTGAAGGAGAAGATTCGAGTTAATGTGGAGTAGGGCACGGTCTAAGTCCCTTGATGCCAAATAGAAGCACTACATTAGAGTCCTGGTAAGAAGTAGGTCCACTGCCTTTTGGCCTCAGATGTCTCCTGTGGAGATCTGAATGTTGATCAGTGATTAATTCTGAGAATAGAGGTGGTGGAGACTGAGGAAATAGTTCTATTTTGGAGGCACAGCTAAGACATCCAACAAAGACTGTATCCATGTGAAGGAATTCTACCTTATAAACTTTTTAGAAAAATACACTATATAAACTTTTTAGAAAAATACACTATATAGCCTTTTTAGAAAAATACACTACCTTATGAAAGAATTCTGGCCTTGTTGAGATAAGACTGTGGTTGACTCTGAAGAGTACCTTATAAGGAACTCTACCTTATAAATTCTTTAAAACGTGAGAAACTGGGTTTGGAAATTTAGAAACCTAACTATGAAATAGCTATGAAAGAATTCTGGCTATTGAAACAAGACAACATGAGGTAAAGGACATCTGCTCTTTGCACATATATGGTAAACTCCCAATAACTATTGCTGATGTGGCAGTAAGAATTACAGAGGTCAACTAAAAGATGATTAGTGATAATTAACTTGGATCAACAGAAACCTTATGAAATACAACTGAAAAAGGGTATAAATATTGAAGTCTCAAATGAGATAATCAGACTCGCTTTAATCAGGCAAGGCGATTCTCAACTACAGAGGCGGCTCTGTAGTCTTCCACTCTTTGTACCTCGGGGATCGAAGGTAATTTGATAATTGATGGATATCCTGTTTAGAAAATTTTAAGAACTGTAATACTGTAGCAAAGTTAAGATTTAAAAGTAAGATTCTCTGTTAAAAATAAGATCGTATTTTTTCTCTTTTTAGAACTGTTAACATTGCGATTGACTGATTCACCGACTGTAAATTGCATGTCGGTTCTTTTAATAAATCTCTATTTTTTTTAAAATTGTCTCACATAAGTCTTCTGTATCAATAACTCGCGAACCCAATCTCTGTACACTCTGGTGAAGAGGTACATTTCTGAGGGGAGATCTCCAGACCCTTATAATATTCGGGACGTTACAGTCTGGCTAAAGTTATTAAAAGTGCTATCTGGAGGACGGTAACATTCTCGGGTTGCTCCTTTCCTTTAGGGAGGGATAGACTGGACCTTTAGACCCAGTTAAGCATCTTTAGGATTCGGCTACCTCAACCTTTAGTTGAAAGTGAGCATCTGAGAAATACACCTGATCTGGGATAGTCCCTAAGGGGCTAGGACAAGTAAAAGTCCTTTCATCCAAACCCAATTTGACATGCTGTTTAAGAAAATACATCTTGTGGAGGGAGGGGGAAGATGTTGCAACAGGCCCAAAGGCCTGGCCACAGAGGGAAGAAGACAGGCAAATTCAATTTCAGTCATCAACAACCCCAATCTGGAGTCAGTCCCTCAGGCCTTCAAAGCTCTCCCACTGATCTACATTTTTAAAAATCTTGTTCTCAGGATTTGAGGAATTCTGGCAAACTGCATTTATTGCCCATCCCTAGTTTCCCTCAGACCGTTGCAGTCCTTGTGCTGATGGTGCTCTCATGATGTTGTTAGGTAGGAAATTCCAGGATTTTGACCCAGCGATAGTGAAGGAATGGCAATATATGTTCAAATTAGGATGGTGTGTGACTTGGAGGGGAACTTGTAGATGATATGCCCATGGTATTCATGGTGGTAGAGATCGTGGGGCTGACCGGTGCTGTTGAAGTAAGTTGGGTGAGCTGCTGCAGTGCATCCTGTAGATAGTACATTGTGCAGTCTCAGTATGCTGGTGGTAGAGGGAGCGGATATTTGAGTTCAGTGGCAGGAGCGCCAATCAAGCTAATTTCTTTGCCCTGAATGAAGTCAGGTTTCTTGAATTTCTGCCTGTTAAAAGGCCTCACAGATACTGCCAGTACAAGCGGGACCTGGTGTACCTGGGTCCTTACTTGTTTCACAGTCCATCTGCCACACTCCCGCCGCAGCGACAGTGCCCTGGAAGGACCATGGAACAGGGAGGCAGAATCCACATGGTGTCAAACCGATGCCATGCGAGACTGACCACCTCCATGAAGTCTCACTGTGCTTTCCTCTAGAACCAAGTCAAGTTTTCACTCTGGATTTAAACTGCTTGTTCATCATTGGTGCAAAGAGGAAGTTGTTTTGTACTGATGCTAAACTTACGGGGGTAAAATTTCCGCTGGGGTTCTTCTGATCTCACGTGTAACTTCGCAGAAACCCCAGAAAAATGATGCAAATGGGGTTTCAGACAATTCTCTGCTGAGGTTAGAATGGGAGATCGGGAGAGCTCCCTTGGAAATTCTATCCCAGTGTAAGTGGTGCCTATACTAAATCTAAAACTGCTCCTCTATTAATGGCTGCACTGAACAGTCCTGTAGGTTTTCTGCTGAAAGAGGGGATCTTTAGGAAGTAATCGGTTCTTAGCCCATGGTCGATGTACCTCTTATTCCAACTGCAGCATAGAATCTACTAGATCACCTACTAGACTCTTACGATGCATTTTGTATATATGTTATTTCCTAGCGATCTGTTGAAAAACACAAGACTGAATTTTTAAAAATGTCATATTTATCAGCAGAGAAATACTGTAAACGGGGTATTCAGGATCAACATTAGTATTAAGTACAGTTCTGTATTGTTACATTTAATACTCATCTTGTCTGTTTTTCTCCTATAAACAAAATTAATAGGGATTTAAAATGATCATACACTGCTGCTTATGGAGAAAATAAGGCGCATTTATATGTTTCAAACACTGTGATGTTGTAAAAATTAAATGAGCTAAAATACTTCACACTACATTGCATTTTACAATTTTTAGAAAAAAGCAGATGTGAATATGAAAGTAATTTTTAAAGGGCAGGGAATCCAAACTAATCTCTCTACTTATTTGTATTGGTTGTGAATTACAGTTAGCCAAAATTGACCATTTTGTGTGGACGTGTAACAGTATATTGGGCCAGAAATTCGTGAACGGGGCTTGCCGCGCGTGCAAGGTCCCGATTTACACTTACCCGACACGCCTGCCGATCACCTCCAGGGACGCCTGGAATTCCATTTTGAATCTGAAGAATCCCGGGCAGCGTTTGACGTCACGCCGCCCAGGAGTGCAGCCAGCGCGAAGCCTGGAGCGCGCTGTGCAACTGAGACACGCCCCTTGAGGTCTCAGTTTAACAGGACACGCCCCCAATGTTTCTGCCAAGCTGCTAAGCATTTTTACATGCAAAGCAGCAGTTTAAATAGGTTTTTGGAAGTTTTTTGAAGCTTTTGGTAACTTTTATAAACTTTTAAAAACGTTTACATTATTTTGAAGAATCTGAAGTAGTTTTAAACAGAATTAAAGCAATTTAAAGACTTTTAAAAGCCCTAAAAGATTTTTTAAAATTCCATTTATTTATTTAGCAATGTCGTCGTCATACGTGTCTTCACACTGTTCCCTTTGGGGAACTGTATGAAGTGGTGGAAGGATTTATGGCCATGATTAACGCTCATTCCATGACCGTAACCATCTTTGAACCAGCCATTAGGGCGGTTAGTCCTATGGCGGGGGGGTTTTACGGGCTCCCACAAGCTATACAAGGAGGGGGGGGCCACCCACACCCACGGACGCAAATATCCCACTGGATGTCAACCCAGAATTTAGAGCCGGAGCTCCGACTCCACTTGCTGGGACTGTCTGGAGCGGGGTTTGAAACCCTACCCTGATCTGGCCCAGCGGCGGGGATCCTACCGCTATGCCAAAGGCCCAATCTGATTAGCAACGTGAAATGGCTGGAATGAGCACAATTCACGGCATTAAAAGAACTCACAATTGAACTGATGATGACCTCAGCAATCTCCTCAAGGAGGTGGAGGCGCAGCGCCTGCTCATCATTGGTAATGAGAAGTCAAAGGCGCCGCAAAAAGGGCAGATGATAGCTTGGTCTTTCAAGTGGCAGCATAGGGCTCCAGTCACGGGGAGGGAAAAGGCGCAGGAAACGTATGGGTGTCACCTTTTGTGCGGAGTGGGCCTTTTGCGTAGCAGTAAGCATCCCCGCCGCTGGGCCAGAAGGAGTAGGGTTTCGAACCCCACTCCAGACAGTCCCGGCAAGTGGAGTTGGAGCTCCAACTATAAATTCTGGGTGGACATCCAGCGGGATACTTGCGTCCGTGGGTGTGGGTGGCCCCCCCCCCTCAGATGGGTTGTGGGAGCCCGTAAAACCCTCACGCCATAGGACTAACCACCCTAATGGCTGGTTCAAAGATGGTTACGGTCACGGAATGAGCGTTAATCACGGCCATAAATCCTTCCACCACTTCATACAGTTCCCGAAAGGGAACAGTGTGAGGATACGTACGACGATGACCTTATGCGCAATGCACCTCCTTGGACCCTCAGTCGCAGATGCGAGGGGGCAAATCGTGCAATTGTTAAATTTTTCATTTTATTGACATGTAAAATGTTGGCCCAGTAATTCCCTTCCAAATGTGCGAGTACGGTCGGGGTACTTACGCGTCTGGCCGGAGGAAATGCCGGTTTTCAGCATGCACAGTGCATGTGGGGAAAACCGGCATTTCCTGTCCTCTGAACGAAGGGGTTCAGAGGCAGAACGCGTGCGACTGCACAGGCAGCGCGTGCGCAGTAAAATTCACCGCTTTCATTCATGCTTTCAGTGAGGTCAAGTCCTTACAACTTACACATGAAAAAAGCATGGGTACAGTTGCTCCAGAGGCTGCGGAGGAAGATATTTCTTATCGTGGAGCTTCTGAAAGTATGTATGTCTGTATATATTCCTTTGCGTGCTATGTATATATTCCTTTACTTATGTGTATGAATGTATTATTTAATTATGACTTTCAGAGAAAGTAACTTATTGGAAAATCATAATTAAAAACATACATTCATACACATAAGTAAAGGAATATAAAACATACATACATATACGTAAAGGAATATATGCGGACATACATACATAATTACTTATTACTGATGAAAAGTTTCTTTCTTAAAAGTGCTGGAAATGTTACATTACTCATTTTAGAACACTCATTTTCACATTCAATTCACACAGCCACAATTGCTCCTTCTACCTACCGTTCTGAAAACCCGTTAAAAAAAAAAAATTTAAACTTTAAAACTTACTTAAAATTTCTTAAAATAACTTCCCTCCATTTCCCAAACAAAAATATTGCCTTTCAGAAGCTCCACGATAAAATATATCTTCCTCCGCAGCCTTGGAACAACTTTACACATGCTTTTTTCAAGTGTAACTTGTAAGGACTTACCCTCACTGAATCCATGAATGAAATCGACGAAGTTCACTGCGCAAGCACTGCCTGTGCAGTCGCACGCGCTGTGCCTATGAACCCCTTCGTTCCGAGGACTGGAAATGCCGGCGTTCCCCGCATGCGCTGTGCATGCTGAACGCCGGCATTTCCAACGGCCAGATGCGTGAGTACCCAGACCGTACTCACGCATTTGGTCACGAATTTCTGGCCCATTATCTTCATTGAAACTCAGACTCAACAGTTTGTGATTCACTGCTGAATACTGAAGCAAATAATGGTTTGTGTATTTTACCATTTCTAACATTAATGACATTTAAAAAAAATTATTGGCCCAGAAATTTGGGTCTCCACGGGTGAGTACGCACGGCGTACTCACCCATAGACCCAACAGAAGTGCCGAATTCGTGCATGCACTGCGCATGCGCGGGAAAACGGAACTTCCATTCTCTTAAAGGAAAGGGTTCAGAGGTCAAACACGTACGCCGGAGAGGCAGCGCGTGCGCATGGAACTTACATTTTTTTTGAAGGGTTCTCCGGGAGGGTAAGTCTCCAGAAGTTACACATATAAAAAGCAGGTGCAAGGCCTGCTTTTAACAAGGTAAGTGGTGAATTAATTAAAATGAAAGCATTTTTTCCACAGGTTATTATTTTTAAATACTTTAAAGAAAGGTAAGTTTATTTTTAGCCCCGTTAGAAAATGCTATTAATTTTTTCAAAAATTTAAATTGTTTATAATAGTTATTTTATGTAATTTATGTTATTTTAAAAATGTGATGTTTTTTTAAAAATGTATTTGAAGTTTTAGTGATGTTTTGGGGCTTATAGTATTTATAGTTTTGACAGCTCTTCCTGTCAATTTTATGAATGGGCATTTCCCTGCTACCATTGGCTCTCCATGGCCCACGTGATCCCAGGGGACGCATCGAACTAACTGCGCCCCTGGGATACGCAAGCACTGCGCGCCGGCAGTTGGAGCAGGCCCAGGATCGGAAACCCACGCGGGCCCACAGCTCAACGGCCCGGCGCGCAAGGTAAGTGCAGGTCGGAGGCTTGCACCCGCGGGATGCCTCCGACCTGAATTTCTGGGCCATTAATGCAAATAGGCTACATTTTCAGAGAAAAACACTAGAAAAGCTAAAAAAAAATCCAGCTTTCATAACATTGATAAACGTATACAATTTTGCTCATAACATTTATGATTGTGATCTTGTGAGGTACTGCATAATATAGAAAATTATGAGGACAGGTTGCATAAATTTGGCCTGTAGTCCTTGAGTATAGAAGATTGAGGGATGATCTGATTGAGCTGTTTAAAATGTTAAAAGGATTCAATAGGGTTGATACTGAGAAACGATTTCCTCTGATGGGGGAATTACAAACAAGCAAACATAACCTTAAAATTAGTGCTAGGCCATTTAAGAGGGAAATCGGCAAGCACTTTCTCCACACAAAGGGTGGTAGAAATCTGGAATTCTCTTCCCCCAAAAATGTGTAAGCTGGGACAATTGGAGCTTTCAAGACTGAGATTGAAAGATTTTTGTTAGGTAAGGGTATCAAGGCGTATGGAGCTATGGCATGTAAATGGAATTGAGGTACAGAACAGCCATAATCTAATCTCTAATGCTTCTAGCATTCAGGTATATACATATTAATGTTGATAATCTTTCTTTCGTATCCCAGAGTGACTGCCTTTCCCTAGTCTCTGGTTCATCTATTTCTATTTAAGTTTCAGAGCCCATGCTAATAAAGGCAAGCATTCTGTATGCCTTCTTAACCACCTTATCTACTTGGCCTGCAACCTTCAGGGATCTGTGGACATGCAGTTCAAGGTCCCTTTGTTCCTCTACACTACTCAGTATCCTACCATTTAATGTGTATTCCCTTTCCTTGTTAGCCCTTCCCAAATGCATTACCTCACACTTCTCCGGATTGAATTCCATTTGCCACTGTTCTGCCCACCTGACCAATTTATTGATATCTTCCTGCAGTCTACAGCTTCCTTCTTCAGTATCAACCATACAGCTAATTTTAGTATCATCTGCAAACTTCTTAATCATACCCCCTATATACCACGGCTACTTATTAGCCATCCCAAATCCTACCCGTGTAACACTATACCCCAACAGCCTATACCCCCAAAATTCTAAATACTTTCCTCCCCTAACTGTACCACAGGGCTGGATTTTCCCTGCGGAGGCGGGATGGCAGCAGGAGAGCTGGTTGGCGGGTTCCGGTCCCGCTCCCGTCTGCAGCTGCTCTCTGAAAATGATTTTCCGTAGATTGGCCTTGTTAAGCTTGCCCTGTGGGGTTCCTGGCCAATTATGGGAACTAGATGTAATATCTCCAAGTTTGCAGATGACACAAAGCTGGATGGGCATGTGTGCTGTGAGGAGGATGCAGAGAAACTCCAGTATGATTTGGACAGGTTGGGTGATTGGGCAGATGCATGACAGATGCAGTATAATGTGGATAAATGCGAGGTTATCCACTTTGGTGGCAAAAACAGGAAGGCAGATTATTATCTGAACGGCAATAGATTTGGAAAAGGGGAAGTGCAACGAGACCTGGGTGTCCTTGTGCACCAGTCGCTGAAGGTAAGCATGCAGGTGCAGCAGGCGGTTAAGAAGGCAAATGGTATGTTGGCCTTCATAGCGAGAGGATTCGAGTACAGGAGCAAGGATGTCTTGCTGCAGTTGTACAAGGCCTTGGTGAGACCACACCTTGAGTATTGTGTGCAGTTTTGGTCGTCTTATCTGAGGAAGGATGTTCTTGCCATGGAGGGAGTGCAGCGAAGATTCACCAGACTGATACCTGGGATGGCAGGAATGACGTATGAAGAGAGATTGGGTCGATTGGAATTGTATTCGCTAGAGTTTAGAAGAATGAGAGAGGATCTCATTGAAACTTATAAAATTCTAACAGGACTAGACAGACTAGATGCAGGAAGGATGTTCCCGATGGTGGGGGAGTCCAGAACCAGCGGTCACAGTCTAAGGATAAGGGGTAAGCCATTTAGGACTGAGATGAGGAGGAATTTCATCACCCAGAGAGTGGTGAACCTGTGGAATTCTCTAGCACAGAAGGCAGTTGAGGCCAATTCATTAAATATATTCAAGAAGGAGTTAGATATATTTCTTAAGGCTAAAGGGATCAAGGGATATGGGGAGAAAGCAGGGACAGGGTACTGAATTTGGATGATCAGCTATGATCTCATTAAATGGCAGAACAGGCTTGAGGGGCCGAATGGCCTACTCCTGCTCCTATCTTCTATGTTTCTGTGTTAACAGGAAGCGGGTCTGATGATGTCATTTGATGATGCGTCATCAGCCAGTTTCCTTATAGGGACCATGGCCATATTGATTTTGACAGTTGTGCTGTCAGTGTTCTGCAGCATTGAGGTGCTGTAAACACTGACAAGCACTGCAGAAAGGTGCACGGCTGCACCGAGGCTCTCGCATGACTCCCTCCATATGCACGCAGGAAGATTCTCTTCCCTTCCCATGGGCGGAAGAGACCTCCCCAGGAGATCAACGCAGTCTGGCTGCACATTGCACAGGAGGACACATGCAGGGATGTCATCAGGAGTCCCTGGCTGCAGTGGCGCAAACCTTTAAATGATCTCAGTAGATCTCAAAATGTTACTGCAAAGCCACACTCAAACTCATCCTGCTGTGCCACTCTTCACATCCCCATCACTCTGGCTTCCATACCCTACTCCTGCACATCCTTACTCACACCAACTTACCTTGCAACTCCACCCATCTCTATCTACGTTATCACTTCCCCATCTCACTAGCCACCCCTCATCCTACTGCAAGCATACCAACTAAAACACACAAGGGTAGGCACCTGAGAGGTTTAGTCAATGTTCATGTGAAGTTTCTGGTAATGTGTTGTCATACGTTGAAATCTATACTTTCAACACTTTACCTTATTGGACAGATCTGTGTGCACCTTGAGAAGTGTCTTAGTGAGTTCCAGTGAATGTTGCGACATAACTCCCCCCCCCTCCCGCTATTGTGATGAGTGTTAAAAGAATGACTTGTACATTAAAGGGATGCTTCACGGTGTTGGTGTGGGATGGTGTCAACCTAGTGCATCATGTGGCAGCCAGGGTCTACAGCGTCAAGTGAAGTAAATCTGGCCATGGTGATGCCATCGCTGGCCTCCCGGGCAGCAATGTTGTCAGGGGCTGATGCCCTGTGTCCTGTGCAGCATCAGGTGATGGCGGAGAAGGTTGGTGATGTTGTTGGTGATGTTGGTGTGCCTGGTGATGTTGGTGTTGGGGCTGATTATGGACGGATTCGGAGGACCAAGGTGTGATTTTTTTCAAGGGCACCAATGTTGCTGGAATAGATGGCAGCTGAAGTTGAGATGACAGAAGCGATCTGTCAATGGTGAGAGAGGATGTTCCAATGAGGTGCCAATAGATATACAGTTGGCTCTAAACACTTGCAAGCTAAAGAAATCTCTATATGTCTTACAAATGCAGTAACCAACAGTTTCTGAGCTCTAAAACTGAACAGCTGCAACATGGTTTTCTTTATACCACTTCTGCAGCTGTCAGGTTATCAGATAAATCAAAGCAGACTCAACTCATGACAGGGTGAGCTGGCGTGTTCCCCGAGCAGCGGGTAACCCGTGGGGGAGCACGTCAAATTACAAGGTAGGCTCAAAATAGCATTAAATTGGCTGTTAACAAGCCATTTAATGATTTAAATTGTCTCCCCTGCCGCTTGGTGTTGGGTCAGTTCTGTGCAGACAGGCCCGACAGCTGGGAGACTCGCATCGAGGCGGGTTGACAGCAGGTTTCCTACCCACTGTTAATCTTTGCTATTTTGACAGCAGACCCGCCTCTGAGCGCCGGCAAAATTTAGCCCACACTGTCTCCCACATGGACACAAAACCAACGTATCCTCCCAAACACCCCCTGCTATCACTTACCATTGTCAATACCACAACACATCCACTTACTTAAAAAAGCCCATATTCTCCAACTTATCACCAACGTGATAGGAGATACTCTAGTGTGCGTCAATCACACTTCAGGCATCATAGTTAACCTGCAGCTTTGATCTGGCGGTGACGACTTCCAAATCCTGAATTTAGATCGTGCAGTTAATTATAGGGCTTTTATGTTTGTGATGATTCTATTGAACATGGAACACTGATATGCCTGCAGGATTGTAACTTTAAATATAAAGTAAAATTAAATTTACATTTCCAGAAGTCTATTTTTTTGATGCAGATTCCCAATGAAGAATTGCTAAAACAATCTAACCAAATACAGCTCTGCTAATGGCTCAGTTGGTGAGTGCAAAGCTGCCTGTGGAACTGAGCTATATAGACTAGGAATCTCTTGGGCTCAAGCTCCCAGTCTATGTTGAGCTATCTGATCTCAGCTGGGGCGTCCATAACAGAACTACAACTGATCTCAGTGAAGGGTGCCAGAAAATTGGAGGCAACCAAAAGAAAACTAACTATGTGGACAAGAGTCACAATCAATGAATACCTTATAAGCCTAGGAATTACTGTTGCTGATATTTGTGGATGAATGCTTAGCCCGCTTAGATGATACTCCTCTGCCTACCATTTTAATGGAAGGTAATACCTCTATTAAAATGATGGCTGCTGTGAACATGCTAAGCATTTCTCTGCTAATATTGGCAACATTAGTTTCTGGCTTTCATTTCATGAATCTGTCTCTTTCTGACTATTTGGTGATTAACTCAGTGTACACATTGTCAACATATATACCCACCAGAATGAGTCCGCAGATGACCGGAGAGTGCATCTCGACGGCGGCAAGCGTAGTTGCAAAGATGGCACTTGAATGGCTTCTCACCAGAGTGCAATTTAATGTGGCGAAGTAGATTGCCTTTCTGAGTAAAAGATGCACCGCACTGACTGCATTGGAAGGGGCGCTCCCCTGCAAGACAGATTATATTTGTTAGCAAAAAAAAGCTAAATATATTAAGTGTGGAATTTCAGAAAAAGATGTATCTTTGCTACTGTTCTGTAATTCCTGCCAGCTGCAGGTTTGATATAACATGAGGCATTCAGACTAAACCTGCCAGTTTCTCAACGCTTCAGTGGCTGGGTCAATTTGATCTGAAAAATCTAATTTTTTTTAAAATCAAAATGGCACATCACAATGAAGATTCAAACTCATTTAAATAGAGTGCCTGCATCATTGTGTGTTAAGAGCTACTCTTCCTGATCAGCAGTTTCAGAATAAACAGATTTGATTTCTGAATGTTGTGGCATTTTGTTTTTTAATGTGGCTTTCCCAGTGGTTCTTAAAAAAAATAAGAAATGGCAACGAACAAGAAAAAAAAAGAAAACTTATTAAAAATGCATTTCAGGCTCTCACTTTAATCTCTGCATCACATTCTCATTTTAAATGTGAAGCGTTTTACTATTCCAGTTATGATAATTTTTTTTGGAAATGGCATGCAAAAATGCGGCATAGTAAAATCCAAATGAAAGTGATGAAGGTAAAAAACAGAAAAAAGCGGTGCCTGTTTTTACCAGTGTGGCTACGTTTGTGCACCATGAGGACATTTGGGCCAATGCAAATTATTCCACAGATATCACACTTCAGCTTGCCATTTGGAAGTCGAATGCCACCAACTCCAGAAAATGCTTTGTTGCCTTGGCCATTGTGTGGTCCATTCAATTTAGTCCCAGAAGTATCAATCATACGCAAGTCTTCAGCGCACTCTTCACCATTTGTGTCACAGGTTCTCCCATTCTCTTCATCACTCGGAGTTTCTACTTTAATAGAATTTGCTGGAAGAAAATAGAACACAAAATATAACAGATGTAGACAACATGGTCACTAAAATATTGACATTATATATACACATGAGGGGAGGAGGAGGAGGAAACGTAACTTTTTTTATATATAGAAGTCAGAGAGCGAGGATATGTTTGTGCGTCAGACAACAGGACACTAAAACAGAACAGGGCTCACTTAGGAACATAGGAACAGGAGTAGGCCATTCAGCCCCTCGAGCCTGTTCCACCATTCAATAAGGTATTGGCTGATCTGTGACCTAACTCCATATACCCGCCGTTGCCACATTTTCTTAATTTGGTTAACAAAAATCTATCAATCTCAGATTTAAAATTAACAATTGATCTAGGATCAACCGCCGTTTGCAGAAGAAAGTTCCAACACAAGAAAACACAACATTCTGCCTGCAACTGTGAGAGTTTAGGATCAGTCGGTACAAATTTAAGATTCTTTGTTACATGTGGCATTTCCATTAACTAGTTCTGTCGGTGCACATTATCTGGACACTAATGTGGTTGGAATTTCAAAAAGTAAATATAATAGCATACATTTTTACGCCAACATTTGAATTTTGAAATTCTGCCACATTAATATCTCTTGGATAATACAAAGGGACAGGAATAATTAATGATAAAAATGTAACATATAACAGAGAAGACACATTTGTGTGCTCTAACTCCAGAATGTACTAAAACTGCACTTAAACACATTGTGAAATGTTATAACCAGATCTAATCAGCCTCTGATTCTGCTGCATGTTACGTGTAGTATCCCTCTGAAGTGTAAGCAGAATATTTGCTCAAAGGCTTTGGCCTAGAAATTGGGTATAGCCCCGCCAGCACGTTTGCGCCGAAAATTTTGCGCCCGCCGCGGAGCCAGTTGTGCCCGCCCCATATTCACTTTCAGCGCCCCAAAGCGGAACCGGGCGCTGGTACAGGGTGTGTCTGCCCCGCTTGGGGCGCTGAAAGTGAATTTCAGCGCTCCCGGTCCCGCTGCGCCACCCGATGCGGTGCGGCAGGCTGCTGTACTGCAGGCCTCCCCCTTCTCTTAAGGGGGAGGTGCCTGCAATGGCCGGAGCCCCGATTGCAAGTGCCGGCAAAAGAGCCCGGCACAACGGAGAAGTGCCGGGCTCCACGGAAACCAGCCGGCAATGCCGCGGGGGGGTGGGGGGGGGGGGTGGAGGAGGCCGGGGAAGGAGGTGCGGGCAGGTGGCCGCCGAAAAAGCGGCTGCCCCGCACCTCCACCTTAACTTGCGCCGCTAAGGCTGCAGTAAGGACCCGGTCTCCCGATGTTGTTAGCGCCCGCCACGGAAGAGGCGGCCGCCAGTGAAGATGGGGATCGGCGTGGTTTCGGGCGGTACCGGGACACTGCGCACACCGATGACGTCATCGGTGCCGGCGCAACGCTACCGGCTAACGCCGATGTTAGGGCCCACCTAATTTCGGGCGCGACGCAACTTCCGGCGCAACCCACTCTTTCGCCCCTAATTGGGCGCAAACGCAACTGAATTTCTAGGCCTTTATTCCTTGCATTATTTTTTATATACCAAACAGGAAACAATTCGGGAGGCAGGACTATCTTCAGAAAGCAATATCAGGTTAAGTACAAAATGGGTAGTGTCAAATAGCTCTGGATGTTTTTCTGAGTTAGGAATAACCACAATTTCATTTCTTCCATAAATTGCAACTATGGCACCTTTAAATCTGTAACGTTTCTAATTTTGTAATCTTCTGTTCTTAGCATGCTCTGCAGCTCCACTTATTCTACGTGAAAAGGGCTGAGTTCAGCTAGTTTTATCTGCAATTCTTCTTGGCATATCTTTCAAAAAGAGTGCCTATGACTCCAGCTTGTTTTAGGTTGATGCCATACTTAATAATAAAATGAATTAATAATGAAAACTTCATTATCAAAAATAATTGAAAATACAGCAGTAATGATTACACTTTGAAACTGGATTACATCAACTCGAGAGCTCTGATGGAAAAATAATGCTTTATAACAGGAAAAAAAGGGGTCTCTTCCGGGCAGCTGCATTTAGCATATTTAAAGATTTTTTTTCCACAATTCGTTCTATCTCCAACTTATGCCATGATATAGAGCACATTGTAAATTTTATAAATGGAAAATAGTTAATAATGCTTTCAAACCATGGTTTTTAGAACCACATTTATAGTATCAGTGAAAGCACATACAGTACTATAGAAGATAGAACGACAAAATTTTTAGTGCCTCAACTTATTAAATCCTGTCATTCTTATGGTTTTGCACAATAGCCTTTCAGCACACTGCTACCTGTTAAAATATTACCATCAGATTGACAGTCTTCAATTTGCATATCCAATCAAATAAATTAAAAACTCAGTTATTATATTATGTTCCACCCAAAATATATAACCTATCTTTCTCCTTTCCAGACTGACTGATCTATTGTGCATTTATAGCATTTTCTGTTTTATGTCACATTTCCGATGTTTAAGGATATCACAAAAATTAATGTGACTGATTGAATAATTTAAATCTAAAAACAGATTCTTCACTGCTAAATGAAGCAAATACAAGTTATAATTACGATTAAAACTGGATGTACAATGGAACCTAAATCAACTGTTTTTCACCACACATAGATAGCAACACGTAACATCCTTCCTGCAACCAAACCTAAAGTGAAACATCATTTTAACAAACTGCTAATACAAACTTCCATTTTTCCTGATTTTGGCTGACGCTTCGTAAATGCAGGCTCAGGAACTCGAACCTCAGGAAAAAAATCCTGATGATGATTTCCACACAACTGTAATAATGATGTTTGACTACAATTTAGTTTAACTTGCATGATAATTTTGATAACGTTTTTTTTTAAGCAATGCCATCATGTCTTACTAGGAACATTTTATTTAGCAGCTGAAAACATCATTCTATGCCACTGAAAGACATTAATCAACTAATGTTAAGTCTCTGCCACACTTTCACATCTGCACATTTGTGTACTAGGGAGGAAATGGCCTCACATGGTGCAGTAATATTAAAGAGGCCATTTCCTTCTTGGTTTTGCAAAGTGGTCACAATAATAGTTTGATTAAAAAGATACTAAGGCTTTTAAAAAATAATCGCACATGTGTATGACCTTAATAGGTCAGAGGTTTGTAAGTTACAAATAATGTGCTAGCTGCCATCTATCTCTACATTGCTCCTCAGTAATGTAATAGATAGTACAGTCATCCTAGCAAGGACTCCATCCCACTCATTTAATTTCCAAAGAGAAAGCTCTGTATCAATAACCCCCCTGATCCCAAAAGAAAAACTCCACAGTTTTCCTCTGTCAACACATCTAGACTAATCAACTCTGGTCAATTTTAGAGGTGTAGGCTAAGCAGCATGGGAATCGCAGTTTCATGGAGTGTTGATAATCTCTCTCCACACGTATTCTAATAATCTTCAATCCTGTTCCCAACCAGATATCTATATGGCTCTTTATTTTGAAGGATTTAATTGGAACAAATACTTATTTTACTCAAAGTCTATCTCCAAAGATAAAACCATTCATATTTTATTAAATCACTCCACAGTGTTGCTTACATGTTATAGGACTTAACGTGTTTCAGCAAGTATTCAGTTTTTTTTAAACAGAGCAAGTGTTCAAAATCTGTAACCTCTCAACTGTATTGAGTGATTTGTGACTATCACTTTATCTTTTGGTGCTTGTTGCTTGAGTTGGAACTATCAAGTACAAATAACAAAACCACTTCAGAATTCTTTGATCAGCCTGACAACTTTTTTTTAGTAAAAATTGCATGTTTAGATTTTTCTGCAATTTATTATCGGGGAATAATATTGTTCACCATAAAATGGATGATTTTTTTGGATGTTCATCAAACATAAAGGCCTGAATTTTGCCGGCGCTAAGAGAACGGGATCAGAGGCGGGTCAGCTATGAAATTTGAAATGATTGACAGCGGGTCGGGAACCTGCCTCCACGCTAGTCTCCCAGGTGTCGGGTCTGTCAGCGCTGAACAGAACCAACACCAAGTGGCGGGGAGGCAATTGACATAATTAAATGCATTGTTAACAGCCAATTAAGTATTATTTTAAGCTTACCTTCAGATATTTAGTGGTCGCCAATGGGTTCCCCACTGCTCAGGGATCAGGTAAGGAGGTTGGGTGTTGTGTCAGTATGGGATGATTTACTAAGTTGACAGTTGCAAATGGTCTATAAAAGCTCCCATTTCATAGGTCTTCACTTTCCAAGGTTAGAAGCTGCTGCTTACTGCATTTGGAAGACAGATTGAGCTTTATGCAGCTAGCAAGTGTTTGGAGCAAACTCTCTGTCCAGTGTCACCTCATTGGAACAACCTCTCTCACCATTGACAGATCGCTTCTGTCATCTCAACCGCACCTACCATCTATTCCATCAGCATCGGTGCCCTTGAAAAAATCTCACCTTGGTCCTCAGAATCCCACCACGATCAGCCCCAACACTAGCATCACCGGGCACACCAGCAGCACCAACATCAACACCAACCTTCTCTGCAACCAACTGATGCTGCACAGGACAGGGGACATCAACACCTGACCACATTGCTGTCCGGGAGACCAGGGATGGCCAGATTTACTTCACTTGACGCTGCACACACTGGCTGACACATGATGTGCCAGGTTGGCACCACCCCACACCAACACCATAAAGCATCCCTACAATGCCCAAGCCATTCCTTTCACACTCATCACCATTGCGGGGGTACCGTTATGTCTCACCATTCACTGCAACTCACTAAGCCACTTCCAAAGATGCACACAAATCTGTCCAAGAACGCAAAGTGTTGAAAGTAAGGGTTTCAATGTTTGACACCACATTAACAGAAACTTCACATGAACATTGGCTAAAACACACAAGTGCCTACCCTTGTGTGTTGTTAGTTGGTATGATTGGACTAGGATGAGGGTGAGTGTGAGGGGTGGCTTGTGAGATGGGGATGTGATAATGTAGATAGAGAGGAATGGGTGGAGGTGCAAGGTAAGTTGGTGTGAATAAGGATGTGCAGAAGTAGGGTAGGGAAGGCAGAGTGATGGGGATTTGATGAGTGGCACAGCAGGATGAGGTTGAGTGTGGCTTGTCAGTTACATTTCGTGATCTGCTGAGATCATTGAAAGGCTTGTGTCACTGCACCCAGGTCCTCCTGACGACACCCCTGCTTGTGTCCTCCTGTATAATGTGCAACCAGGCTACGTTGGTGTCCTGGGGAGGTTTCTTCCGCCACTGGAAGGGAAGAGGACCTCCCTGCATACTGTCACTCCCTCCATAAGCATATGGAGGGAGTCATGGGAGAGCCTGGGTGCAGCCGTGTACCTCTGTGCAGTGATTGTCAGTGTTTGCAGCACCTCAATGCTGTAGAACACTGACAGCACAACTGTCACAATTAATTTGGACATGGCCCCATTAAGGAAACTGGCTGTTGACGCGTCATCAAATGACGTCATCAGACCCGCTTCCTTTTAATTGGCCGGGAACCTCGCTGGATGGGCTTGACAAGCCCAATCATCGTAAAATCACTTCAACAGAGCAAGCTGGAGCAGGCAGCGGGCTGGGACCGCACTCCCGACCCCGGCTGCCCTGGACCCGCCTCGGAAGGCGAAATCGCAGCCAAAGTTTTTTTTAAGCTATGATTTATTTTCTTTCTCATCAAAAATAAACACATTGAAACACACAGAACTCTACTGTAATAAGTGGTCAACCAAACTGATGATCAGTTTTTGAGTGGTTAGCCAGTTACATATTACATGAGAATCTATATATAATTAGTAAATGTAAAAGTGGGCTCAGCAGAGGTCACCCGAGACTGTTAATAAACTGACAGCCGCTATTCCCTGTTTGCAGTATAGTGAGACTGGCTGGTTGGCTATGGAGTTACCACAGTGAAATGTCCTATGGCTCAGAGTTGGCACAGGGAGAATTAGTGCAACACAAAAAGAATAACTTACAAACTGATTGCCAAATATAACATGCATTGGTAGGCAACAATTATGCTTTGAAAGGATGTTATAGAAATCATGGGTTGTGCCAATCATCCAGGATAGAATTTGTGCATTCAGGTTCTTGTTGGGAACCTGAGCGCGAGCGACGGCAGCGGAAGTGGCTTAAAAAAAAAGGAGTGACGTCACAGGACAGCAGGAGGCGGAGTATAAATTGAGCAGGCGGCCCAGAGAGAGCGCAGACTGGAGCAGCAGTGGCAGCGAAGAGGCAGAGGACTGCCAGCGAAAACAACAACAACAAAAGCAACAACTGCAAAACAGCTAAAGTGACGTCACAAACAGGGAACGAGCTGATTGGCAGGGGGATGGGCACCAGTATGTAACATTAGAGAGGGGAAATAAAGTGCTCAAAGGATTGGGAGAGGCAGAGAGCACTAAAGTAAGAAATAGTAAGGTATTAGGTGGGGTCAAACTAAGAGAGAATACAGGATGTTCTAAGATGGGTTTACAGTGTATGTATGTGAACGCACAAAGTGTAGTAAACAAGGTCAGTGAGCTGCAGGCACAAATAGCCACATGGGAATATGATGCTGTGGCAATAACTGAGACTTGGCTCAAAAATGGGCAGGATTGGGTATTAAATATTCCTGGTTATAAGATGTTCAGGAAAGATAGGGAAGGAAAGATAGGAGGTGGGGTGGCAGTATTGGTCAAGGAGAGTGTCCTGGAGGAGTCAAGGACAGAATCTATATGGTTAGAATTAAGAAATAATAGAGATGCCATTACACTACTAGGTGTATTCTATAGGCCACCAAATAGTGGGAAAGATATGAAGGAGCAAACTTGCAGAGAAATTACAGAGAGGTGCAAGAACTATAGAGTAGTAGTAATGGGGGACTTCAATTATCCTAATATAGACTGGGATCGTAACAGTGTTAAGGGCAGAGAAGGGGAAGAATTTCTGAAGTGTGTTCAGGAGAACCTTCTTGATCAGTATGTTTCTGGCCCAACGAGGGAGGAGGCATTGCTGGATCTGGTTCTGGGGAATGAGTTAGGTCAAGTGGAGCAAGTGTCAGTAGGTGAACATTTAGGGAACAGTGATCACAGTATCATAAGGTTTAGATTAGCTATGGAAAAGGACAGGGAGTAATCTGGAGTAAAAATGTTTAACTGGGTGAAGGCCAATTTCAGTAGGATGAGAATGGAACTGGCCCGGGTAAATTGAAATCAAAGATTGGCAGGCAAAACTGTAATGGAACAATGGGCTGCCTTTAAAGAGGAAATAGATCAGGTACAGTTGAGGTACATTCCCACTAGGGGGAAAGCAGGGCAACTAACGTCAGGACTCCCTGGATGACGAAAGAGATAGAGAATATGATGAAGCAGAAAAAGAGCGCGTATGACAGATGTCAGGTTGCAAATACATCTGAGAATCAGGCTATATATGGAAAGGTCAGAGGATAAGTGAAAAAGAAAATAAGAGGGACAAAGACAGGGTATGAGAATAGAATGGCAGCCAACATAAAAGGTAATCCAAAAATCTTCTATAGGCATATAAATAATAAAAGGGCCATAAGAGGAGGGGTGGGGCCGAATAGGGACCAAAAAGGAGACCTACGCATAGAGGCAGAGGGTATGGCTGAGGTACCAAACGATTACTTTGCATCTGTATTCACCAAGGAAGAGGATGCTGCCATAGACATAGTAAAGGAGGAGGTAGTGGAGATATTTGATAGGATAAAAATTGATAAAATAGGTATTAGAAAGGTTGGCTGTACTAAAGTAGATAAATCACCAGGGGCGGATGGGATGCATCCTAGGATGCTGAGGGAATTGAGGGAGGAAATCGCGGAGGTACTGGCCAAAATATGCCAATCCTCCTTAGAAACAGGGGTGGTGCCAGAGGACTGGAGAATTGCAAACGTTACACCATTGTTCAAAAAAGGGTGTAAGGATAAACCCAGCAACTACAGGCCAGTCAGTTTGACCTCAGTAGTGGGAAAACTTTTAGAAACAATAATCAGGGATAAAATTAACAGACACTTGGACAAGTGTGGATTAATTAAGGAATGTCAGCACGGATTTGTTAAAGGCAAATCGTGTTTAACTAACTTGATCGAGTTCTTTGATGAGGAAACAGGGAAGTTTGATGAGGGTAATGCAGTTGACGTAGTGTACATCGATTTCCAAAAGGCATTCGACAAAGTGCCACATAATAGGCTTGGCAGCAAAGTTGAAGCCAGTGGCAGCATGGATACGGAATTGGCTAAGTGATAGGAAACAGAGAATAGTGGTGAACGGTTGTTTTTCGGACTGGAGAAAGGTATAGGCCTAGAAATTCAGTTTGGGGTGGCCAGCTCGCTCGCGCCCAGAAAGTACCGCTGCGCGTGGAGCCACTTGCGCCCGCCGGAAATTCAGTTTCAGCGCCCCAACTCGAAGACGGCCGCTATTCAAGGGTTTCGGCGCCCCCGCTTGGGGCGCTGAAACTGAATATCGGCGCGCTAGGTGCCGCAGCGCCACCCGCTGCGGTGCGGCAGGCTGCGGTACTGCAGGCCTTCCTCCCTCTCTTAAGGGGGAGGTGCCTGCAACAGCGAGATCGCCGCTCGCTAGTGCCGGCAAATGAGCCCGGCACCACGGAGAAGTGCCGGGCTCCCGGAAAACAGCCGGCAATGCCGCGGGTGGGGGGGGGGGGGGGGGTGGAGGAGGCCGGGGAAGGAGGTGCGGGCAGGCGGCCGCCGAAAAAGCGGCCGACCGCACCTCCGCCTTAACTCGCCCCACTAACGCTACAGGACGGCCCCGTTTTCTGATCGCTGTTTACGGCCGCTGCGGAAGAGGCGGCCGCAACTAAATATGGCGGTCGGGCCAGTAGCGGGGCGGTAGCGGGGCACTGCGCACACCGATGACGTCATCGGTGGCGGCGCAGCGCTACTGGCTAACGCCGCCATTACCGCAGCGCTGAATATCGGCGAAAGCTCAGCAAGTGGCGCAAAAGCCCTCTTTGGGCGAAAACTGGGCGCAAAGCCTACTGAATTTCTAGCCCATACACTGGTGTTCCCCAGGGGTCAGTTCGAGGACCACTGCTTTTCTTGATATATATTAATGACTTGTATGTGGGTGTACAGGGCACAATTTCAAAATCTGCAGATGACACAAAACTTGGAAGTATAGTGAACAGTGAGAGACTTCAAGAAGACATAGACAGGCTGGTGAAATGGGCGGGCAGACACGTGGCAGATGAAATTTAATGCAGAAAAGTGTGAAGTGATACATTTTGGTAGAAAGAATGAGAGGACATATAAACTAAATGGTACAATCCTGAAGGGGGTGCACGAACAGAGAGACCTGGGGGTATATGTACACAAATCGTTGAAGGTGGCAGGGCAGGTTGGGAAAGCAGTTAAAAAGGCTTACAAGATCCTGGGCTTCATAAATAGAGGTATAGAATACAAAAGTGTGGCAATTATGATGAACCTGTATAAAACATTGGTTCGGCCCCAACTGGAGTACTGTGTCCAATTCTGGACACCACACTTTAGGAAGGATGTGAAGGCCTTAAGAGAGTGTGCAGAAAAGATTTACGAGAATGATAGGTTTTATCCATGATAAGAGTAGGTTTACCAATATTTCCTAAATCAAGACGACATTGGAATTTCACCAAAATATAATTTTATCAAGTATTTGACAAAAACGTTCTGATATCATGGCTGCATAATCTGACAGTACTGTATCTGCAAAGGGCCAGTCTCAAGTGCTAAGTATCGGCAGTCATAAGAAAATTGTACTACATTACAGTTCAGGGTATATTACATACTGATATACCGGGGGACAAATGTGTATTGAATTATAATTTCTTAAGTAGATTGAAATTTGGGATTTGGGGAAATTAGTTGGAGACTTAACAGGTATGACAACAATTTATCTTCAAGCTAATTTACAAATTTTTTAAATTTAATCTAAAAATAAAGGCTAAATATTCCTGGGTCCCCGATGGTGGATGGTTGAAACTTCTGCCTGCTGAGATCGAAGGATGCTGACCCTAACAGAAACCCCAGGGTCAACGGCTTTGTCTGCGAGTCCTGCCAGCAGCAGTGCAGATACTTTGTGGTGGTGCTTGGGGTGGGGAGGGGGGGGGGGCGGTAGGCGGAGGAAACCTGGAAATTTGGAAAGGAGAAAGGGAGCAACTTATTTAAAGTACTCACTCAATGGTAATAGGGAATGCAGTGACAGCTACAAGAGGAGGGAAAAGATGAGCACTGTATTTATCGGAGTCGGATTTTTAAGATTGCTGTCAGAAATCAAAAGAGGGATGCTTTTGTTGGAATGGCTGGGGAAAATTCCAGAGTAACCCATGAACTTTGCTTTGATATGGGTGGGGGGTGGAGGGGGTGGGCAACAAGTGGAGGATCTCACCACACCCTCCCTCTGTAACTTCTTTTAACGGTACAAATGGGTGGAATCCTGGTGGAACTGGATTCTATCTTATTTTCTGGTCCTCCGACCAAAGATCTACCTCACTTATTCTTTGGCTGGGACTAGAAATTCAAGGTCTTTGTCGGTAACTTTACACAGCATAAAATATGCTCCATTTCCACGTACACACTGAATGCACAGCTCACGAGTTACAAAGTCACAAGTAGTAAACACAAAAACAAAATTAGATCCTGTCCCTCGATTTACTTTTTTGACTTATCCGACATAAATAAAACCTTCATAACTCAAAAAAGATTATTTTTATTTTTACAATTTTTTTGTGTTGCAGAATCCAAGACTGTTTTAAGCAGTAGATGGTAAATAAATGCTGGGAACATCACTGTAATGTATCATTTGCAAGGAAAGTTCAGAACAGGAGTGGAATGGAGTGCTTTTTTTCAGTAGGCGCAAGGAAATCTTGTGGTATGTGTGTCTGTGGGAACAAAGGGAACTGTGCCATATGTTTGTGTGTGATTCTGTGGGAATGAGGAAGCTGAGGAGATGTATATGTCTGTGGGAATGAGGGAGCTGTGTTAACTGTGTGTGCCATTTGCACATTAGTTACTGACTGATTTGATGATAGTATTAATTAGTTGAGTAGAATCACAAGGACGTCATGGTGCCTCACAGTGTTTATATTGAGGTACAGTTCAGAATTCTATAGTGTTTGTCAGTCTCCTGGACGGTGAGAAAAAAACAGCAACAGCTTTTCCGTGGTATTGTACAAATACAATTAGGAATCTCACAATTCCATTAGTATTCCCTCACATGTATGTAAATAAGTCTACCATGGCTACAGTTCATAAATCTCCACCATGATGATGGGCTCATAATGGCAGCTGTTGCATTATGTGACTGAATGAAGGAATACAATAGTTCAAATAATAAACCTTAGGATTAGCAAATTGTTGTAAGGACTAATTTTTGCTGCTGTGAGACTGCAAAAATGACACAGACACTATACAAGTCATAAATCAATCAATTACTACAAAATCAAACCCAATGAAGAGAAAAATGAATAGCTATTCTGCGATAGTTATCAATGGTGACAATTTTATGGAAGCCTGATGCTATTGCAACAAGAACTGGGAGCACAGATCCAAAAATATTGATTTACAATTTAGCACCCTCAGAGGGGCCCCAGAACTGAAAAGGATAGGGAACTGAAATTTCACTCTGCAGCAAAATGTTCTTGAAAGGTTGGGAATGTTGGTGCAATGTATTAATATGGCACACTCTGTTACTGATGTAGGAATAGTAGGCAGACCAACTTGGCAGGAAAAGTGTTTTAATAATCATTGAAATCTTTCATTGGAATTAACAAAAAAAACCAAGCAGTCAAAGAAAGGAAAGAGTCATAGAACAGTGGATCTTACAGATTAAAGATTCATAGACTGAAATGCTCCAGCTTGCCATTGTACAAGGAATAAAGTAGTTTTGGTATTAGTCACTGTACAGAGCTTCCCCAGCCATTGGGTAAATTATCAGAGCCAAAGTAAATCATTTTTTGGGAAAACAAATTGAAATAACTCAGCACACATAAACAGCAGTGACTTATACACACACGCCACAAAGCACACACACAACACAACACACACCTATCTGTCTGCGCAAGCACTGCAGGTGTATAGCTTTGGGGGAGGGAACGATAATGTTAAGTGTGTTAGCTGTTAGTTTCAGGCTTAAACAAACTGGCATTATGGCATAGGTCCTGGTGCTTCATACAATGCAGAAGTAGGAGACCAAGTACAGTACAGTACTACCTACTTGCAGTGTCATGACAACATATTTGTATGCATGCTCAGCACGAGAGCACATTTTGCAATTTGGCACTTCTGGTGTTGAGCTTCGAGTGACATGAACACATATCAGGAATTTAGCTGCCGAAGTCAGTGCATCTGATTTATGGCTGTGCAAATTTCTGATCATTAATTTTGATATGTTAAATCATAAAATGTATGCTATGATTTCCCCATGACCTATCAATAGAGGCTATACTCCTATAGCGGGGAGGATACAGATCGAAGAAGAATTATGTTTTCAATTGCTATTTCTGTGACTTGGAGATCAAAATACTGTACTTAGAAATTGAATTTCTGAAACTTCTGTGAATCAATTTTTTGGGGAATTTGCCAATAAACAATTTGACACTTCATCAAAGTGTCAGTAAAGTTTTAATTCTAAAACATCTATACTGTGCCAGTTACACCCCTAGTTTAATTTATTGCAGCACTGTTCCTGGATATTGGCCTGTGCTTTGCATTAGAGGAAACTGTAACTGGTCTATTCTAGAATCTGAATTCAGTCAGGTATAAGATCAGAATATCCTCTAAGCAGAACTCACAGCTTAGGTCAGCAGCAAACATGCAATGGAAACCAAAGTCGAAGGCAACCATTCTCACTTCCAAAGGCCCTCCACTTTTGACTATGTATATAAACATATATAAGTGGTACTGCAAATGAAGACAGAGAGTCGAAAGAAACCTGCTTGCTGCCAGGCTGAGCAGCTGAAGAACTCCTGCTCACTATTGTATGGGGACTGAAGCAGTTTCAGCATCACTCACTTGTACAAAACTTCCCCAGCCTTTGGGGAAGTTATGGGAGCCAAAGTAAATTATATTTTAAGCTTTTCCAAAAAAAAACCTGTGTGTGTAAACCACTTTTGCATGAGTGCATGCAGTTATTTTAAAATCATTCATTTAAAAAATGACTTCCTTTGGCTTTTTAAAAAATTCATTCTCAGGATGTGGGCGTTGCTGGCAAGGCCGGCATTTATTCCCCATCCCGAGGTGGTGTGATCAACTGAGTGGATTACGAAAACACTTCTGAGGGCAATTAAGATTCAACCACATTGGTGTGGGACTGGAGTCACATATAGGCCAGAGCGGGTAAGGGTGCCAAATTTCCTTCCCTAAAAGGACATTAGTAAATCGGTTGGGGTTTTACGACAATCCAACAACATTATGGCCACTTTTACAAATATAATTGATAACTTACATTTGGCTAGTGAACTATGTATAAATGTGTGATGCTGAAACAACTTCACCCTCTGTTCAAGGACAAGTTGGAGCATTTCAATCTACTAGCTTGGTGGTGGCAAAGTTTTTGACATCGCTTTCAGCCAGCTGCTGTTAAAATAACCTTGGAATGTAAATATGGGGGCTTTAAGGGAGGGGCACGGGAAGTCAGATCAGCAGAACCATGTCTTGAAGGTTCTGCAATATAAAATGGGATGATAATTCAGTTCCCATTATATCTTGGTCCACACACAACATAACTGATAACTTGGCACAATCAGCAAGGCCATAAAAGTATAAACAAAGGTCTCATTATCCCGGAGTACTGAGGTCAGTTGTAGTGCTCCTCATACTGTCCCAGCTGTGATCAACTAAATCAGCACCAACCTGGGATCTTCCTTGTCTGTATGGCTCAGCTACTCATTGAATGAACCTGCTGAGCCATTGGAGGAACCACAGATAAAGATCATTTGAGTTTACTGTAAATGCTGGATATGAATTAAATCTGAAATGGATTTCAAGGATTTCAATTAAACCCAAGTGAAAGCTTCGCACATCCACCTAACAAAAAAAATATATTTTCTGCGAGGATTTGGTCTCTGATGTTTTTAAACACTATATTGGCAAATTATATGAAATGTAACAAGATACAGTGATCAAATTAACATTTGCTCGCCTTTTTAGGGACTAACTCCTGAAAAAGACATTTCAATTGTGACCAAAATGGTAGCATCTGAATCTGAAATCAGGTTAATTTATATCTTGCACATAAATATTTCAAAGTAAAAATAATGAACAATTGCAACATTCTGCAGCAAATGTTACAAATGCATGCTATAACTATGCATATGCCTATTGTAATAAAGAGGCAGCTGCAGCCTTTACTTCCCAATAGAAAGTGAGGCGAAGTCATTACTCTGGATCTCATATCTTTGTATAAACAGGTCTTGAGGGTAGAATTTCTTATCAGCAAAGCTCACGTATAAAAACTCAACATGCTCACACTATATTCTTGATTGTGCCATTTTACGCAGGTGTTTATCTGGGTTACTAGCTGCATAAAAGTAGTGCACATAAGACCATTGTACAAGTGTTAAGTGTTGGCAAATTAACTTTGCCAATTGGAAGTTCTGCCCTATGGCGTCTAACAATCACCTAAAGCATAGTGGCCCAGAAATTCGGGTCGGGGGCTTCCCGCGGGTATAAGCCCCCGACCTGCACTTACCTTGCGTGCCGGCAGGTGAGCTGTAGGGCCCCGTGGAATTCCACTCTGGGGCCTGGCCCAGCCGCCGGCACGCTGTGCTTGCGTGTCCCAGAGGCGTAGTTAGTGCGATGCATCCCCTGGGATCACGTGAGCCATGGAGGGAAAAGCCCATTCATAAAAGATTGACAGGTAGACCTGTCAAAACTTATAAATACTACGGGCCCAAAATAGCAGTAAACCTTCAAATAATTTTTTTTTTTAAATCACACTTTTTAAATAAACTATAAATTACATTAAATAACTATTTTAAACAATAATTTAAATTTTTGAAAAAAATAATTTTATATTATAACGGGGCTAAAAATAAACTTACCTTGCTTTAAAGTATTTAAAAATAATAAACCTGTGGAAAAAATGTTTTAATTTTAATTAATTGACCACTTACCTTGCAAAAAGCAGGCCTTACGCCTGCTTTTTAAATGTGTAAATCCTGCAGGCTTACCCTCCCGAGAAAACTTGCAAAAAAAACCTAAGTTCAAAGCGCACGCGCTGCCTCTCCTGCGGCGCGTTCGACCTCTGAACCTCTTCGTTCAGAGGATCGGAAGTGCCGGTTTCCCGCGCCTGTGCAGTGCATGCAGGAAACCGGCAATTCCATTCGGCCTACGGGTGAGTACCCCGTGCGTACTCACCCGTGGAGAGCCGAATTTCTGGGCCAATATTGATTATAACTTTTGTTCAAAAAAAATTCAGAAGTTCATCCCCCTTTGCGGAATACACCAGACAGATGAATGATAATCCCAGCTTTGATCCCTGGTCCATACTGTGTTCGTTGACCTCAGTCAAGGGAAGCATGGAGATGTTACCAGGCTCAGGTTCCTACACTTGATCACCATCCAGCAACCTTTGCTGGAAGTGGAAAACTGGATCCAGTGTGATGCTTCCATGGTCATCTAGCCCAACACTTCATATGCAGCCTCACATTTGAGGATTGCACACTTGGGTAAGATGCAAAAGGGCCACTGATTACTGTGGAACTGTGCTCAACTATTACTACAGAAGATTGTGCAGATTTTGGGTGGAGAGAGGGATGTCCATGACTGAGATATAGGGGTAGATTTTCAATTTGCCACTCGGGCATAAAACTGGCATTACGCATCGGTTGCCTGTACAGAATCATAGAAATTTATGACACAGAAGGAGGCCGTTTGGCCCATCGTGTCTGTGCTGGCTGTAAAAGAGCTATCCCACTTTCCAGCACTTGGTCTGTAGCCCTGTAGGTTACAGCACTTCAAGTGCATATCTAAGTACTTTTTAAATCTGATGAGGGTTTCTGCCACTATCACCCCTTCAGGCAGTGAGTTCCAGATCCCCATTACACTCTGGGTGAAAAAAGTTCTCCTCAACTCTCCTCTAATCCTTCTACCAATTACTTTTAGTCTATGCT
Organism: Somniosus microcephalus; assembly: GCF_052327205.1. NCBI lineage: Eukaryota > Metazoa > Chordata > Chondrichthyes > Squaliformes > Somniosidae > Somniosus > Somniosus microcephalus. Next base: position 119,454,675 of record NC_140991.1, read on the forward strand.
CCCTGGTTATTGACCTCCCTGTTAAGGGAAATAGGTCGTTCCTATCCACTCTATCTAGGCCCCTCATAATTTTATACACCTCAATTAAGTCTTGCCTTAGCCTCCTCTGGTCCAAAGAAAACAATCCCAGCCTATCCAATCTTTCCTCAGAGCTAAAATTCTCCAGTCCTGGCAACATCCTCATAAATCTCCTCTGTACCCTCTCTAGTGCAATCACATCTTTCCTGTAATGTGGTGTCCAGAACTGTATGCAGTATTCTAGTTGTGGCCTAACTCGTGTTTTATACAGTTCAAGCATAACCTCCCTGCTCTTATATCCTATGCCTTGGCTAATAAAGGAAAGTATCCCGTATGCCTTCTTAACCACCTTATCTACCTGCCCTGCTACCTTCAGGGATCTGTGGATGTGTACTCCAAGGTCTCTCTGTTCCTCTACACTTCTCAGTGTCCTACCATTTATTGTGTATTCCCTGGCCTTGTTAGTCCTCCCCAAAATGCATTACCTCACACTTCTCCAGACTGAATTCCATTTGCCACTTTTCTGCCCACCTGACCAGTCCATTGATATCTTCCTGCTGTCTACAGCTTTCTTCCTCACTATCAACCGCACTACCAATTTTTGTATCCTCTACAAACTTTTTAATCATGCCCCCTACGTTGAAGTCTAAATCATTGATATATACTACAAAAAGCAAGGGACCTAGAACTGAGCCCTGCGGAACCCCACTGGAAACAGCCTTCTAGTCACAAAAACACTTGTCGACCATTACTCTTTGCTTCCTGTCACTGAGAAAATTTTGGATCCAACTTGCCACTTTCCCTTGGATCCCATGGGCTTTTACTTTTCTGACCAATCTGCCATGTGGGACCTTGTCAAAAGCCATTTTAAAATCTATGTGGTCTACATCAAATGCACTACCCTCATCGACCCTCCTTGTTACTCCTCAAAAAATTCAATCAAGTTAGTCAGACATGACCTTCCCTTAACAAATCCATGCTGACTGTCCTTGATTAATCTGTGTCTTTCTAAATGACGATTAATACTGTCCCTCAGAAATTTTTCCAATAATTTGCCCACCACCAAGGTTAGGCTGACTGGCCTGTAATTACTCGGTCTATTCCTTTCTCCGTTTTTAAACAATAGTACAATGTTAGCAGTCCTCCAGTCCTGTGGCACCACACCTGTAGCCAGAGAGGATTGGAAAATAGAAACCACCCATTTTCATATCCATTGATTTCAATGGACCTCAGTCATGGACATTCCACTCTCCTTTTATTATGATTTTCTGCCTTCAGGAAAGGAAGGGTAGAGCATGAGAGTCAAAGAAAATTTAAGAAGAGAATATGTTTCAAAACTATCTTCAAAGTAATAAACTTATTTCATTTTGTGCTGTGATTAGGGGCAAACTTAAATATCGGCCCGTAATTTCCGATCGCTACGGGTGTGTACGAGCTGTGTACACACCCGTAGGGACCTCGCAAGTGCCAGTTTCAGGCATGCGAAGCGCATGCGCTGAAAACCGGCACTTCCGATCTGTCAAGAATCTTGACAGATCGCACACCTGCACTGGAGAAGGGCCTCTGTGGGTGGAGTGTTCCGCTTTCTGTACAACCTTCGCCTGCTGAAATCCCTTAAAAATCTTACGCTTGTTAAAAGCAGGTGTAAGGCTGCTTTTAACAGCATAAGAGTTTAAAAAAAGTAAAAAAAAAAAAATCCACTCATTCATAATTTAAAAATACTTATAAATAATATAATAATAATTCAACTTTATTGTCATTGTACAATGCACAAGTACATGAACAACGAAATGTGATCTTGCAAGCTAAGTTCTTGCAAAAAAGGTAAGTTTATTTTTAGCCCCATAAAAAAAGTTGAATTATCTTTTTCAAAAAATTAAATTGTTTAAAATAATTTAATGTAATTTTAACTAATTTTAAAAACGTGATAATTTTTTTTTTTTAATGTTTTGATGTGTTTTTGGAGTGATCCCCATTCATACATTTGACAGGTCTATGCTGAGAGACCTGTCAAAAGTATGAAGGGGGATTCCCTTCTTCCATTGGTTGAGCTGGCGCACGTGAGCCCAGGGACGCTTGCGAACCGCATGCGCCCCTGGGAATACCTGGGCCTCTGTGCATTTTGTCGTGGAGAGGCCCAGGAGTGGAAGAGTCCGGACCTGCGGAGTCCTCAGGTAAGGGTGTCGATTTTTTCCAGATCAGAGGCCTTCACACGCAGAAATAGGGCCATCATGTTGCTCTATCTTTCAAATATTATGAATAAAGAAAACCAGAATAAAAAGTACAAATTCATATTTTCAATTGGTATTCTCTCTTGTAAGTCCACTGGTGCTAGTTTACCCACTGTGCTTCCTCTCTTAGCAGGGAAAACGCAACAGTCTGGATCATGGGTGGCTGCATAGCCTGCACATGTTGCTGGCAAATCACTAGAGGCAGCCAACAGGAGGTATGCTCAGTCATGTGGGGCCCATCCAGTTTTTCTTGCACTCTATCATGGAATGTTTTATTTAGCAATTCAGATAACAGCTTGTGAAATATGGCCAAAGAGTATAGCCGAGGTCAGTCAAGGCAGGGGCTTAAACTCAAGTTAAACACTTTAGCAGAAGAGCTACTGGACCATCCTTGATATATGGTTTCAATTTATCTCATAAAAGAATATTTATCCCTGGATTAAAAAACTGTACCACTCTTTCAAGCAACGTCAAATATTGTCTATCCAGCACAGCACAGTCTGCATTAAGTACATGGCAGAGATATTTTCCGATTCATTTTCATTGCTATATTCCTTTTAAGTTGATAGGGAACACCCAATTTATAAAAAGGTAGACTTGTCAGTTTGCTTCTGCTAATGGCTACATGTCACTTTTTGTGCAATGCACCTAAAAGTCATTATCTAAATGGAGGTCAAGAATTGTGGCCTCAGTTTTTAAACAGTTGTGATGTTTTAAGGCTATTTGCGACTCTCAGATGTGTCCTAAATTGTCTTTTTCTGTCTCGTTTTCATAATAAATGTGTAATCTCAAGTTTGTAAGATTTTTGGAAAGAAGGCAGTGATGCACCTAATCCTCTTATTTTTCAGCCTCTTTCCATGAATCTTTCCATGGCAGTAATTGTGATTCCCTCTGAACACCTGAAACCTGTTCTAAGACATATCACAATTGCCTTATTTCACACAAAAACTTTATTATCTGAATTTTGGGGAAGAACATAGTGTGTGATGGGGAAAGGGAATATGGGTAGTGTTTTTTAGCTAAACAAGTCAAAACTTTTACATCTTTCCCAGCTAGAACTGCACCTCTCTATATGCCAGAATTTGTCTCCGGGTTACCCATCAACAGATTTGACAGAATTCAAAGTTACTTTAAATATTAAGCAATTTGTGTTACTTCCTGTGAAACTTCCAAAGTTTAAGCAATCTACACTACATCCTGTAGAATTTCCAAAGATGTCACAAGTGTGCTGAAAATAACACATTAGTGACTGTTTAGAAATTTGTCGTAACTATGGGTTCTTTTTGAAAATTAGGCACAAATTTCCAAATTTTGGAATAATTATCCCTTCAGACTTTTGTTTTGTAAATACTACAAAATGCAACCATTGCAATTGAAAGTACAGCCCATTTAAGGGTTTTAAACAAAATAGTTTTAAACTGGACCACCTTGGGCTTTTCAGCCTTGAAAGGAGGCAACTGAGAGGTAACCTAATAGAGGCAAATAAGATAATAAAATGTTAATGAAAAGGTAGATCTTCAAAATAAACTGTGACAGTAAGACATGGGGACAATAGTGAAAGGCAAATTTAGGGCTAATGTTACAAAGTTCTTCACACAAAGAGTGATCAGTATATGGAATTGACTTCTGGGTAGGGTTAGTAGAAACAGAAACTTTGGAGTCATTTAGAAAACAGCTAAATGCTGTGAAGGGGAGGCTATAGAGTTTTATTGTTGGATAAGCCAAGATGGGCCAAATAACCATTGCCATCTAGTTTGTGCAAAGGCTGTGTGGTGCCCTACTGGATACTAGGGTCGTTTACTTTGCTATTGAGGAGCTCTAGCTATTTCCAGTAGTGAGACATATTTTTGAGCTACTGTACATTATTACAAGAATGTTTGCACATTGTGGCCTTTAGGTTACACTCTGAAAATTAACAGACAAAGGCTCAGTGGCCTAGAAATTGGGTATAGCCCCGCCAGCACGTTTGCGCCGAAAATATTGCGCCCGCCGCGGAGCCAGTTGTGCCCGCCCCATATTCACTTTCAGCGCCCCAAAGCGGAACCGGGCGCTGGTACAGGGTGTGTCCGCCCCGCTTGGGGCGCTGAAAGTGAATTTCAGCGCTCCCGGTCCCGCTGCGCCACCCGATGCGGTGCGGCAGGCTGCTGTACTGCAGGCCTCCCCCTTCTCTTAAGGGGGAGGTGCCTGCAACGGCCGGAGCCCCGATTGCAAGTGCCGGCAAAAGAGCCCGGCACAATGGAGAAGTGCCGGGCTCCACAGAAACCAGCCGGCAATGCCGCGGGGGGGAGGGGGGGGGGGTGGAGGAGGCCGGGGAAGGAGGTGTGGGCAGGCGGCCACCGAAAAAGCGGCTGCCCCGCACCTCCACCTTAACTTGCGCCGCTAAGGCTGCAGTAAGGACCCGGTCTCCAGATGTTGTTAGCGCCCGCCACGGAAGAGGCGGCCGCTACTGAAGATGGGGATCGGCGTGGTTTCGGGCGGTACCGGGGCACTGCGCACACCGATGACGTCATCGGTGCCGGCGCAGCGCTACCGGCTAACGCCGATGTTAGGGCCCACCTAATTTCGGGCGCGACGCAACTTCCGGCGCAACCCACTCTTTCGCCCCTAATTGGGCGCAAACGCAACTGAATTTCTAGGCCAGTGTGTTCTTACGAAATTCTTTAGTTTGCTATTTCAATAGAGACATGAATCAATTATTAAAAAAAATAAAACAGATGAATGTGTCTGTTAGAACAGATCAAGAACATGCTAAGCACATGCAATTTCAAGGCCTATGATTCTTCCCAAACTCTGAATTTGGTACTGAAACAAGCTTGAAAGGCAGAAAAATACCATTAATACAAAATGTTTTTATATTATTGAGAATGCATTACATAACCTACAGCAAATAAACACCATTTTGTGTCAATTATAAACAGCTTTTTTTCTGTGAACTACTGTAGATAAGTTTAGAGATAGAATGCTACTTTTTCCTTTCAAAGTATTCAATGCTTAATCACCGCCTGTACCTCCTAATTCTCCACTGGTTTAGTACAAAAGTTAAATGTTTTTGACCCTGTCTCCATAATATAGTCTAATGTAGAAAGCCCAAATAGAACTGCAAAGATACTGAAGAACGTAGAAGCAAACTATTCAATGATACAGTGATCATCTATGCACCAGAAACAGAAAGTATTGAAAACTCCAAACACTATCCAGTAGTCAATATACCGAGGTTTAAAGCTAAAATAACCTGAGGTTAGCAACCTGCTGCCACCAGTTCTTTCTTGTGCACTTAAAAATTCCACTGCCTGAGCTCTGCTGTAGCCACCGTTAGATCCTGCAAGATAATTTAGCTCTCCGGAGAGATGGGGTTGATCTGAGCAGAAGATATGTACTTCTCTGATAAAATCAACTTCCTCTTGCTGTAGATTAGATCAGTAAGCACAGTATCTGAGCTGAAGCCACATAGCAAAGTGTTTCTCCTCTCAAGCAGACTTTGAGTTTATCACTTCTTGTGGCCTTAATCATTCTGTCATAAATAACACACGCTTGTACCTTTTCTGCTCACCACTGACATTTAGCAGCTGACACCTGCACTGCCATTGGTAACGCTTCAGTAACCAATGTATACTCATTAAAACAACATTAATTCTGTAAATAGTACTCCTCAGAAAGAGAGAACACTGTCAGACTTGGCATGTCACATAACACCAATCACAAAAATTAGGTTTCTGCTTCAGATTCATCTTAGAATAGCACTAGTCTCAGTCAAGTCTTCAGCATTTACCCAGCATAAAACTAACAGGATAGCAGTCTGCACAAACACAAAAAATTATCAAGATTACAATGTTGTGGTTTATTTCAAGAATTCTGTGCATCAATATATGTTCTACCATTTTGTAGCTTTCTCTAATTCTACTTTACAGCACACCTACAGAAATCAACTTTGCAAGCTATTTTTTTAAGAGCTGAAAATGCTTTCAATAATCAACTTAATACTTAACGTTGAAGAACATTTTCCATTCAACAAAAGCTTCTCAATGAATTTGTTCCTGGTAAGTTTATAAGCTAAATTCCTTAAAATTAAAAATAATGTCTTATGGTAAAAGCAAAAGCCAAAAATCACTGATCCCAACTGTTGTTTTACTGATACTGAATGCTTCGATTTTAACTTCATGGAGCTGAAAATGGAGCGTGGTGTAAATTGGCCATCCGACCTGAACGTGCCCCATTCTCACCGTGTGCGTTAGATTAAAACCGGGGCAATTTGTTATTAAATTGCCTATAATATAGCATAATGTTGGAATGCAATTAGGTAAATCAGCTCTCCTCTAAATATTGCTGCATTATAATAAGTTATATACTGAAAACATGTTGGTACTTTTTTTAGTTTTTAAAATCAGAAATCCACTATATCTTTAAGTATGATGCATTAAATAAAAACAATGGGACTGCAAAAACTGAAATAATAAATTACACAACTCAACTGGGAAACAAAGATAATAATAATAGATGCCAATTAAATAAACTATGCTCTCTGTCATTTTCAATGATGTTACAGCTGAACTGTATTCAATCTGATACTCAACAGGACAAGGGAAATCAAAGATATCATCTAAGCTTTAAAACAAGGACATTGCTAGTATATAAATGACAAAATAAGGACAACAGTTGAGTAATTTAACTTAAAATAATACAATGTCCAAAAGGCAATGAAACTGACTATCAATGTCATAAAAAGGTTCTCTAATAAACATTGTTTAGCTGCTTCATGATCATCTTATTTTTGTGTAACTTTTTGATTTTTTTCATGTGCACAGAACAAGACAATCCCTTAACAACCAGATTGCTTCACAGCATTTGAAGAGACACCATATTATATAGTGTCTCCAAGCCATGAAACATCAGTGGGGACAGGAATTAAAACATTCTACCAATCTTCCTCCTGTCAAGTTATCAGATGTCAATCCTAGGAGACAGTAGGGAAATTGCCCGGCTTACTTAAAATGACAAAAAGGTATATAATCTACATTATTAAAATAACAATAGCATTGCTGGTTTGAGTGTCAAAACTGTAGGGGAACACCATTTCATTATAATTCTGAGACATTCTATTCTTTATTTATATCTGTTAAAACTTTTAGGATATGCAACAAACAGCAATACACGGTCATTTGGCCCATTCACTCCCAAATACCATGTACAACTACACTGTCATGGCCTCCGCCTGACTTGTTCTAAAATTTCTGAGGAAACCTAGACAAACTTCCAGAGACAACAAACGTTCAAAAAATATGCTTGCCATGCACTGAATAACATTCTACAAGCGTTCCATAACTATTTAATCTTTTCTTATAACTTCAATGTCACTGCCTGACAGGTAATCAACCAACTACTTTTTAAATGGAGCTCGGTAAATTAGTACTAACGAATTCTGATGGAACTAGATTCTACATATCAATTACTTTGAGAATAACTATTCCTACAATAACTAGCTTCACATGATATTTGACTATCTTCAATTTGTGTTATAATTAAAGTCAAAAGAGTTTACATCTGCATCATCCATTCCTTTCATCATTTTAAAGATTTGAATCATGTTGCCTCTCAATCTTCTTTTCTCTGGTGAAAACAAATTCTGTTTCTTCAGTCTATGTTAATTTTCAGGTTTTTTTTCATAGCATCCTTGTCATTCTTTTCTGTATCCTCATCAATGCAGCCACATCTTTATGAAGATGGCCAAAACTGGACACAGAACTTCAAATATGGCCTCACCAATGAGTTACAAATAGTTAAAAATACCCTTATTTGTTTTGTAATAAAATCCCTTGGCCTAGAAATTCAGTTGGGCGCGCCAGCCGTTAGCGCCTTAGGAGGAGTAGATCTCGAGCGCTAGGTGCTTAGCGCCCGGGCGCAGCGCGATCTGCGCCTCGCCCCAACTTCAGTACACATTTAGCGCTGGCGCAAAGTCTTAGCGCGTGCCCTGCTGCGCGCGCAGATCATGACGTCATTTACTAGTGCAACACCCTTTGTGCGCCCCGAACCGGAACTTCACTCGTGCCGGCCCATTGTGCGCCGGGCGGCCCTAACGACTGTGAAGTGGAACGGTACACAGCCGAGGCGGGCCGCAGGGAGCGCTAATTAAAGGGCACTTACCCTGCACTATAAAGGCCAGCCATTTTGCAGCATTCACTCTTGTGCAACGGTTTTTTGGAGAGAGACCAAGGAGGAGAGCTTACTGGTTTGGACCAACACTAGGACAGGTATTTTTGGCTCAGGCCAGAGCTTAGCAATTATCTTTGCCTTCATTGAGAGCTCAGTGTTTGCCAGCATATAATGGGGGCTGCATTGGGTGCCAACGCTGACTTTCAGCCTTATGCCAGAAGGGCTTACAGACGCCGTGAGAGAGTGGCAGCCCTGGCTAGACGCAGAGGGGGCAACAGGCGTCGCCAACTGAGGCCTTACCCACCCAGGGTATACCGCCAGCAGTCCTCCTATCTGACCATGTCTGCCGCGATGTGTGTTAGGAGGCTGCGATTCAGAAGGGAGGTGGTTGCAGACATCTGCCAGCTGCTTCACAGAGATCTGCAGCCACAGCTGATGCGCAGGACGTCTCTGTCGGTGGCAGTGAAGGTGACGGTGGCTCTCAACTTCTATGCCACCGGCTCCTTCCAATCCGCTGCTGGGGACATCGCTAACATCTCCCAGTTCGCCGTGCATTGCTGCATCCGCCAGGTGACCGAAGCCCTTTTCAGAAGGAGACATCAATTCATCTCCTTCCCCATGACCCTGGACAAGCAGCAGCAGCGTGCAGTGGGATTTGCAAGAATAGCGGGCTTCCCCATGGTGCAGGGCGCCATTGACTGCACGCATGTGGCTTTGCGGGCACCTCTGGAGCATGCCGAGGATTACCGCAACCGGAAGGGCTACCATTCCCTCAACGTACAGCTGGTGTGTGACCACAGGAAGCGCATCCTAGCTGTCAATGTCCGCTTTCCAGGCAGCAGCCACGATGCCTTTATCCTGCGACAGACAACTGTGGCTGACATGTTCCAGGCACAGCCTCACCCAAGAGGATGGCTTATCGGAGACAAAGGCTATCCTTTGTGTACCTGGCTCATGACCCCGCTCCGCGCGCCCACGACCCCTGCTGAAGAGGCATACAACGAGAGCCATCAAGCGACTAGGAACATCATAGAACAAACAATCGGTGTCCTCAAGCAACGGTTCCGCTGTCTCGATCGCTCCGGGGGAGCCCTCCAGTATTCGCAGGAGTGAGTCTCCCAATTCGTCGTCGTTTGCTGCATGCTGCACAACCTGGCTATCCGCAGGACTCAGGCACTGCCACCTCACGTTGGACCCCCACCTCAGGAGGAGGAGCAGGAGGAGCATGAGGAGGAGGAGGACGAGGAGTACCAGCCCAGGAGGGAGGCAGAAGGTCCAAGGGCCGCCCGTCGGCGGCTTATTGAACGTCACTTCTAGGCCCCCTGTCAGGGAATGGCTTGTGCCAATGAAAGAACATGATTGCAGCCGCTCCGCAAGCCCTCAGCCGGTTAAGGCAACAAACACTTCAAAGATCAAACATGGACAATGTTAATAAATAAAATGCTTTATTGTACAAACTCAGGGCCCTTCCGACATGAAAACCAAAAACAGACGAAACCCCCAAAAAACACTCAAACACATTACTCGCTCCCACAACCTGGAGAGGATTAACAAAACAGTGCAACTAAAATGGCCGTCATCCTCGGCCTTCGTAAAAAACAAACATCACATCCTCGGCCTTCAAAAAACAAACATCCAATTCACGGCCTCAAAAAACAAACATCCAATTCTCGGCCTCAAAAAACAAACATCCAATTCTCGGCCTCAAAAAACAAACACAACTGGCCACACATTCAACTTTTTGGCCCGCTAGGGCAATGCCTTGGCCATCTTTGTGTGGCCCCTGCCCGCCCTGCTGCTCCTCCTCAAAGTAAGGCCATTGGCTGCTGCAAAGCTGGGGGCAGGCTCCAGAGGGGCACATGTCGTGACGGCAGATGCCCTTGGGGGTCAGCCTAGTTGAGGTCTGGCCGTCGAGCGGGCGGCTGTTGAATGCTGCAGCTGTGGCTGGCCAGCATCAGTCGCTGCAGCAGCTCCTGGCAGCTCCACTGGGGGAGTGGCAGTGGCGGCTGGAGGAATGGGGGCAAGCTGGCGGATGGCAGGCGCTCGCTGGTCACCCGAGACACTGGCACTCGCCCGGGCCAGCACTGCAGCATGCGCACCAATCTGCCGAGGGACAGACCGCTGTGCTGCTGCAGCGCGCCGGGTGCCCTGGCGATGCCTGGCTGACACAGCGAGTGTGGCAGCAGTGAGTGCCCGTGTTGACCTGTTCAGTGACCTCATCAGAGCACCCAGTGACTGCATGGCACCACTGATCAGCTGCCCACTCGCTGCCTGAGCTGCCCCGAATGCCGCCCGACTCGCTGCCTGCTCTGCCCCGAATTCCTTCAAACTGATGGCCTGTGAGGCCCCGACGTCGGTGACACTCCGAGAGAGGGACTCGATGGCCTCAGGCAACCGTGCCACTACCCTCATGAGCTCCGTGTGCCGGCGCTCCGAGTCCGCGGACAAGTCCTCGAGGCGTTCTATCTCCTCGGCGAAGACCATCTCCGGACTGGAGGCCGGACTCTCCCTCTGGGGAGAAGGCCGCCGAGCTGGCCGACCCTTCCTGCGTTGCTGGACGCCGCTGGGCCCAGCAATTGGACTCCCCTCCGACCCTTCCCCCCTCTGGGGAGAAGGCCGCTGAGCTTCCACCCCCCTCCTGCGTTTCTGCAGGCCGCAGGTCCCATGAGCTCCCCTCCCCTCCGACACTTCCGCCACGCTCCCCTCCAGGGAAGACGTGTCCCCTACATTTGCATGGGTTGCCGCGGATGAGGGTTCCCCTGATGGGCCGCCTTCCTCTTGCTCCTCCTCCTCCTCCTCTTCTGAGGGGCTGTCACTGGCAAGTTCAGGGACCTCCTCCTCACCATCTGAAAGCAGGAAGGCACAAGAGTAGCTTTAGAGTGAGGAGAGGGCGTCAGCGAGGGATGCATGAGTGGTGGCATTCAGTGCATTGGTCGGACAGTGGCAAAGGATGTAGATCTGATGTGCAAGTGGGACGAGAGAGGTCCAAACGTTGATGTCCTTACCATTGGTGCCCAGAACAGGGTCGGCATCTCCACATGCAACGGGGCCAATCACCCGGCCACCCATGATGCGCTCCACGCGATGTTGCAGCTCGGTGAGCGGCTGGATCTGGGGCGGCCTCCCCCGGTCGCAGTCCGGCTCTTCCTATTATTGGCCAGCTTGGCCTGCAAGAGAAAGGACGGCCTCTAAGTACAGTGTGTAGCCCTGATCTTGTGTGCACTGCCTCCCATGGCGGAATAGCCTGGCCAGTGTGTCGCCCTGATCTTGTGTGCACTGCCTCCCATGGTGGAATAGCCTGGCCAGTGTGTCGCCCTGATCTTGTGTGCACTGCCTCCCATGGTGGAATAGCCTGGCCAGTGTGTCGCCCTGATCTTGTGTGCACTGCCTCCCATGGTGGAATAGCTTGGCCAGTGTGTTAAGTGCAGAATGTGCAATTGATGTTCATGCCTGTCCCATAGCTGCTGGATGAGGGCTGGCCATTAGGGCTTTCAGGTCCCTTTGCCCATAATGTGAGGTGCACATGCAAGGATGAGGAGGACACTGGAAAGGGTACTCACCCTGACAATCCGAGTGAGGTCATTAAACTTTTTGCGGCATTGGATACCGGTCCTGAGGACCTCGCTGTTGGCTGACACCTTGCTGGCGACATGCCTCCAGGCTCTCCGGTAGACGCGGACCGGCGCCTTCCTGCCATTGTCCGGGTACAAAAGATGGCGCCTCTTCTCCACAGCACCAACCAGCACACTCAGATCAAGCTCTGAGAAGCGCTGCGCTCGTTCACGGGCCTTCTGCATGGCTTCAGGCGCTATTTGGGTCCAGCAGCAGTGTTCAGGCCTAGCTGGAGGGCTCCACTATCCAGGGCGTGGCAGCAGACCAAGTCGACCCTTCCCCCTTAAGAGCTGGCCGGCGCCAGGGTGTCTGCTGTCAATCACGAGATGGCCGCACCTGCGCTGCGCCCGGCCTCGGCGCTCTCGCTCAGCACCTCCGGCTTAGCGCCTAAAGAGAGGCATGCAGCGCCAGTTTTAGCGCTCGAGCAAACTCTTAGGGCGAAACTAATGAATATCGGAGAAGTGGCCTCGATTTTGCGACGGGCGCAAACTTTAGCGGCCGCCCGACTTTACCGCCCCAAAAGTGGCTACAATGAATTTCTAGGCCCTTGGATATTCATCCTAGAGCCTCATTTGCTTTGTTAACAACAGTCTCATATTAATGGATATACTATCATAGAACAATTGACAATAATAACCAAATATTTCTACTCTTTTCAATGCAAATCTATCCATCCATCCACCACATACATACACCTCCAGTTTTTGGTTAAATATGCATCACCTTATACTTCTCGATATTAAACTCCATTTATCATTCCTTGGCCCATCTACATAGTTTCTCCAGGTCTGTTGGAATATTTTCCATTTCCTCCATGCTGGATACATTGTTACATAAGTCAATATCATCAACAAAGTACGAGTAGTACCCACTTCCATATAGTTTATGAGCAGTATAAAGAAAACAAATTGAAAACAGAGCACTGTAGAATGCCACTAGTCACTGAACACCATCCCCAGACAGAGCCGTCTCCATTTAACATCACCTTCTTCTTACTACTGCTTAGCCAGTTTGTTTTCTATCTATCTATTTTACCTGCAATAATATGTGCTCATATATTTTTTTAAAACCCCAAATGCTGAATCTCTTCCGAAAGTCCAAGTATAATTTATGATTGGATGACTATCATTCAAGCTTAGTCAAATTCTCAAAAGAATTCCCGTGAACTTTTCTGCTGTTGCTACTTTTTTTAAGCAAAAAAATAAAATTAATATAAAGTGGTGTTACCTGCTTTACATTCATAATTAACTTTTTAACCCCAAATTATGAACCTTTTAGCCACCTAGAATCATAGAATAGCACAACACAGAAGGAGGCTATTCGGCCCATCGAGTCTGTGCCTGCTTTTTCGAAGAGCAATCCAGTTAGTCACACTCCCCCACTCTTTCCCCATTTACATCAATTTTTTCACCTTCAAGTAATTATCCAATTCCCTTTTGAAGGCTACTATTGAATCTGTATCCACCACCCTATCAGGCAGTGCATTCCAAATCCTAACCACTCGTTGCATTAAATTTTTTTTCCTCATGTCGCCTTTGGTTCTTTTGCCAATCACCTTAAATCTGTGCTCTCTTGTTATCGACCCTTCAGCCATTGGAAACAGTTTCTCTTTATTTACTCTATTTAAACCCTTCATGATTTTAAACACCTCTATCAAATCTCCTCTTAGCCTTCTCTGCTACAAGAATAACAACCTCTGCTTCTCTGGTCTATCCACGTAACTGTAATCCCTCATCCCTGGTACGATTCTAATAAATCTCTTCTGTACCCTCTCCAAAGTCTTTATGTCATTCCTAAAGTGTGGTGACTCCATTTGGGGCCGAACTAGTGTTTTATATAGGTTTGACATAACTTCCTGGCTTTTGTACTCTCTGCCTCTATTTATAAAGCCCAGGATCCCGTATGTTTTATTACCTGCTTTGTTAACCTGTCCTGCCACCTTTAAAGATTTGTGCACAAACACTCCCCGGTCTCTCTCTTCTTGCACCCCCTTTAAAATTGTACCATTTAGCATTTATTGCCTCTCCTCATTCTTCCTACCAAAATGTATCACCTCACACTTTTCTGCGTTGAATTTCATTTGCCATGTGTCCGCATATTTCACCAGTCTGTCTATGTCCTCTTGAATTACTATCTGTCTCACCGTTTACTACACTTCCAACTTTCATGTCATCTGAAAATTTCAAAATTGTGCCCTGTATCCCCAAGTCCAAGTCATTAATGTACATCAAAAACAGCCGTGGTCCTAGTACTGAACCTTGGGGAACACTACTGTATACCTCTCTCCAGTCCGAAAAACAGCCATTCACAACTCTCTGTTTTCTCTCCCTTAGCCAATTTTGTATCCATGCTGCTACTGTCCGTTTTATCCCATGGGCTTCAATGGCCTAACATGCCTAATATGTGGTACTTTATGGTGCTTTTGAAAGTCCATCATTTACACAACATCAACTGCACTGCCCTCATCCAACGTCTCTGTTACCTCATGAAAAAACTCAATCAAGTTAGTCAGACATGATTTGCCCTTAACAAATCCATGCTGGCTCTCCTTTATTAGTCAATGCTTGTCGAAGTGGTTGGTTATTTTCTCCTGGATTATTGTTTCTAAAAGCTTTCCCACCACCGACATTAAACTGACTGGCCTGTAATTGCCAGGTTTATCCTTCTCCCCTATTTTGAACAAAGCTGTAACATTTGCAAACATCCTGTCCTTTGGCACAACCCCTGTATCTAAGGAGGATTGAAAGATTGTGGCCAGCACCTCTGCAAATTCTACCCTTACTTTCCTCAGCCACCTAGGAGGCAACACACCTCAGCTATTTTGGTGTAAAATTTTATTTTAAAAATAGCACAGTGGAGGTGCAATAGATTTGCACAGAACTACACCACTTCCTTAGAGAACAGAAAATGGCATTTATGCAATTGCAGCACACACTGTGGAGAATTATGTATATTTTCATAATATAGTATATAACAATTGTAACTGTACTTGAGGAATGCATTGTCTAATTACAAAAAAATTCATCATTGGCCTTAGGACTCAGGAGTTTTGTTTTAAAATCATCAGAATAGAAGGAAACAAATTGGTGGCATTCTAAGTGTGTATATAAATATTCTACTGTTCAATTAATGATATTAACAATTAATGACAGCTGAATTTTGTTTGATACTGCAGATTTTTGTATATATATATCTTCAAACACTAGAACTTACACAAGGCAAACCAAACCAAAGAAGACAAACAACAATCTGAAACTGTTAAAGGAGACAGAAATATAAATACTTATATTGGCAAAATATCACAATTGTCAGTTTATTGATTGTGGGGGTGAGAAACTTATGCTACATTTTTGAAAGTACAGCATACTATTTGGTAGCGTGTAGCACCAGCAGATTTGATTGAAATAATCTTTGAGTTTGAGAAGTTTAGCACATTGGTAAATAATATATACAGCCGTCATTAATTTCCACAGTGGTTTGCCCGATCGCCCACCGTAATTTCTCCGGGGTTTCCTCAGATATTCTGCTGAAGCTTTGGTAGACCATTAGGAGAACCCCCATAAAAATTCAGCCCCATGATATTTTTAATGCTCTGGATTTTGAAAAAATGATAGTGCTGCAAACCACACATTTTACATTGTAAATTTTCAGATTTTTTTTTCAAATTTTGCCTTCTGGCGTCTAAAACCCATTAGGGGAAAAATTCGGTATCGACCATTTTGTGGAGCTAACATCGCCTAGGTGTAAACATTAGCGCCCGGCGCAAATTAGCGCCGGCGACCGTGAAATTCAGTTTTAGCGCCCAAGAGGGAAGTGCAGTGCTAAATCAAGCGCTACACACCTCTCTTAGGGCGCCAATGCCGGGGAGCGGGATGCTACCGCAGAGCGCTAATCAAGTTCTGGTGCTGTCAATTACAAGTACTCAGACAGACTGGCACCTTCCAGTTCTTAAAGGATAGGTTCAATCATGCTGCACAGCCTCACTCTGATCATTGCTGCTTGTGACCTGGGCCTGCAAGGAGCTACAATCCATCAACCACAAATTTCATGGCTGATCAGAGGCCCAGGGAGAGAGCTCGCCGGTTCAGCGACCAGGCATTGGAGGCTCTGATTGCGGCTGTGGAATGCCGGCGGGCAGTGCTGTTCCCTGACACTGGCAGGAGGCCACTGCCACTGGAGTTCAGAAGGATGTAGAGGGAGGTGGCCCAGTACGTCTCAGCCAGAAGCGTGGTCCACAGGACTCACACCCAGTGCTGCAAGAAGTTCAACGACATCACTCGGGTGGTCAGGGTGAGTACATGCTTCAAAAGCCTGTACATCCCACCATCTCAACCTCACTCTGTGCACAGATGGTATAAACCGCCAAATTCCTAACACTCACCCAACTATGCCCATCTACTAAAAGTCACATCCACATCTCACGCCTTGCATACATTAATAGCTATTCAACTATGGTATGCACATCTGTCAAACACATGGCTGTACACTCACTCACACGCTCTCGTTTTTCTTGCAGGCCAAGCTTGCTCAAAACAGGAGGGAGCAGCAACACACAGGAGGAGGTCAGGCTGAGCTGCACCCCCTTACACAGCTGGAGGAGCAAGCGCCCAGCATCATCGCGGCCCAGGTTGTGGGCGCTGTGGCAGTCGGAGAGGTCGACCCCCTTGGGGACAACAACGGTATGTTCATCACCTTTCCCTCTTCTTTCATACCACTTCCCCCTCACAACACAAGCCCTTTTCACTTTCCATCTAAGTATACTGTCTCCATTCCTTGCTCCCTTCCTGCCCCCCTCCCTGACGTTAAACCCACTCTTGTGCCTTAATGCTTTCAGATAATCAGCCACCATCTAACCAGTCTGTCCCTCAGCCTCCCAGTGGCAGCGACGCGGGACAGGAGGAGGAACATCAAACCGGAGCCTCATTGCCTGTGTCTCCCGAGGGCGAAACATCCGATAATTGGGTCACACGGAGGGGAGCAGAGGAAATGGCTCTGATGTGGGTGAAGCTCCGGGACCCAGCGGGCTGCAGCAACACCATGGGGAAGGGGAAGCTCGGGGGCCAATTCCCCGGAGGATGAGTGCGCACACGAGTTCTGCTGCACAGGACTCAGATGAGGACCTCGATGTTGAGGTGATGACCACACAGGCAATGAGCAGACATACTGAGCTCATGGGTGCAATGGCAAGGCCTTCCAGGCCCAGAACTGGTCGAGGGCATCCTGCAAGGCCATCTGAAGTCTCTGGCTCCCAGAATCAGAAGCCTTCCACCAGCCTTGTTGCAGCCACTGGGGCCACATTATGGAGGAGCTGTCGGGTTGGGAGGGGGGAATTGCAAAGGGGAGGGAAATCATTGAGGAAGGCCCAGTAAATAAAATGTTAATAGCAAATGGGTACAAAAGTTGATGTGTTTGTTCATAAATTGTTGTGTTTGTTTATTATTGGTTGTTTGACAAGAGAGAGTTGTGCAGAATAATAAATGTTTATTTCGACATAGCAAATCTTGCGATGTTTCTCATTTGAGCCTTGCCTGGTGATAGCATGTGTCAGCTGTGGCTCAGTTGATAGCACACTTGCCTCTGAGTCAGAAAGTTGTGGGTTCAAGTCCCACTCCAAGGACTTGAACACATAAAGCTCGGCTGACACTCCAGTGCAGTGCTGAGGGAGTGCTGCACTGTTGGAGGTGTCGTCTTTCAGATGAAATGTTAAACCGAGGCCCCGTCTGCTCTCTCAGGTGGACGTAAAAGATCCCATGGTACTATTTCAAAGAAGAGCAGGGGAGTTATCCCTGGTGTCCTGGCCAATACTTATCCCTCAACCAACATAACAAAAACAGATTATCTGGTCATGATCACATTGCTGTTTGTGGGAGCTTGCTGTGTGCAAATTGGCTGCTGCGTTTCCCACATTACAACAGTGACTCCACTTCAAAAGTACTTCATTGGCTGTAAAGTGCTTTGAGACCTGCGAGGAGGCAGATACAGCAGGAGGCCGAGGACAGCGTGGACCTGCGAGGAGTCAGCAGCAGCAAGGAGGCAGACACAAATCTGGCGAATTCCAAAAGAACAGTAAAATCAAGGAGTGACGTCACAGAACTGCAGGAAAGAGTCTGAGAGCGGGAGCAGTCAAACAACAACAACTGCGAAACCACTAAAGTGACATCACAACCAGGGAAGGAGCTGATTGGTAAGTATGACCTGGTGAGTATTTTTACAGTCCAGTCATTAAAGTAAAAGTAAGGTCTCTAGTTTATAGTAAGTAGTGTTTAAAGGGAAGTAAGGTCCCTAGTGTATTTAATATTCTTTAATTTAAAGGAAGGGAGTAAATTAAGGGTAGGACATGGGACATGGCAGGGCAGCGCGGCTGCGTGGAGTGCTCCTCCTGTGCTATGTGGGAAGTCAGGGACACTTTCGGTGTCCAGGGCAAACACATGTGCAGGAAGTGTCC